>NC_044558.1:139702958-140013726 GCF_007565055.1 Rhinopithecus roxellana | reverse complement strand
AATGCCCCCGTCTACTGGTATCAATTTACCATATTAGTACATTTTCATGCTGCTGATAAAGACATATCCAAGACTGGGAAGACAAAGAGAAGAGGTTTAATTGGACTTACAGTTCCACATGGCTGGGGAGGACTCAGAATCATGGCAGGAGGCAAAAGGCACTTCTCACATCAGGGCAACAAGAGAAAATAAGGAAGATGCAAAAGCAGAAACCCCTGATAAAACCATCAGATCTCATGAGACTTACTCACTACCACAAGAACAGTATGAGGGAAACCACTCCTATGATTCAAATGATCTCCCACCGGTTCCCTCCCATAACACTTGGGAATTACGGGAGTACAATTCAAGATGAGATTTGAGTGGGGACAGAGCCAAACTATATCTCTGATCTTCTGCGTCTGGCTCATCCACTTAGCACAATGTTTTCAAGGTTCATCTGTGTTACAGCATATATCAGTACTTCATTTCTTTTTATGGCTGAATAATATTCTAATGTATGTATATATCACAATTTGTTTATCCATTCATCTGTTGATAGATATTTGGGTCTCCACCTTTTGGCTATTGTAAATAGTGCTGCTATGACATGTGAGGGCTGGGCGTGGTGGCTCATACCTATAATCCCAGCACTTTGGGAAGCCAAGGTGGGTGGATCACTTGAGCTCAGGAGTTTGAGATCAGCCTGGGTAACATGGCAAAAACCCATCTATACAAAAAATACAAAATAATTAGCCAGGCTTGGTAGCACACACCTGTGGTCCCAGTTACCCAAGAAGCTGAGGTGGGAGAGTCACCTGAGCCTGACAGGTCAAGACTGCAGTGAGCCATGATCATGCCACTGCACTCCAGCATGAGCAACAGAGTGAGACCCTGTCTCAAAAAAAAAAAAAAAAAAAAAAAAAAAAAAAAGGCATGTGTGCGTATGTATTTGTTTGACTATCAGTTTTCAGTTCCTTTTGACGTACACCTGCTATAGTCTGAAAGTTTGTGTCCCCTCAAAATTCATAGGTTGAAACCTAATCCCCAATGCAATAGTATAAGAGGTAGTTGGAAAAGGGAGAAGTAGTTTTATAGCCTTTTCAGATAATGTGGGCATTTGCTTTAATGTTACATGAAAACTCAACAGATAGAAGAATCTTAAAGGTTGGTTGTGGCAGGGCACGGTGGCTCACACCTGTAATCCCAGTAAGTTGGGAGATTGAAGAGGGCAGATCACTTGAGGTTGAGAGTTAAGACCAGCCTGACCAACATGGTGAAACCCTCTCTCTACAAAACATACAAAAGTTGGCCAGGCGTGGTGGCACACACCTGTAATCCCAGCTACTCAGAAGGCTGAGGCAGGAGAATTGCTTGAACCCAAGCGGTGGAGATTGCAGTGAGCCGAGATGACACTGCTGCAGTCCAGCCTGGACGACAGAGTGAGACTTTGTCTAAAGAATTAAAAAAAGGTTATTTGTAATGTGGAATCTGAAACTATATTAATTAAGTTTTCTTAATCAATTACATTAAAATCTATCTGTCTATTTTGCACTTTGAATAGATCTTTCAATCATGCATGATCAAAACATTATAGATGTTGGTACCTTGAGTTATGTGTCTCCTCCACATGCTGATACATGTATTATACACAGCAAAAAAAAAAAATTGTATTTGTTAATATAACCATTAATCTCATTAGAAAAATATGGGAAGCTGGCCGGGCATGGTGGCTCATGCCTGTAATCCCAGCACTTGGGGAGGCCGAGGTGGACTGGTCACCTGAGGTCGGGAGTTCAAGACCAACCTGGCCAACATGGAGAAACCCCGTCTCTACTAAAAATACAAAATTAGCCAGGCGTGGTGGCGCATGCCTGTAATCCTAGCTACTCAGGAGGCTGAGGCAGGAGAATCGCTTGAACCCGGGAGGCGGAGGTTGCAGTGAGCCAAGATCACGCCATTTCACTCTAGTCTGGTCAACAAGAGCGAAACTCTGTCTCAAAAAAGAAAGAAAAAAGAAAAATGTGGGAAGCTGAGTTTTCCGGGTCACAGTGGTGATAGATGCATATTGCTATGGTTTGGATGCTGTTTGCTTGTCCCCACCAAAACTCATGTTAAAACTTGATTCCCAGTATGGCAGCCCTGGGAGGCAGGGCATACTGGCAGGTGTTTGGGATATAGGAACAGATACTTCATGAATGACTTGGACTGTTTTCCCAGTAGTGAGGGGGTTCTCACTCTTAAGAGACTGGATTATTCCTCTTGGGAATATAGTAATTCTTGTGAGAAAAGGTTGTTATAAAACCAGAACAGGCTGGGCGTGGTGGCTCACGCCTGTAATCCAAGCACTTTGGAGGGTTGAGGCAGGCAGATCATGAGGTCAAAAGATCGAGACCATCCTGGCTAACACAGTGAAACCCTGTCTCTACTAAATAATACAAAAAATTAGCCAGGCATGGTGGCGGGCACCTGTAGTCCCAACTACTTGGGAGGTTGAGGCAGGAGAATAGCATGAATCCGGGAGGTGGAGTTTGCAGTGAGCCGAGATCATGCCACTGCACTCCAGCCTGGGTGACAGAGCGAGACTCCATCTGAAAAAATAAAAAATTAAAAAAAACAGGACAACACTCAGATTTTCCCCTCTTTACACATGTCTGCTTACCTTTTGACCTTCTCCACTATGTTGTGATCCAACATGAAAGCCCTTACCAGAAGCCAGGGCCATGCCTTTGGACTTCTCAGCCTGCAGAACCATGAGCTAGATAAACCTCTTTTCTTCATGGATTGCCTAGTTTCAGGTATTCTTTTATAGCAACACAAAATGGACTAAGACACATGCTTTCCAAAATTCTAATTTTTTTACTTAAAACTTTGAATCTTGAAATTTATAACAAATATTTGTAGTTGATATCCTTGAATTGACATGCTTACTTCACTAATTTTCAAGAAAATACCTGCCAATTACCCAAGCCTGAATAACTGTATTGTGCCAGTCATTCTTACAAGTAAAAATTGGTATCAAATGAACAAACGTGCTAGTTTCACTTAGAACTCAAACACTGCACAAATGCTTCTCCTCACGCTTCTAAGTGCGGCAGAATTAATTCATGTGTAATTCTAAATTCATCATATAGAATATTTTTTAGTTTTGACATGGAGTTTCACTCTTGTTGCCCAGGCTAGAGTGCAATGGCATAATCTCAGCTCACTGCAACCTCCTCCTCCCGGATTCAAGTGATTCTCCTGCCTCAGCTTCCTGAGTAACTGGAATTACAGGTGCCCACCACCATGCCTGGCTAATTTTTGTATTTTTAGTAGAGACAGGGTTTCACCATATTGGCCAGGCTGGTCTCGAACTCCTCACCTCAGCTGATCCACCTGCCTCAGCCTCCCAAAGTGCTGGGATTACAGGCGTGAGCAACCGTGCTCAGCCTAGAATTTTTAAAAGGTAGGTACTTGAGGGTCAAGGTTTAACAAAATTAATAATTTTTATGGTCCCATCAAGGACAGTTCTAAATAAAACTGGTATCTCCTTTTTTACTGCAAGGATGTGGCAATGAAGAATACAATGACTACTTGTCCATTGCCAGCAGTTTTACCCACCATTGCTTTTTATCATCAGGGCAAATGTCAACACAGTGAAAAAGGTAGATAAAGTCTCTGTATTATTATGAAAATAGTTTTACTTTGCAGAACTCTCTGAAAGGGTCTCAGAAATCCCTAAAAGTCTGTGGTAAAACCATTCATTGAAATTTATAGACTGGCCAGAAAAATGTATACAGGAATAGCTTTTTAAGAACAGGACTAGAAATTTGGAATTCCCAAGAAAATCAGTTGAAAAACTGTCTCCTATCAGTTAATTTACATATATTATTACATAGATCCACAATTCTTCTGTATTACAAGAGTTGCTTGTGTTAAGAGCTATAGGAGACTGAGAAGGGAAAATAAGTAGTCTTTTTTTTTTTGAAACTGGGTCCCACTCTGTCACCCAGGCTGCAGTATGATGGTGTGATCATGGTTCATTGAAGCCTCAATGTCCCTGAGGCTGAAATTATCCTCCCTCAGCTGAAAGGATCCTCTCGTCTCAGCCTCCCAAGCAGCTGGGACTACAGGGAAACGCCACCATGCCCAGCTAATTTTTTTCTATTTTTTTAGAGATGGGGTTTCACCATGTTGCCGAGACTGGTCTCAAACTCCTGGACTCAAGCAATCTGCCTGACTCCCAAAGTGTAAGATTACAGGTGTGAGCCACCACACCCAGCCTAAAAGAAGCAGTGGTTTTTTGTTGTTGTTGTTGTTTGTTTGTTTGTTTGTTTTTGAGACAGTCTCGCTCTTTTGCCCAGGCTGTAGTGCAGTGGCACCATCTCCACTGGCTGTAACCTCCGCCTCCTGGGTTCAAGGAATTCTCCTCAGCCTCCCAAGTAGCTGGGATTACAGGAGTGTTCCACCACGCCCAGCTAATTTTTGTATTTTTAGTATAGAGACATGAGTTTGCCATGTTGGCCAGACTGGTCTCAAACTCCTGACCTCAGGTGATCCACCTGCCTCAGCCTCCCAAAGCGCTGGGATTATAGGTGTGAGCCCCCGCACCCGGCCAAAGAAGCAGGCTTAACCTTCTAAACAATCAAACTTTTCAGGGGTCTTATGAATGATGGTGCTAAATATCCACCCTCTATAACAAGTGCTTCTGCTACCATTCCCTCCTCTGTATCTGGCTGAGGAAACACATGCTCTAGAGCCCTGAATTCTTTTTGATCCCATTAATTCCTACACTGTACCTGTGGTCTCTTAGTTTATAAATCCATCTCCACTTTCTTTTTCTTTCAGCCCATTCCAGAGATGACAAATAGACTGATATCTCAGGATCATACCTCTGAGCATGGTCAGTCCCCCAAAAATTTCTGTGACTCTCCACTGAATTCTGCAGTTTTCTTATAGAGTCCCCAGAGACGTTTTTCCCTTTAAACAATATCGATACATTACTAAAGTTTGAGAATGTTGTTAAATACAATCCACAGTCTTAACATTCAAGACCTTTGGAGTTTGAACCTTAATTAAGTTTATTGCTTATAATCTACTGATCCTTTTTATCTGTGGTTTCCAAAATTGGCTATTCCTTAGAATCAACTTGAAAGCTTTTTGAAGCTACAGATTCCAGACCCCACACTTCAGAGATTCTGATTTATTTCATCTTCAGTGGAGCTCAGAAATCTGTATAATTTTTTAAAGTTTCCACTTTGATTCTAATATTCAACTGAGTCTGGGAACACTAGCTTGAATTACTCTAGTCAGACTGGTTTCCTTGTTAACCTTCCAACTTTTCCACTTCCACACTTCTGCTCTCTCACACCCTCTACCCACTTTCCACCTAATCAAATCCTACCTACCTTCAAGCCCCTGCTCACTTAACACCCAACCATAACCTCTACAAACCCTCCCTGATTACGCCAATCTGAAAGCAATCTCTTACTCCTGGGACTTCAGAAATATTGTTTATTTTTCCAATTTTTTGACACCCTGTATCATCTCCTTTATTTTTGCCTTGAGTAATTTTTGGCATACTGTTGTTATTTCACTTTTGACATATTTTTGCTTTATGAGGAGACATATTTTGTCCCCCTATCTACAATGAAAGCCCCTCCAGGGAAAGAATGTGACTTCTTCTCATTGGATGCCAAGTTCAAAACAGCTATTGCCTTGCATGTTGCTGGCTTAAAGAGAATCTGTAGGCCAGGTGTGGTGGCTCACGCCTGTAATTGCAGCACTTTGGGAGGCCAAGGCGGGTGGATCACCTGAGGTCAGGAGTTTGAGACCAGCCTGGCCAACATGGTGAAACCCCATCTCTACTAAAAATACAAAAAATTACTTGGGCATGGTGGCACATGCCATTGTTATCTCAGCTACTGGAGGCTGATGCAGGAGAATCGTTCGAACCCGCAAGGTGGAGGTTGCAGTGCACTGAGATGGCACCATTGCACTCCAGCCTGGGCAACAAGAATGAAACTCCATGTCAAAAAAAAGAAAAAAAAAAAAACTGTTACTCTGATGTCACGTATCTAAAAATTCTAAAATATACAAAATAATATTTAACATTAATACAGTACTTTACGATTTTTTTTTTGTTTTTGAGACAAAGTCTCACTCCCTCACCCAGGCTGGAGTGCAGTGGTGTGAACTTGGCTCACTGCAACCTCCACCTCCCGGGTTCAAGCAATTCTCCTGTCTCTGCCTCCTGAGTAGCTGGAATTACAGGCCTGCGCCACCGTGCCTGGCTAATTTTTGTATTTTTAGTAGAGACAGGGTTTCACAATGTTGGTCAGGCTGGTCTCGAACTCCTGACCTCAGGTGATCCACTCGCCTCAGCCTACGAAATTGCTGGGATTACAGGTGTGAGCCACCACACCCAGCCTAATTTTCGTATTTTCAGTAGAGACAGGGTTTTGCCATGTTGGTCAGGCTGGTCTCAAATTCTTGACCTCAGGTGATCCACCCGTCTCGGCCTTCCAAAGTGTTAGGATTACAGGCATGAGCCACCATGCCCAGCCCTTTTATGATTTATAAAGAATTTTAATATCTGTTATTTCACTTGTTTTGTGATTTGTAAAGAATTTTCATATCTGTTATTTCACTTGTCACATTTACCCTATTAAACGTGTCCTATGTATTACCCTCCTTTTCAAGGTAGGAAAATAAGGCTTGGAGAAGTCTAACAACCTGACCAAAGTTAAACAAGTAGTAAGGGGCCTAGTAAGGAAAATAATTCAGGTTTCTGTA
This sequence comes from Rhinopithecus roxellana, assembly GCF_007565055.1. NCBI lineage: Eukaryota > Metazoa > Chordata > Mammalia > Primates > Cercopithecidae > Rhinopithecus > Rhinopithecus roxellana. The sequence continues at coordinate 140,006,970 of NC_044558.1, read as the reverse complement.
ACTCCAGAGGCTATGTTCTAAACCATCATGCTATATTTCTTCATACCTCGTGCATTTATTATTCATTTTTAATACCCCAGTTTTTGTTTTCAGTATGTTATATATGCCAACAAACAAAAAAAGGGGCATCTTTTTTCAGGACACTAGGCTGAGCTCTTTAAAAATATTATGTCATCTCCTTTGATTATCAGGAAGCAAAAACATGACTAGAAAGATTCTAGGGAATGGGCCAGGAAGAACCCGTGAGGGCAGATGAAGGCAGCCTTGCTAAGGAGAGGAAGCATGAACTGGATCTTAGAAGATGGGCAGAAATAAACTATGTAGCCACCAAAATAAAAGGAAATGAGCACCAATAATTTAGGATATCATAAGAATTTTGGCCTGACTGCTTTTGAACGTTTGTGCTGAAGAGTTCCATACATTGAGATAAAGTCAGCTTGGTAAAGTGAGGCCCAGAAGGAAGGTCTTGGAATGCCATGATAATTAATGCTGTCTTGATCACTTAAGCAATGAAGACTTCAATGGGGTAATTTCCTCACTTAATACTTTTCCGATAACATCCCTGACATTTTGTTTATTGAGTCAATAATTGCCTTGTTATTCATGACTCAAAAGTTCATTTTTTTCTGCTGAAGATGACAAGATTGAAATATTCCCAAGGTTAATCAAAATACCTAGCACATCATTTGAACCATTTTCTTTTTTCTTTTTTGTTTTTTTTTTTGAGATGGAGTTTCACTCTTATTGCCCAGGCTGGAGTGCAATGGCTCGATCTCGGCTCACCGCAACCTTGGCCTCCCGGGTTCAAGCAATTTTCCTGCCTCAGCCTTCTGAGTAGCTGGGATTACAGGCATGCGCTACCATGCCCGGCTAATTTTGTATTCTTAGTAGAGACAGGGTTTCTCCATGTTGGCCAGGCTGGCCTCGAACTCCCGACCTCAGGTTTTCCGCCGGCCTCAGCCTCCCAAAGTGCTGGGATTATAGGCATAAGCCACCGTGCCCAGTCTTATTTGAACCATTTTCATAGAAGCTGTTGCCACAGTCACAACTACAGAAGAATGTTCTTACATACTCTTCTGTATCACAAGGCAACCACTCGGATTTCTATTTGACTTTGGCTTTGTACCAAGAATATCCCTTGAAAAAGTTTCCCGCTACCTAAGCAAGAACACTTTAAGCTTAAAAACAGTGTAACTGAATAGGTTTTAAATTTGAACTTAGTTCAATCCAGTGAAAATATTGGAGAATTTCAATTGCTGCAGGAAATCTTGGGCTATAAAGATAAAACAAATGAACTTGGGGATTCAGAAGTATGTATTGTTTAGACCTATCCCTGAAGAAAATCCAGTTTCCCAAAAGGCCTTTGCCCTTTGGAGAATTGACACAGAAGCCCTAATTAAAGGGTGGTGGTTCTGGGAGATTTGCCGGAACTCAGCACTAAGCTCTGGGTTTCAGGTTCCAGAATCAAAACAGATTGGGAACACAGGTGATTGCTTAAACTTACCTTCACTTAACACACTGTTATTTACAGCACTAAGTAAAATAATAAAAATGAAATAATATAAATGTCTCAGAATCTCATCTTCATTATAAACCATCTTTCAGAAAAATACAAAAAGGTTTGTCCTCAAATTTAAACTCTACTTAAAAAGAGAGAAGCAGGCCAGGCATGATGGCTCACGCCTGTAATCCCAGCACTTTGGGAGGCTGAGGTGGGTGAATCACCTGAGGTCAGGAGTTCAAGACCAGCCTGGCCAACATTCTGAAACCCTGTTCTCTACAAAAATACAAAAATTAGCTGGCATGATGGCGGGTGCCTGTAATCCCAGCTACTCATGAGGCTGAGGCGGGAGAATCACTTGAACCCAGGAGGCGGAGGTTGCAGTGAGCTAAGATAGCGCCATTGCCCTCCAGCCTGGGTGACACAGTGAAACTCTGTCTAAAAAACAAAAAGAAAAAAGTAGAGAAGCACTAAAACTAAAATGCCTTTCTGTTATTATTCATTTAACATATCTTGTAAGCTTACTATATGTATGGATTCTAAGAATTACAGAAGAATTGGTGAACAAGACACAGTTTCTGCTTGCTTAGCTCTTACATTCTACTAGGAAAGATAATACATATGAACACATATACCTCTACAAGCAAGAAAATTATCAGTCATGCTAAGTACTTTGCAGAGAGTGACAAGGTGCCTACTTCAGGATGTTGGCCAGGAAATTCCTTTTAAGGAAGAGATATTTAAACAAATCTGAATGACAAGAAGTGAAGCCCATGGAAATCTGCGGAAAACATATTCCAGGAAGTGGAAAGAATTAATGCACAGGTATATTTCTTCAAGAAATAATAAGGGAATCCCTACCTCTCAGCCTCACTTGGACAATTTTTAAATTAGGATCCTACTGCAGACCTAACAAAAGAGAACAGAACATAATGGGAAAGCAATGTAAAATAATGAGATTGGACAAATAAATTGCTATTATTATGAAATACAACAGCTATACTCCAAATGAACAGCACACTTTCCTTCTTACTATTGTATTCATGTATTAATAGTACATGTATTCATGTACTATTGTATTCACGTACTTTTCTCTTATCATTGTAAGTAGGGATACCACGATAAAAGCATACTATTAATCAGCTTTGAGGTTCAATTGTGCATTTAGTATTTTCTATTATTAATGAGTGTACTTTGAATAAAATACAAGATGGTGACTGTTCAAGCATCAGTGACCTTACTAAGATGGGGAGCAAATTGGAACTCCACTCACTTTTGAACCAGCAGAGGAACAGCAGGGACTGCTTCACGTCTAGTGAAACACGTCATGATTTCTAGATACCCAAGGTTCCTGTGAATAGAGCTTAAGCTCCATTGATATCACAGGCAGAGAGCTATGTAAGAGATAATGTATCTCATAATGGGTAAATTAAGATTGCCTTCCTTTGATTTATTTCCTCCAGCCATCAAAAAGTAATAATAATCCTGACAACCTCTGAGAGATATGCCAATTCTAAAATAAAAAATAATATAATAGTTACCATTTATTGAGCACTAAGGTGTTAAGATGGTTTGCAAAGACTGCCACAACATTTCCTCCCATCCCTGCATGCATCCCCCTGTAATATAACTTTGTCTTTTCTGCCTTAAAAGGTGATATCTCTTTCCCTGTCCTTTGAATCTGAGCTGGTTGTGTGACATGCTTCAATCAATAGAGTGTGGTCAAAATGAGGCCAGGCATGGTGGCTCACGTCTGTTAATCCCAGCACTTTGGGAGGCTGAGGAGGGCAGATCACCTCAGGTCAGGAGTTTGAGACCGGCCTGGCCAACATGGTGAAACCCCGTCTCTACGAAAAATACAAAAATTAGCCAGACATGGTGGTAGGTGTCTGTGATCCCAGCTACTCGGGAGGCTGAGGCAGGAGAACTGCTTGAACCCAGGGGACAGAGGTTGCAGTGAGCCACAATCATGCCATTGTACTCCAGCCTAGGTTACAGAGCAATACTCCATAAGAAAGAAAGAAAGAAAGAAAGAAAGAAAGAAAGAAAGAAAGAAGAAAGAAAGAAAGAAAGAAAAGAGAGAAAGAAAGAGAAGAAAGAAAGAGAAAAGAAAGAGAGAAAGAAATAGAGAAAGAGGAGAAAAGAAAGAGAGAAAGAAGAGAGAAGAAAGAGAAAGACAGGAAGAAGGAAATAAAAAAAGAAAAGAAGAAGAGAAAGGAGCGCTCTCTCTCTCTTCTTCAGTCCTCCTTTCCTTCCTTCCTTCTTTCCTTCCTTCCTTCCTTCCCCTTTCCTCCCCCTTCCTTCCCTCCCTTCCTCTTCCTTCTTCCCCCCCACCCCTTCCTTCCTTCCCTCCCAAAGAAGGAAGAAGTCCGGACAGAAGTCTGTCAAGATGACATTTTGCTGGGAATCTAGACTTAAAGAGATCTAGATTGCTTCTGCTCTCGCTGTCTTAGAATGCTCCTCCCACCCAAGACCACCTTGTGGAGAAGCCCAAACTAGCCTACTGCAGGATGAAAGGTCGCATGGAAGGGGAGGCTCAGTCCTCGTAGTTGTTCCAGTCATACCAGTTGTAATCCCAGATGTATTAAGTATGGCTGTCTTAGACTATCCAGCCCCAGCCAAGTCACCTGCTGGCCTTAGCCACAAAAGTGAAAAGAGCCCAGGCCCGCAGAACTGGATCAACCACAAAATCATGAAAAAGAGATCATTTTTGTTTTAAGCTCTTAAATGTTGGGAAGGTTTTTTGTTTTATGTGTGTATGTTTTTCTTCTGCAACTATAGATAACTGATACACTAATTATAAACTAGGAGATCGAAGTACCTCATATTTAGTAACTAAGTGAATGTTCTGTCCATCCTAAGAGGCCAATACTATTAATGATACAGATAATATCCAATATTGGATACAATATCTGATACAGATAATATTTTTTGAATTGTTTGGACATATACAGATAATATCCAAACAATTCAAAAAATATATATAGTGCAGTATTATTTAAACAATGCATGACAGTGAGGTGCTATATTCTCTACAGAGTTATGAAAATCAATCCTACTGAGTTTCTCTGACATTTTCACAAGCTTAGCAATCACTAAACATTGTGTTCCCATAGCCTGCACTCAAGTCACTTCGGCATATTGTTTCAGGCCAGGCCATGTCCTTCAAGATGTTTCCTTCTGCTCAGTTGCAGCTGGGCCCACAGGCAAACGAATTAATTGAAATACCTGTAGGTGAGATATTACACTCTATTCACTATTCATTTGAGCACCTGTTAGCTATCTCGGTGCCGGGTTCTATGGTAGAGACAAAGGAGTTCTGACCATGGTTCCTGTTAAAGCCAAGAACCTATGGTAGGACTTGTCTGTGTTGTGCCCGCCCTTCAGCATCTCTGAACATCAGGTGAAAGATCTGACAGCCATTAATGGGGCAGCTGTGGTCATCCATCCAGAAGGTATTCATTTTAACTAATGTGCTGTGCTTCTGCATGCCCATGAGTCATGATTAAAGGGACTGTTTTGAAGCCTCTGTGACTATGAGCAAATTGTTCATTGCCAGCCTTCAGGGTTGCCCACCTGATTTCCACCTCCTACACCACATTTGGGGTCTTTCAAAAAGAATAGGTTTCAAACCTACACGCCTACAATATATCCAAAATTGCAGACAAAATGAACATCTGAATGACATATAAACACCTTAACCCCCACTGCTGTTGAAAGTCCCCATCAGAGAGCAGTTTTCAGCATCTTACATGTGAATAGCTTCCTTTTCTAGCCCTGATTCAGTTTCATTACATGTGGTTAATCATAAAACTGCTACCGATTGCCTTGGCAACATATCTGTTTGCTAAAAGAGGGACTACATTCTGAGGTTTATTTTAAATTTTCTACCTGCCAGGTCCCTTACACTAATTTAGGAAATATTTTTTTTAAAAGCAATATATATTAATAGCCTAGAGATAGTGGCAGAAAATACTTCACGTAAGTTAACACTCACGAGAATGTTAGTTTACTATTTTTTAAATATAAGTCAAAGAGCTTTGGTGCCATTAATGTTCTTTAATATTCCCCATTAAAATATTCTTTCTGCTCCAACATTTATACTATATTTAGTCTTCTAGTAACTTCCCGAATTATTTGCATATTAAAATTTCTCATATAGGAATTTATGTATGGTTAAAGAAAATAAAGATTACTCTGTGGAAGCCCTAACTGTAGATTTTAAAAAAATAGATGATTAGCACTTTGAGGCTATATAGTGTATAAATCAAATAAAAATGCAACGTTTAAACTCAAGAATTTCTGAATCTTTACTGTAGGTTCAAAGCAAAAGGAACTGTAGTCTCATAATTTGGTTATCTGTTATTTACATTCCACTTCAACATTCCTGTGGTTTTGCCTTTTTATTTTTCTTTTTTCAGATTCTGGTGGTAAATGAAAACCAAAGAAATGGAAGAGTTTTTAAAACGGAACCTAAAGCCGGGCGCGGTGGCTCAAGCCTGTAATCCCAGCACTTTGGGAGGCTGAGACGGGCAGATCACGAGGTCAGGAGATCGAGACCATCCTGGCTAACACGGTGAAACCCCGTCTCTACTAAAAATACAAAAAACTAGCTGGGCGAGGTGGCGGGCGCCTGTAGTCCCAGCTACTCCGGAGGCTGAGGCAGGAGAATGGCGTAAACCCGGGAGGCGGAGCTTGCAGTGAGCTGAGATCCGGCCACTGCACTCCAGCCTGGGAGACAGAGCCAGACTCCGTCTCAAAAAAAAAAAAAAAAAACGGAACCTAAATACTAAAAGGTAGCAAATCGTAGAACAGCCAAACACTGCCAAAGCATTCAATGAAAGGAAGCATTTTCTTCCATGCTTGGCTTTGTTAGCTAGAGGGGATCTGTTATCTCAGGCTTTGCTCACAGTTTAGGAAGTTGGGTAGGCAGCTTTCCCAAGAAATGAGAGGAACATGACAGGGCCTGCTCGCTGTTGGAATATAAGCACATCTAGGCTAATTTAGGAGCACAACACTAGAGCGTGCATACATCCTCACTCTGTGGGTGAAGTTCTCAACTCTAAAAATATCCTTTTTTTTTTTTTCTTTTTTCGAGATGGAGTCTCGCTCTGTCATCCAGGCTGGAGTGCAGTGGCACGACCTTGGCTCAATGCAACCTCCGCCTCCTGGGTTCAAGCGATTGTCCTGCTTCAACCTCCCAAGTAGCTGGGATTACAGGCACTGGCCAGCATGCCTGGCTAATTTTTGTATTTTTAGTAGAGACAGGGTTTCGCCATATTGGCCAGGCTGGTCTCGAACTCCTGACCTTGTGATCCGTCCGCCTGGGCCTCCCAAATTGCTGAGATTATAGGCGTGAGCCACTGTGCCCGGTAAAAACATCCTTGTAAGTTGTTTTTCTGATTTTCAAAGGGATTGTTCTACTGAATCATTGCATTCTGTGAGTATTCAAAAATTTTAAACTTCATCTTGGTTTAGTTTGTTTTTTATTTATAAGGACGATTACATAGCTAATTAGCAGACTACCTAGTATATAATGGTATCTATGTGACTTTTTGTTGTTGTTTTGTGGGTTTTTTGACACAGGGTCTCATTCTACCACCCAGACTAGAGTACAGTAGCAATCAGGACTCACTGCAGCCTCAACCTCACAGGCTCAAGTGATCCTCCCACCTCAGTCGCCCAAGTAGCGGGTACCTCAGGTGTGCATTGCTGGCTGCCACAAGCAGCTAATTTTATTTTGTTTTATTTTATTTTTGCAGAGACAGAGTCTCCCTATGTTGCCCAGGCTGGTCTCAAACTCCTGGGCTCAAGCATCCTCCTGCCTTGGCCTCCCAAAGTGCTGGGATTACAGGTGTGAACCACTACACCCAGTCCTAAGTGACTTTTTAAAAGATAAGAGTTACCAAGAGTTTGAAAGCCTAAATCGTTATTACTAACAGTTGTTAAGCACTTATTATATGCCATGTAATGTACTAAGAGCTTTTATGCAGGATTCATTCATTCCATGTATTCCTATTTCCTACCTATTCTAGGTCCTAGAGAACAGCAGCAAGCAAAACAAAATCCCTGATTTCACAGAGTTTATATTCCAGCAAGGAAACAATCAACAATTAAATAAGTGAAACATCAAGCATGTGTGATTAAAATAATTGCTATGGAGAAGAATTAAGCAGAGAAGGGAAAGAGTGACTGTGTGTGAAAGGGTATCATCCAGTAAGTTGACAAAAAAGCAGAGACCTGAAAGAAGTGAGGTGGTCTAAAAGTGGATGTCAGCCTTGGCAACATGGCAAAACCCCGACTCTACAAAAAAAAAAAAAAAAAAAAAAAAAAAGACCCAAAACATTAGCAGGGGGTGGTGGCATGCGCCTGTGGTCTCAGCTACTTGGCGATGGGGGTGAGGGTGCTGAGGTGGTAGGATTGCTTGGGAGATGGAAGTTGGAGTAAGCAGAGATTGTGCTACCACACTCTGGCCTGGGTGACAGTAAGACCCTTTCTTTTTTTTCTTTCTTTCTTTTTTTTTTTTTTGAGACAGAGTTTTGCTCTTGTCACCCAGGCTGGAGTGTAATGGTGCCATCTTGGCTCACTGCAACCTCTGCCTCCTGGGTTCAAGCGATTCTCCTGACTTCAGCCTTCCAAGTAGCTGGGATTACAGGCAGGGTGCCTGCCACCATGCCTGGCTAATTTTTGTATTTTTAGTAGAGATGGAGTTTCACCATGTTGGCCAGGCTAGTCTCAAACTCCTGACCTCAGGTGATCCTCCTGCCTCAACCTCCCAAAATGCTGGGATTACAGACGCGAGTCACCACACCTGGCCTGAGACCCTTTCGCACACACACACACACACACACACAATAAAATAAAAATTAAAAAAAGAAAAGAGGATCTCTGGCACCACTAAAGAACTTATGCAACCAAATACCAACTGTTCCCCAAAAACTTATGGAAATTAAAAATTAAAAAAAGAAAGGAAGAGGATGTCTGGGCTAGGTGCAGTGGCTCACGCCTGTAATCTCAGCACTTTGGTAGGCTGAGATGGGTGGATCACCTGAGGTCAGGAGTTCAAGACCAGCCTGGCCAACATGGCAAAACCCAGTCTTAAAATACAAAAATTACCTGGTGTGTGGTGGTGCCTGACTGTAGTCCCAACTACTTGGGAGGCTGAGGCAGGAGAATCACTTGAACCAGGAGGCAGAGGCCGCAGTGAGCCAAGATCACACTACTGCACTCCTACCTGAGCAACAGAGCAACGCTCCATCTCAAAAAAAAAAAAAAAGAAAGAAAAGGAAGTGGATCTCCGGGGGATGTTGAACATGTCTAACGTACTACTTATTGCTTAACTTTTACAGCAACACTATTGATATGGTTTGACTGTATCCCCACCCAAATCTCATCTTGAATTGTAGTTCCCATAATCCCCATGTGTCATGGGAGGGACCCAGTGGGAGGTAATTGACTTATGGGGTGGATGGTTTTATAAGGCGCTTCTCCCCCTTTGCTCAGCTTTCATTCTCTCTCCTGCCACCCTGTGAGGAGGTGCCTTCTTGCCATGATTCTAAGTTTCCTGAGGCCTCCCCAGCCTTGAGGAACTGTGAGTCAATTAAACCTCTTTATAAATTATCCAGTCTCATGTAGTTCTTCACAGCAGCGTACAAACAGACTAATACAACTATGTAGTAGATACTTTTATTGCTCCCATTTGTAGATAAGAGAATGTACAGAGGTATAAAAATCTAAAGAAATTTGCTCTGGCCATATACTTACAAGGGGTAAGCTACGGTTAAAACCTAGATTTTCCTCACTCACAAGCTGTGCTGTTAATCACCTTCCCTCCCCTCAAATCACCTAACAATCCAACAGCAAGATTTCTATGTGCCCAATTATTGGTACCTACCCAACAGGATAATCAATTCAAACATCACAATTTAAAAAATTAATTTGAGAGGAAAAAAGTATCTGAGGTTTGGCTCATTAAAATAAATGAGAAAAATTTCTCTCTATTCTCCTGGTGAGGAATCTAATTGGAGGCAGAGCTGACATTTTAAGTCATGGCTCTTCAGGTACAAAATAACAAGGAATGCCCCCAACTGACCCTGTAGGGACAGATACTAAAACTGTCTCTCAAAGCAGCAGACTCTAGTCCGCCAGAAGAGGCCATGAAAAGAGAGAGAGAACACCAGGAATGTTGCTGGCCTTTTCTATCATCATTTACCTTCAGTTCACCCCTCTTTTTTCAATTACATTTCAGCATCATGGTTGGATGTTTCCATTTGGCTATATAACCAAGCTTTACGCAAGGTGTAATTTGCTTAAATAGTGGTCCATTCTGCTGGGGTGGGAGCAACTGCTTTCAGGACTCACATCCATATGGCTCCCACTTAGCCATGTGGCCTGCTAACAAAGGATGGCAGAACTGTTACCACTGTGTTGTCCAGGCTTTCAGTCCTTTGGTTTCCTCTTCACTCCCTGAATGCTCATGTAAAAAGGGAGGCCATACACCTGTGCCTTGTGTGTCTAAGCATTCGGTGTGTGTCTAAAGGCAGAAGGGTGTGGGTAGGAAAACGGAGACGAGGGAAGCTGCGTTCTCCAAACACTCCAGATTTGAGTAAGTGGGGTTTTGCAGCAATTGAGTGATTTGAGGGAAAGTGAACATACAAACCCAAGCAATCAAAGGGAAGATTATCTTACTTAATACCAGGGATACATGTTTTTCTTTCTGCCTCTTAAGTCCAAAGAGGAAAATCAGGACAAGTGGCTTTGGCTGTAAACTTTAAGGTCAAGGATCCTTTCTGTTGAGCTTAGCTCTCAAGTTCTCAGTAGTCAACTGCGGTGAAACATAATTAATAGCACGATAAATACAAGTTGTGGAAGGTTCGATTGAAAGTTGGAGGCCCTCTCCGTGGATCTCTCTACAAAGAACCTGCAATAAAGAGGACTTAATCAACGTTAAAAGGGCTATTAAAAAAGCATCGTCTATTAAAATTCATTTCCTCTCTAGAGCCTCTTGCTGGAGTTTCTCTGTGTGGGTGTGTTCGTAAGAGAGGAATGGGTGAGCAAGAGTACTGGGTACAATTCGTGGATCTTCAAGAGAAAACAGAAGCTCTCAATGAGGAAGAACATATGTTTCTGGGACTGCATCTGTGCAAAAAGTACATAGTCCTGAAGTTGTACTAAGAAAAAAACACTCTCTTTAGAAAGTCTTTTATTTCACACGTCATCTTCTTGGTATATTTCCCTCATACTGCCCTTTCCGCCTGACCAAATAGCTCTTTCTCACCCTTAGGTCCATGAAAACCAGGAAACGTTTCCAACAGTCCGACAAAGCCTGACTAACCAGACATACTACTCGCTCGGGGATCCCGGAGGCAAGCCTCAGTCTAAGAACAGGAGTGACTCTCCAGGGCGCACCTGCCTGCAGGGCAGCCCCTCCCTGCATCAAGCGGAAATCCATCCTGTCCAGCGCGGGGCGTGGGCAGAGTGGGGCGCGGCCCCGGCAGGGCAGGCGGTATCCGCTGGAACTCCGACAACGTGCGCGACCCCGGGCGAACCGCACCCCTTTCCCCACCTCCCCGCGGGCGGGTACAAGTCACCAGGTGTCCGCGCACGCGGCAGGGCCCGCCCCCGGCCCCCGGGCCCGACTGCGCGTGCCCGGCCGGAGCCGCGCCCCCTCCCCAGGAAAGGCCGGGCGTCCGGCCCACGAGGCCGAGCTCCCCCCGGCCCGGGCCTCTCACCGGCGCGGGGGGCGGGCCAGGGGCGGGGCCGGACCCGAGCGGGGCGGGGCTCGCGCCAGCCCCCAGCTCCGCGGCAGCTTCGCCCGCCAGTCCCGAGGCAGGCGAGCGGCTTGGTCGCCCCCACCGGCCCCATGGCAGCCCCCGGCGCCCCAGCGGAGTACGGCTACATCCGGACCGTCCTGGGCCAGCAGATCCTGGGACAACTGGACAGCTCCAGCCTGGCGCTGCCTTCCGAGGCCAAGCTGAAGCTCGCGGGGAGCAGTGGCCGCGGCGGCCAGACCGTCAAGAGCCTGCGGATCCAGGAGCAGGTGCAGCAGACCCTCGCCCGGAAGGGCCGCAGCTCCGTGGCCAACGGTGAGTGGAGCCCGCCGCTCCCCGGCGCCGCCCCCTGCCCAGCACCCGGTCACCTCTTCCTATCCCGCCCTCACCCCGCGTGCTGGGAGTGCGGGACCCCATGTTCTGCCCACCTGTTGCTCGCCGTCCTCGGTATGACCGACTTGCTTGTGGAAAGCACTCTTTTCCATAACCTATTACTCAGCTTTGTCATATAGGTACCTATATATATTAAATATTGTACATATCTATCAGTGTTAAAGACCTCACTTCAAGATTTCACCCCTTTGTTTTTCTACCCCCGCCCCGTCCACACCCCTCGGTGGTGCAGACTTCATTTGGAGGTTCAGGGAGTCTATAAACACCTTGAGATGCTATGCAGAATTTTGGTATGTACGATCTTTTTCTGGGAGAAGGAGCCCTTCACTTTTATTAGATATGTTAAATAGTTCATGACCCCCATAAATATCTTGGGGAAAAAAAAAACCGACAGCACTGGCGCTCCTACAACCTATAAATTGGGATTGTGTTGTCTTGTGCAAGTACTTCGGGACGCTCCACCCTGTGTAGGAGGCGAGTTGTGGATCTAGGGAGTGAAGAAAGTGGCTAGGAGGCTTTGGTCCAGGGAACAAACACGCCGAGGGGGAGGCAGGGGACTTTGGCCCTGCCGGCAACAGCCCTGGCCGCCTAGCTGCGCTTCCCACCCCCACCAATGCGGGTGTGGTGCAAGGCTGATCCCTCCAAAAAATTAAACCCGGAGGTGAAAGGGGTGTAAGCACACACACGCACACTATGTTCGTGATTGATGGACGGGGGAGGTGGAAGGGAAAGAAGATGGCAAGCCACTTGTAAAAATTAGAGATCATGATGTATCCTTTTCTCCCCTGCTGAAGTCAGGTGATCAGATCAACTCAGTAACCCTTGTTTTACTTGTTGTTGTGTGTGTGAGTTTGCATTATAAAAGCACTATGTTGGCTTATTATAGCAAAAAGGAGAGGAAAGAAATTGAGCAATTAAGTTGGAATATCTGTTTCCTGCAATATGCAATTGTTTCTGTATGAAGTAAACTTGGGCATTGGCGAATGTAGGCTAGCCCATTCTAATTTCTACTAGGAAAATAGAAAAATTCTAACAGGCCAGACCACAGGTTTCAAACAGCAGAGTCTGGGAGGCTATACTGTTCATGTAAAAGAATCCGAAAGGATCAGGTAGTCAGTGTTAACATACTTGAAAGGTAAAGAGAAGATGTTCAATGATCGTAGTTAATATAACTGAGGGCCTACTATGTGCCAAGAATTGGGCAATGTGGTTTGCATTCATTTGAGAGATATATATATATTTAAAAACTTGTGAGCTAGTATTTTAATCCTCATTTTACAGATGAGGAAACTAAGCAGTTAAGTAATACTGAAGCTCTCATAGATGGTAAGTGGCAGAGCTGGTATTTAAACTCCCAAACCTGATTTTTAAACTTATCAGTTTGATCATTAAGTTTTAAAATGATTAATACAAAGCGGGATTTGTTAGATGCTAAGCCTCTCCATGGCTCCCTCCCATTTTTCTTTAAATAAAATTGAGGAATTTCTGAAAGGCTGGGGAGGTCTAGAAAACACAGAACTGCTGCAATACATGGAGGGAAAGACCTTATATTTAGACTTAGGAGTCTGACTGAAGACTCCAGGATGAGTGAGGCCAGTCTTTGATGAGTGGAGCCATCACACCCATTCATTCTCTGCGCCCATAGGTCCAGTGCTAAACTGAAATCAAATCAGCTTCCTCTGCATGGGGGACACAGGAGGCATATTAGATATTCTTTCTTATCCATGAGAATGGCCAGCCAGGAAGAGAGCAAGCAGATACAACTCTTCCATAAGTGGAGGGAATGGAGCCATGAACAGAAGAAAAGGGAATGTTGCTGAGCATCTACTATATGCCTATTTCAGAATCTTCATTATATTCTTGAAACAATTGTGTGAGATAGATATGAGAATGTATCTCACATATGAAGTATGTGTCTGTCAGCATTGGTTGGAAATTTAATCCCAACTCCTCACACAATCTGTTCTCTCTACAATGTAATGCATCACCTGTGTGGTGAATTCAGCAAGCATCAAATGAGTATGTTGTTCATGCTGGGCACTGTGCAGGTGCTGAATTAAGCACAAAGACTCTGCTTGCTTTAAAGCAAAAAGTTTAAAGAAGGAAGTCAACTGCTAGAAAAATACATTACCAAATAAAAAGTAGTAAGTGACCTAAAAGAATGGCTAATATATTAATGGAGTTTAGAAGTGTAAATTGGCCGAGCATGGTGGCTCATGCCTGTAATCCCAGCACTTTGGGAGGCCGAGGCGGGAGGATCACCTGAGGTCGGGAGTTTGAGACCAGCCTGACCAACATGGTAAAACCCCATCTCTACTAAAAATACAAAAAATTAGCCGGGCTTAGTGGGGGATGCCTGTAATCCCAGCTAATCGGAAGGCTGAGTCAGGAGAATTGCTTGAACCCAAGAGGTAAAGGTTGCAGTGAGTGGAGATCCCGCCGTTGCACTCCAGCCTGGGCAAAAAGAGCGAGCGAAACTCCGTCTCAAAAAAAAAAAAAAAAAAAGATAAGTTACTCCTTGTAGCAGGAAATTTTGAAAAGCTTCTGGAGGCAGATCTCAAAAATTCAGTAGGACTGGACATAGGGAGGTAACTGGAGAAAAATCATTCTAAGAGGGAACAGAATGAATATTTCACGGTTCACAGAGTTGATATGGTAGAACAAAGGGTGCTATCTTGGTCCTTCAGCTATAATGCTTGGGGCAACTACTTGACTGGCTCTTCCAACTAAGGAACAAAGCGTTTGAAATATTTTGATTGCAACAGCAGCTTTCCAGTAAGCTGAAATACACTCTGCAGCTTACACAGAAGTACAAATCAGGCAAAGAGATAAGGCAGCAAACAACACCTACTTACTTTAAAGCCTCAGCTTTCTGAGACTCAAAAAGGAAATCAGCTTCAAAGGAATTTAACATTAGCATGCCATGAAACAATTACCAGGGGTGGTTCCTATGTATTGTTTAATTAAAATTCTTTGAAAAGGTCTGGGGGCTCGTGGTGGTTCTGAGTATAATTTTTATTATTTCCATATTATTATCCTGTCTCTCAAGTTGAAACAGACAAGTAATTGTTGAAACAGTGCTGGTCTGGAAAAAATCCTGTGTCAACATAAGAAATTCCAGGAAGAAAAGACCCTGATGTTAACTGCTATTAACTCCAGGGCCCTGGAGAATTCTGAGTTGTTGACAAACCTGTATGGCTGAGACAGTGGATAACCTGCTGAAAACAGAGATGAGATAAATGTGACTGATTTGTTGATGAGTATCTTGCAAGGGTCTTTAACCCTTTGACTTCTTTCCAATGCCTTAGTGATTTTCACTGTAAATCACTCAGTGACTTTTGGTGTTATTTTTAACTGTGCTGAACATTTTAAAGTTGGCTGTAACTCTTTGGGAAGGGGGCCTTCAGAGGTGTATAGCAGCATTGTGAAGTAACTCTGTATTGTAGCTAATAGTTAAAATATTTTCCTGAAATAAACAGAAGACGTTTAAGAATTGCAAGTATTGGCAAAGGGAAAAATTAAAAGTGTCCGTATCCTATTTATTACACTTGCCTTAAAAGTACTACTTGTTACATAGTCCTTCCCCCAGGGTATCTGAGTAGAGAGAAAGTTGTGTTTTAAATTGTATTTACTACTTGTAGAGGACAGTGAACAATCTCCTAATGCAATTTACAGCCTCTTTGAAAATCCACCATAAAACTTGAGGCACACTATTATCTTAGGTGATTTCCTTGGTGAAGCTGCTTTTCAGTATCTGTGATCAAAGTGAGTTCTGGGCCAGGCGCAGTAACTCATGCCTGTAATCCCAGCATTTTGGGAGGCCGAGATGGGTGGATCACCTGAGGTCAGGAGTTTGAGATCAGCCTGGCCAACATGGTGAAACCCCGTCTCTACTGAAAATAAAAAAAAAATTAGCCAGGTGTGGTGGTACATGCCTGTAATCCCAGCTACTCGGGAGGCTGAGGCAGGAGAATCGCTTGAACCTGGGAGTCAGAGGTTGCAGTGAGCCAAGATCACACCACTGCACTCCAGCCTGGGCGATGGAGTGAGACTCCATCTCAAAAAAAAAAAAAAAAAAAGTGAATTCTGGAGAGAGAATTGAAAATTTGCTCAGGGTAGCAAAGGAAAGGTAGTTACTAGGTGCTACTGTTAAAAAAAGTTAGACATTGTTCAAATTCTGCATAAATTCTTCCTTTGACAAAAAGGAATCCCAGGAATGAAGCAATTCTGGGGAGCAAGGTGACTAATCATTCAGAAAGTAGGAGGGATGGGGAAAGGAAAAAAAAGAGTGAGATGGCGGGTGGCAAGGTCATGGCCCTCTGCTCTGAATGTGAGGTGTCAGTAGCACACTGGATTAAATGCACCTCTGTGTCTGTGTAATATGGCCTGTGAGCCACTTTTTGTCCAGTGCCAAGCAGATTGAGTTCGGTAAGTCCAAAAAAAGTGTGTGGTTGTCTTTTGTTTTTATTTTTAAAGAAATCCTTCTGATTATAGTAAGTCAAATGAAATAGAATGTTACAAAATGGTAGTTACAAAAAAAACACACCAAACTTCATACCCCTGGAAATGTTTAGAACACATCTCTTAGGGGTGAAGTTTTGTGTGAGGGTAAAGTAAGGATGCTTCAGAATTCATGGAACTGTAAGTAGACCCAGAGTAACAGGGTTTGATTATGAAAGTACGTTGTTCTATGTGTGACAGATAAGACGCAGGAAATTACCTTAAAGGGAGGAAGACTGTTCATTTAGGCTTTTAAAAGACCTTAATGTTATCTGTATGCCCTGTGCTAGGAGTTCCACAGTCATGGGAACAGAGGGTAGCTTACTTGTATTAAATATTCTAGGTATTTGTAGTTCACATTTTCTCAAGTTTTAGATAGCAACTTTACAGTTTTTTCTCAGTTATTAAAATAAAGCTATACATACTTACATTATTTTATCTTCACTTATTTTTACATTAATTTTACCCGACAGTTGAATTCCTAGTCTGATCAATACAAATTGTTAAAAGTTTTGATGTTTTTCTCTGAGAGAACAAGCATACTATTGGCAACCTATCTATGATAGTAATGAAATATAATAAATATGTTGCTGAAACCTCTGGAGTTTATAAATCAGATGATTAGGCCTATAAGATGGTTTATTTCCATCTCAGATGACATTCAACAAGTTTAAATTATACAATTCTGAGACCAATGTTGGACTTCTTCAGGTATTTTGTGCATGTCTGCAAATGTATGAAGATAAATACCCTACTTCTCCTGGGGAAGTAAATTAGCAGTAAAATGCAGCAATGCAAGTGGGAACAGACAATAAATTAGGAGAAAACTTTATTTTTCTATTAGAGTGAGCCACCTGGCTCACCTGACTAGTAGAGTAAGACTACTAAACAGAGTATCAGGTGCTCTCATAATAGAAACATTAAAAACCTGTTGTGTATCTTTTCTTTTCTTTTTCTTTTGGAGACAGAGTTTTGCTCTTTTTGCCCACACTGGAGTGCAGTGGTGCGATCTCGGCTCACTATAACCTCTGCCTCCTGAGTTCAAGCGATTCTCCTGCCTCAGCCTCCCACGTAGCTGGGATTACAGGCATCCCCTACCAAGCCCGGCTAATTTTTTGTATTTTTAGTAGAGACAGGGTTTCACCATGTTGGCCAGGATGGTCTCGAACTCCTGACCTCAGGTAATCTGCCTGCCTCTGTCTCCCAAAGTGCTGGGATTACAGGCGTGAGCCACCACGCCCAGCCTGTGTATCTTTTCTATAATGCCATTTCTGGTGATTAGATACTGGACATAAAAACAGTTGTAATGTTCTTAAAGTGTTTAAAGACAAAAGCTTGAGAGTTCAATATGTAGATTTAAATAAAAATGGACAGTTGGAAAAAAGAACCTTAAGCATTTGAAAACACAACCTGCCGTTACTATTAAAATAATTCACATATTTATATTCTTGGAATAATCAGCTTTAGACTTAACGACATCAGTTAATCAAAGCAGTCACAATCAAAGTTCTGCAGTTCCTTGATTTCCAGATTGTGTGGATGAAAACATTCATTTGAAGCTTAGGATTATTTTTTCTGAATCTCGCAGTAAACTATTCATGGGGTGGGTGAGGGGGGTGCATCAAGCTTATTGGATCTTGATTACTTTTTTTCATTGAAGAATGAAAACAAATGGGAACTTTTCTTGACAGATAATATGAACTTATTTTAGGCCACCAAAATATTACAGATAAATACACAAGCCATACAGGTAAAAGAATGATAGTAAACATACATTATTCAAATATAGAAACAACCTTGCCAAAATGAACAAAGTCAGCTTTTCTTTCTTTCTTTCTTTCTTTTCTTTTTTTGAGATGGAGTCTCGCCCTGTACCCAGGCTGGAGTGCAGAGGCGTGATCTCGGCTCACTGCAACCTCCACCTCCTTGGGTTCAAGCGATTCTCCTGCCTCAGCCTCTCAAGTACCTGGGATTACAGGTGCGTGCCACCACACCCAGCTAGTTTTTGTATTTTTAGTAGAGATAGAGTTTCACCATGTTAGCCAGGATGGTCTCGATCTCCTGACCCATTGATCCACCTGCCTTGGCCTCCCAAAGTGCTGGGGTTACAGGCATGGGTCATTGCACCTGGCCCAAAGTCTGCTTTCCTAATAACTTAAGAAGAAAGTCTGCCTACATTTGGGGGGAAGCAACTTTTCTTCCTCTCCATATGCCCAGAATGACAGAGAACAGTCGAAACTATTTGAGCACCTTCCATCTACCCCAAGACAAAAGCATATATGTGACTATCATACTCACATTTTAGTTCCATTCTGGTGAGCCACAGAATAGATACCTGCCTGAATGATAAGCGCAAACTGAATTTGTGTAACTAGGATATTTCTAATGTACAGGTAATCTGACTAATCAACAATTAACTTGTCAAGTACTGATGCAAGACTGTGCTAGAAGTGGTAGTGTAAGATACAGTTCTTTCTGTCAAAATCTCCTTAGAGGAGAAAATAACCTCTTTTTGCTTTAATGTGGCTCCGCTCCAATCCATTCTCCACACAGCTGCTAGAGTGAACTTTCTAAAATCTCATTGCATCATTTCCCAGTTTAAATTCCTTCAGTTTCTTGCTGTTATCTACAAGAGTAAAATTATTGAACACAGCATTCCAAGTTCTTCGTGATCTGATGCCTGCAATTTCTCAAACTTCATCCCTGGGGCCACTACCCTTGCTCCCTACCAAACACACACGGGCAGTTTATCTTGCTTGGTATTTCTACCCCTCCCCGTCTCCCTCTCTTCCTTCTCTTGCCTGGTTAACTCAGTCCAGTTGTGTCCCCTATAGGCAGCCTCCTTTACCCCTCTCCTCTGATCTTGAATGCAAGTTAAAGAATTTGATAATTGTGATATTTCCACAGGGAAGAAACATGAAAGTACAGGAGTTTTGTGAAAATACATTTGACAGATTTGGTGGATTTAAAGGAACAGACCAAGCACGGTGTCTCTTTCCTGTAATCCCAGCACTTTGAGAGGCCGAGACAGGAGAATCGCTTGAGGCCAGGAGTTGGAGGCTGCAGTGAGCCCTGAATGCACCACTGCACGTCAGCCTGGGCAACAGAGTGGACCCTGTCTCAAAAAAAAAAAAAAAGAGGCTGAGCATGGTGGCTCACGCCTGTAATCCCAGCACTTTAGGAGGTTGAGGCGGGCGGATCACCTGAGGTCGGGACTTCGAGACTAGCCTGACCAACATGGAGAAACCCTGTCTCTACTAAGAATACAAAAAAAATTAGCCAGGCATGGTGGCACATGCCTGTAATCCTATCTGCTTGGGAGGCTGAGGCAGGAGAATCACTTGAACCCAGGAGGCGGAGGTTGCGGTGAGCCGAGATCACGCCATTGCACTCCAGCCTGGGCAACAAGAGCGAAACTGTCTCAAAAAAAAAAAAAAAAAAAAGAATTGCGATAGCAGTTGTAAATCAGTTGGGAAGGGTTAGCCCTGGCAAGTGAGAGGCAGGGGAAATATAATGACTTGAAAGTCATTACAAAGAAAACCTCTAGTAAGTATTTTTTTTTTTTTTCTTTGAGACGGAGTCTCGCTCTGCAGCGGCGCAGTCTTGGCTCACTGCAAGCTCCGCCTCCCAGGTTCACGCCATTCTCCTGCCTCAGCCTCCTGAGTAGCTGGGACTGCAGGCGCCCGCC
The DNA here is from genome assembly GCF_007565055.1 of Rhinopithecus roxellana. Taxonomy (NCBI): domain Eukaryota; kingdom Metazoa; phylum Chordata; class Mammalia; order Primates; family Cercopithecidae; genus Rhinopithecus; species Rhinopithecus roxellana. The sequence goes on along the minus strand of NC_044558.1, from coordinate 139,987,118 downwards.
ACCGCGCCTGGCTAATTTTTTGTATTTTTAGTAGAGACGGGGTTTCACCGTGTTAGCCAGGATGGTCTTGATCTCCTGACCTCGTGATCCGCGCGTCTCGGCCTCCCAAAGTGCTGGGATTACAGGCGTGAGCCACCGCGCCCGGCCTCTAGTAAGTATTTTAAAGCAAAATAGAGTTTGTGAGTTCTTTAAATTCACTTTTTTTAAATACTATTGGGAGTATAATGTGATATTGGCCATTGAAGTTATAAAGTCTTACAAGTCTTAAAGTCTTACGAGATAACTCAGCAAATAAATTGGCAGGAATGCCAAAGTAAAGACACAGTTACAGAAATGAACAGTGTATTCATTCATTCATTCATTCATTCATTCATTCATTCATTCATGAGATAGCGTCTGCCTCTGTTGCCCAGGCTGGAGTACATCTTGACTCACTGCAACCTCTGCCCCCTGGGCTCAAGCCATTCGCTCACCTCAGCCTCCTGAGTAGTTGGGACTACAGGTATATGCCACCACACCTGAATAATTTTTGTATTTTTTTGTACAGACGGGGTTTTGCCTTTTTGCCCAGGCTTTTATGGAATTCCTGGACTCAAGTGATCCGCCCACCTTGGCCTCCCAAAGTGCTGGGATTACAGGCATGAGCCACCACGCCTGGCTGAGAAATGAACAGATTTAGATACTTCCAGGATATTTCTATTTAATACTTCACCAGGATGCCAAATTACCAGTTTATAATAACAAATTCTGCAATTACATATTCTAATACCTCAAATAAAATATGACATGAACACCTGTAATATAAAAGGGCCATTTAATGGCTCACACCTAAAGTGCTGGCACTTTGGGAGGCTGAGGCGGGTGGAACTCTTGAGGCCAGGAGTTTGAGACCAGCCTGGCCAACATGGCAAAACCCCATCTCTACTAAAAATACAAAAATTAGTCAGGCGTGGTGACACGCACTTGTAGTCCAGCTACTTGGGAGGCTGAGGCACAAGAATCGCTTGATCCTGAAAGGAAGAGGTTTCAGTGAGCCAAGATCGTACCGCTGTACTCCAGCCTGGGTGACAGAGTAAGACTCCATCTCAATAAAAAAAGTGGGAGGGGGACACTTAAAATGTATTTTTGTCATTACCTAGAGCAATTATTTGAGGATTGCCCCCCAAATGTCATAAATTGGTATATCAGAGGATAGTTCTTGAATTGCTCAGGGGGCCTCCTGAAAAATAAGGACTCTAGTGGCCAGTGTATCGTGTGAGTGATAATGGCGATGGATTAGTCAGTTGCACACTGGCACGTGGAATGTGTGGCCCACTCTTGCAGGAGAGCTATTCTCTCCCTGGCATATTGAACTTCGTAAGAACTCATAGCCAGTGCTTTTCAGCATATACCTAATACACCAAGTTGTTTCTCATGGTTGATTATGTGAGCTAACTGGTCACAAAATACAGCACTGTACAACTGTTGGTTAAATTTTCAATAGTATAAAACTTTATTAGACTTTCATCTGCTTTGAAACAAGCGTTCACCACAGTGTTCCCATTTTTTTTCCCTTTTGAGACAGTCTTGCTTTCTGTCACCCAGCCTGGAGTGCAGTGGTCCAACATCAGCTGACTGCAACTTCTGTCTCCAGGGCTCAAGCAATCCACCCACCTCAACTTCCTAAGTAGCTGGGACTACAGGCCCATGCCACCACGCCCAGCTAATTTTTAAATTTTTACATTTTTTGTAGAGACGAGGTCTCACTATATTGCCCAGGCTGGTCTCAAACTCTTGGACTCAAGTGATCCACCCTCCTCAGCCTCCCCAAGTGCTAGGATTGCTAGCGTGAGCCACCCCGCCCGGCCAACTGTAGTTTTCTAAACCAACAAATTCTACTTATTTTCCAGCCTAAGCAAATGCTTATTTGGGCTGTTGTGGTTTCCATCAATATCTGGTTGTTCTTCTTGGAAAGTAAGAATAGAAGATAAAATACAGTTTTAAAAAATATGTAAGTCCAAGGAAATGAATCAATCCTATGTTTTATGCCAACACAGGCAGACAAAAAACAAAAAAAATTCCTTCACCAACTCAGGAGTACGGGCATACTTATGGTCTTTGATAAGTCTCAGCATATTTTATGCTTTCTTTTAAGCTCCTACTTTTGCTAGTAAATGACTTTAAGGATCCATTCAAATATGAATTGTTATACAAATTCCTCCTAATAAGTGTCAGGATCCCATGTCTTACCTGGAATACCATGTCCTCAACTTTACTGTAATAGGAGAAGTTAAATCTTTTTTTTTTTTTTTTTTTTTTTTTTTTTTTTTTGTTGAGACGGAGTCTCGCTCTGTCGCCCAGGCTGGAGTGCAGTGGCCGGATATCAGCTCACTGCAAGCTCCGCCTCCCGGGTTTACGCCATTCTCCTGCCTCAGCCTCCCGAGTAGCTGGGACTACAGGCGCCCGCCACCTCGCCCGGCTAGTTTTTTGTATTTTTAGTAGAGACAGGGTTTCACCGTGTTAGCCAGGATGGTCTCGATCTCCTGACCTCGTGATCCGCCCGTCTCGGCCTCCCAAAGTGCTGGGATTACAGGCTTGAGCCACCGCGCCCGGCAGGAGAAGTTAAATCTTTTAAGATTTGTGGAGAATGAGAGCTATTGCAAGCCAGAGATTACTGTAGAAAGACCAAATACAGGAAGACGATAAGCTTTTAGACTTTCAGGCTCTCTTTCCTTCTAAAAGACCAACGTGAATCCACACTGTGAGGACAACTGCTCATGGTTGTTAGCCCAATTACCTGCAGCGTTTAAATCAATACTATTAGTGAACACCTGCTGATTTCTGTGCTTACGTTTAACCACACCTGTTTCTGTGGGGCCCTCTATACGCATCTTCAACTCCAGAAATCCTCCTTTTAGAGCTCAGCGTGAACCAAATCACTTTTTTTAAACCACACTCAGTGCTAGAAGATTAAAAGAAAAGATGCTTTTCTGAATGTGAGTGCTCCTCTCTTCTCTCTAATAGAAGCAGGCTGTATAAAGGTCTTGCTTGTTTAGCAATTCTCTGTCATCTGCTTACTGTAAGAGAAACTGCAGTTGGTTTTTTAAAAATATGCCCAGAAACAGGTAATGGAACGGCAATAGAGACTTGTCAATTTGATTTCATAAATATATTAAATCTAACCAATTACATAATAAAATTGTTCACAAAACTGTGATTATGAAAATTAACTTAGTTGTTTTTTTTGAGATGGAGTCTTGCTCTGTTGCCCAGGCTGGAGTGCAGTGGCACAGTCTCACCTCACTGCAACCTCTGCCTCCTGGGTTCAAGCAGTTCTCATGCCTCAGCCCCTAAGTAGCTGGAATTACAGGTGCCTGCTACCACACCTGGCTAATTTTTGTATTTTAGTGATAGGGTTTATATTTTGTGTTTTAGAAGAGACAGGCTTTCCCCATGTTGACCACACTGGTCTCAAACTCTGACCTCAAGTGATCTGCCCACCTTGGCCTCCCAAAGTGCTGGGATTACAGGCGTGAGCCACTATGCCTGGCCTCAACTGAGTATTTTTAACCCTAACAATAATTCATTATTTCGAGCGGTGTTTGTATTGGTGACCAAACACAAAGCTCTTTTTTCCATAACAGCTGCTTAGGAATCATATCATTCCAATGAACATTCAGATTGGGAAAGGGAGAAAATTACATTGTCCTGTGAAGGCTTCACCTCTGCAATCTTCTGAGGAATTTAGAATCCTACCACCATCCAAACAGACCTCCCTCACCATTACCCCCCAACCCCCACAATTGGTTTGACCTGAATTACTTGTTATTTGAGAAGGGTGGAGTTTAAAGTTACTCTGCAACTACCTACTTCATTTTCCTTAAAATGGGCTCCGTAATATGTGCATGGTGTTTTTAGAAAAAACAATTTAGGTAATGTTGCCTGAGCCCATGTTAATTTGAAATATTTCCTAGTAAAACATCCCCTTCTTTAGGAAACATCGAAAGCACATTATGCACTGTGCAAGTGAAATGAATGGCTGGAAAACACAGTAATGTCATCGAGCTCCTCAGTGGCAGGTCAATCAAAAACCAGAAAAAGTCCAATTCAAGACCAATGGTAAACTTAGCAGAAAAAAAGCTGCTCTACAACACAGTGTAAAGCATGCACACTAGTTTATCCCTCTTATTAGAATAGACTAATTCATGAAAAAATGTGAAAAACAAATTTTTATGACTCAAATTCTATTTAAAAACCTTATCTCATTTTTGCATTTTGCTTGAGTAGAGGAGAAAAGTTTTCTTTTCTTACCTGTCGCCAGGTTTATGCCTGAGACCCCATAACAAAAGACAGATTAACAAGAGAAAAGCATAACAAATTTGTTTATTATAAGTTTTATGTGACATGGGAGTTTTCAGAAATGAAGACCCAAAGAAACAGGGAAGACTGTATTATTGATTTTTTTTCTTGAGATGGAGTCTCTCTCTGTTGCCCAGGCTGGAGTGCAATGGCGTGATCTTGGCTCACTGCAACTTCTGCCTCCTGGGTTCAAGCAATTCTTCTGCCTCAGCTTCCCGAGTAGTTGGGATTACAGCTGCTTGCCAACATGCCCGGCTAATTTTTGTAATCTTAGTAGAGACGGGGTTTCACCATGCTGGCCAGGCTGGTTTTGAACTCCTGACCTCAGGTGATCCGCCAACCTTGGGCCTCCCAAAGTGCTAGGATTACAGGCGTGAGCCACCTTGCCTGGCAGAAGACTGTATTTTTATACAGTCATGCAGAAGTCTGATGAGACAAAGGTGGGCCTGATCTAATGGTAATAAACTGAGGGAATTTAGCAAGGCTTGTTTGTTCAGATTCTTCCCTTTGTGACATTCCTTTTCTCCAGGGGTAAGAAGGATCCTTCTGGAATGAGTCTTTGACCTAATTCAAAGGAAGGTCAGCTTGATTTTATATGGTCTGCTTCAAGGGAGAAGGGATGAGAGGAAGGCATAAGGGTGCACTTCCTGCCCCTGCTGCTTCCTCAAATGCCAAGTACTGTATTTTGGGATGACATGTCCTGAAACCCATCACTTCACAATTTTGAAAGTGTTTGAGTGTATGCTTTCTCAGGTAAACCTCTCTCAGCAGTCCTGTTAGTAGCTGGAATTATGGGAAACAGGCATCTAACTGATTTGTCCAGACACATACAAAGTGGTAGAATAGGGGTTCCAGGTGAAGTCTATGGATTTCTTCAACGTAGGGAATATGCCTACTTCTTTTTCGAAATAAACACATCCTTTGAAAGAGAATCACACCTCAATTTTCAGTGTAAGAAAATCTGGATTTTCATGTTGGATTTGTTTAAAGCAGGATGCACCTGTGTGTATAGTATGTTTTTGTTTGCTTTCTTGCTTCTATTTTCAGAAAAGGACATAGCTGAGTTATTTTATATGGTCAGCAGTCATCACGATAGCATCTTATTCTCTGATCGAACAGAAAATGACTTAAAGAAATTCATTTCCATCCTTCTGTTTACTTTAAAAAATTTTACTCAGTCCAAAATTTCTTTAAAATCTTAGAACACAGCCGTTAATTCACTTTTAATCCACCATACTGATCTCAAACTCATGACTGTCTAGGCAAATTAATCTGCATTATTTGTTGTTTGAGATTGGCTATTTATCCAGAAAAACCATTGATTGCGCCAACTTGCAGGCTGAATATCTGGAGTCACATCTTTCATGTGTATTCCACAGGAAGAGTGTCTGTGGTTTAAAAATTCAATCTTATTTTTTTCCCTGTTTCCAACTACCTTGTTATTTGGGGAACCATTAAACCAGTCTCAATTCATTCATCTGAAAACTGAAGAAGCAGCTTTCTTCTAAAAACTTATGTTGGCAAATAAAGAATTAATATTCACAGAGTATTTGGAGTTTCATAAGTGAAGGTTTTAGAGGAAAGAGAAAATGATTTTTTTTTTTTTTTTTTTTTTTGAGATGGAGTCTCGCTCTGTCACCCAGGCTGGAGTGCAGTGGCGCAACCTTGGCTCACTGCAAGCTCCGCCTCCCGGGTTCCTGCCATTCTCCTGCCTCAGCCTCCTGAGTAGCTGGGACTACTGGTGCCCGCCACCACGCCTGGCTAATTTTTTTTGTATTTTTGGTAGAGATGGGGTTTCACCATGTTAGCCGGGATGGTTTCGATCTCCTGACCTCTTGATCCGCCCCCCTCAGCCTCCCAAAGTGCTGGGATTATAGGCATGAGCCACCGCACCCTGCCAAGAGAAAATAATCTTTTTGTCCTCATATCAAAACTATAATAATAATCCCTCTAAGGCCTTGATAAATGACAATGTCATAGTAGCCACCACAGCAAAGACCAGGGGAAAGGAGGAACCCAGAGTTCAACCCTGACTATTAAATCTCTTTGCAATTTAAAGCAGGTAGTTTAAGTTTCCCTATTTATAAACAGAGATGATAGCTGGCTCCGCATCACAGAATATTATAAAGGAACATAAAATAATTTGAGCTCCTTAAAAGAAAAGTCACATTGAAATGTAAGGAGTTCACGCAAGTTGCTTTAAAAAGCCTTAAAACTCACAGCAACAACGTGAATGTTTAACATCAGTTAAACATTTTAGTTCAATAAGCCTGATTATAAAACACATTGATTAATTAGCTATGTGATAGGATATACTGTTTCACTGGGTCCTGTCCAAAGATTGTTACACATTTAGAAAACCTTTGCAGGAATCTCAGCTTCAAGATGGAAGAAGCATGCTATTAGCTATTCCTGAATATCTCCCTACTCCTGGAATTAGGGCAAGGGTGTATTCCAGGTGATGATGCGCTAGGGGGGCTGATTTACAGAATTTTTCTTGAATTCCTAAAATTGCCTGCTTTCATCACCTGCCATTTTATTATACAGTAACAGGAATTAATGGTTCCAGCTACAGTCCATAAATGACCATTAGTATTTTGCCATTCTAGATTGTCCCTGACTTTCCTAATTCAGTTATCATGTGGTATAAAGATTTGAACATGGATAGCCCTAAACTAATTTTTATAAAGACAGTAAATTGGATTTCTTATGTATCAGCTAACTAATAATGTTCTGCCTGGCCACAGCCTTTGTACAAAGGATTGTTTTATTTGGGGTGGGGGTAGTGTAAGCACTGTCTCCAACCACTCCCCCTACCCCGACCCCTTCCCCTTTCTGCATATTCCCAATGCTGAGGGTACTGTGGCCCCCAGACTCTTCAGGATTAGAGCCTTTTTACGTTCCCTGTACCTGGCCTGCTAACCTCCTTTCCCACACCAGCAGGGCCCTTGCAGACCTACCTCCCTAGTGACCTGGGGAGGAGAGAAAGAGTGCAGAGTAGAGGATAAAGGGTTAGCCTAGGCATGAGCCTCAGCTAACGTAAAATAATAATATGAGGCCGGACATGGTGGCTCACAGAGGCTGAGGCAGGAGAATTCCTTGAACCCAGGAGGCGGAAGTTGCAGCGAGCCGAGATCGTGCCATTGTACTCCAGCCTGGGCAACAAGAGCGAAACTCTGTCTCAAAAAATAATAACAATGATAATAATATGAGTTGTTTTCAACTTATTTATAATAATAAATTGCAGCGTCCTTAAGGATCCAACTCTTAATGTGTCCTTAATTTCTCTCTTAAATTGGCTGTGGGGTCATGGAAAAGATTGCTTTCAAGTAAGGGAGGCTGAGGCAGAAGGATCACTTGAGCTCAGAGGCTGGAGTTCAACCTGGGCAGCATAGTGATACTCCATCTCTAATAAAATTTATGGGAAAAAATTGTTTTTCCTTATTTAAGATCCAAGTTCCAGCCGTTCTTTGCCATAGAGATTAAAAATTAAGTGGCTGCCTGACCTTTTGCCAGCCCTTGTGGAGAAGTCAAGCCCCTGGAAACAGGAGATGCCTGGTTTATCTCAACTGCCCTTGTCTCTAGGGTGACAGTTACAAGCCTGTCACTGCCTCCTCACAAGGCTCCTTGAGGCCTGAAAATTGTTTATCAGGCAGATTGTTTGGCTGTAGGAAATAAGGACATGTGTACGAACATAATTTGGGATGGATTTAGACTTTCTGGCTCTCTGACAAAAATAATTTCAAATTACCATTCTCCCTCCCCTTGAATGTATCGTCAGTATTTTGAAATTTTGTCTTGATCACAGTTTATTGGAAGTTATGTTGATGTGTTCCCATTGCACTGGAAAGGAGCTGCCTGTGTTGCCGTATTCTCAACATCTTTCATGAGTCTCTAAAGCCTAGAAGAGTTAATTGAGTATATTTTCCCTCCGATTTCTAAAAGATGCTCCATGACAGAAAAAGAAATTTCAGTTAAACGTAAGAAAGTAGATATTACTTGGCTTTTGGAGATTGTTGATTATTTTGATTAGCCTTTTTTTAAGGCAGTAAGAGAAAACTCAAAAGAAAAAAAAAAAGCTGAGAGAAGGATAAAGGAGGCAGAAGAGGGACACAATATACTGCTTTCCACCACTCCGCACTCCTCAGAGGAGTATTTGAAGATGTACGAGACAGGCATCTGTTGAATTCCTGCAGGCTTCACAGAGCTGAGCACAAAAGACTGGCTCCTGTCTGTGTTTTCATGAGAGTGGGCTGGCTATTAGACCACCAAACAAAGGAGGGGCCAGGTGATTCCACAAAAGCAGCCATTTGGATGGAGTATAAAGGTTGATTTCCTTTCCTGCCTAACTCTCCTGTTGCCAAATATCTCAACCCCAGTGTTGGCCTTAAGTTGATCCATGTTTCCCTTGATCATGCTGATCTGCCCTGTTGTTTTTCTTGTTTTTTTTTTTTTTTTTTTTTTTTTTTTGAGATGGAGTCTTGCTCTGTCGCCCTGGCTGGAATACAGTGGCACTATCTTGGCTCACTGCAACCTCCGCCTCCTGGGTTCTCCTGCCTCAGCCTCCCGAGTAGCTGGGATTACAGGCGCCTGCCACCACACCCGGCTAATTTTTGTATTTTAGGAGAGATGGGTTTCATCATGTTGGCCGGGCTGGTCTTGAACTCCTGACCTCATGATCCACCCGCCTCGGCCTCCCAAAGTGCTGGGATTACAGGTGTGAGCCACCACGTCTGGCCTACCCTGTTGTTTATACAAGCTGTCTTATCTAGTAGAGCTGAGTCACCATTATATTTATTGCCTACACCTGCTTATTACAAGAAGCTTCCGAATTCCTGCCCTGGGAACAGAGTTCTGTGACTTGGGAGACTGAAGTTTATAGTCCAGACCACCTAAACCAGACAATGAGTCCCAAATTTTTCAGCACTGTAACAACCAATCATTTTTAGATTTTTGTGAATTTCCTCTCCCTTCTTTTTCTTTTTTAAATTCAACTTCATTTTGAAAAACTTTTTTTTTTTTTTGAGACAGAGTTTCGCTGTTGTTGCTCAGGCTGTAGTGCAATGGAGTGATCTCAGCTTCACTGCAACCTCCGCCTCCTGGTTTCAAGCAATTCTGCCTCAGCCTCCTGAGTAGTTGGGATTACAGGTCCCCACCACCACGCCCAGCTAATTTTTTGTATTTTTAGTAGAGATGGGGTTTCACCATGTTGGCCAGGCTGGTCTTGAATGCCTGACCTCGGGTGATCTGCCCGCTTCTGCCTCCCAAAAGTGCTGGGACTACAGGCGTGAGCCACCTCACCCAGCCAAAACTTTCTTTTTGAGACAGAGTTTCGCTTTTGTTGCCCAGGCTGGAGTGCAATGGTGGTGTGATCTTGGCTTACTGCATCCTCTGCCTCCTAAGTTCAAACGATTCTTCTTCCTCAGCCTCCCGAGTAGCTGGGATTACAGGTGCCCGCCACTATGCCCAGCTAATTTTTGTATTTTTAGTAGAGATGGATTCACCATGTTGGCCAGGCTGGTCTCGAACTCCTGACCTCAGGTGATCCACCTGCCTCTGCCTCCCAAAGTGCTGGGATAACAGGTGTGAGCCACCACGCCCAGCTGAAAAACTTTTGTAGAGAATGTTTTGATAACCTTTGATCACTTGCCATATCCCAGGGTGGTGTGAAACTAGCATTTAAAAACATTAATGTACATGTAATACTTGTTCTTGGCCTCCATTACTTAAATTTAAGTTTAGTACATCGTTGTTATGCAGTCTGTAAATATTAATTAGCCCACTTACATTCTGAGTTATTTTAATATTTTCTTGATTGCAGGAAATCTTCACCGAACCAGCAGTGTTCCTGAGTATGTCTACAACCTACACCTGGTTGAAAATGATTTTGTTGGAGGCCGTTCCCCTGTTCCTAAAACCTATGACATGCTAAAGGTAGGATATCAAAGAATGTAACCCTAGTAATCAGATTACCATGAAAATTTTTCAAACTTCCTAAGATTATTTTTGAGTGTTTACTTTTCCCAAGTATTATCATTTCCTAAATGAGCTTTAAGAAAATTGATTATTGTGAGGATACCATGGAAAACTAGGGATGTTAAACATTCTTACATCCTAGTGCAAATAAATATGACTCAAGTCAACCAAGTCTTATTTTCAAAAAGCCTTTACCCAGAAAGGGGCAAACTTCTCGTCATCTGATTCAGAGAAACGGATGTGTTGGGTAATAGTCCCAGAGTAATTAGTCCTCAGCAAAGCTGAAATCTGATTTATGCCTCCTTTAAACTTTATTTCTCTCATGTGCAGGCTGGCACAACTGCCACTTATGAAGGTCGCTGGGGAAGAGGAACAGCACAGTACAGCTCCCAGAAGTTGGTGGAAGAAAGGTCCTTGAGGCATCCTCTGAGGAGGCTGGAGATTTCTCCTGACAGCAGCCCGGAGAGGGCTCACTACACGCACAGCGATTACCAGTACAACCAGAGAAGCCAGGCTGGACATACCCTGCGCCATCAAGAAAGCAGGCGGGCCGCCCTCCTAGTGCCACCGAGATACGCTCGTTCCGAGATTGTGGGGGTCAACCGTGCTGGCACCACAAGCAGGCAGCGCCACTTTGACACGTACCACAGACAGTACCAGCATGGTTCTGTTAGCGACACCGTTTTTGACAGCATTCCTGCCAACCCGGCCCTGCTCACGTACCCCAGGCCAGGGACCAGCCGCAGCATGGGCAACCTCTTGGAGAAAGAGAACTACCTGACGGCAGGGCTCACCGTTGGGCAGGTCAGGCCACTGGTGCCCCTGCAGCCCCTCACTCAGAACAGGGCTTCCAGGTCCTCCTGGCACCAGAGCTCCTTCCACAGCACCCGCACGCTGAGGGAAGCTGGGCCCAGTGTCGCCGTGGATTCCAGTGGGAGGAGAGCGCACTTGACCGTTGGCCAGGCGGCGGCAGGGGGAAGTGGGAATCTGCTCACCGAGAGAAGCACTTTCACTGACTCCCAGCTGGGGTAAGTCCCCTCCTGACTGCAGCTCAGTCATTGCCAGCACATTCTGTTCCCACAGCCCTGACAGCATGAGCTGGCACTTCTGGAGCTTGAGAGAAAGGCTTCCAGAGATAAGTGATTAAAATAATGACTTTTCAGGCAGCTGCCTAATTGACAGATCAGCCTATTTACCTCGGGGACAGGGGCCAGGCTACCTGCTCACATGGCAGCTTTGTGCAGAAATGTGACATTTAGTCCATCTGTTCCAGATTAGATGCTGGCTGAAGGGACCCTACCCCTCAGCCATATGAAAATCTGCTCTAAACTCCAAAGTAGGCCAAGAAATGGAGAACTGCACGTGTATTTTCTTCATCATCCCATGAAATAAAAGGAAAAAATGCTTATTCCTAGTGCTAAGTGTGAACCTCAAATGCCATTTTGATAACTGTGACTGTAAAAAGAGCTAAGGAAAGATGGCTAGATGGCTGACTTCTAGATGTCTCTTCTTCCTTTGATACTTGGTACCTTTTACATTTCTAGTGTCAGTGATTTGAAGGGGTGTTCTTTTGCCCATATTAAATTATTAAAATAACTGAATTTTTAAATCATTCCTTTCCCTTCCTATTTACTTTATAGCTTGACTAAATTAGCGTTTGGAACTTAACCCTTATTCAAATTTAATGCCTGAGCACAAATTTTATAAACTGAGCACGTTACTAAGAGAAAGATTGAGAAATGGATGGCTGATTAGATCAGTAACTCCTGCAATAACGATCTAACATGATTAGGATAAAACATTAGATATGTTATTGTCATTTGATTGCTAAAGTTGTCTAATGATAGGTATTACCTCTAAACATCCCTTCAAGTGAAATTGTACAGCATGCTCACTGACCAGATAGGCATCATTGATAAACTACTTCTCAAAATGATGAAGGCTAATCTAATCTTAACACAGGAAATATTTTTTATGATGTAAAATTCACCATGAGATTTGTAACTTTTTTTTTTTTTTTTCTCTTGGCAGCCCAGGCTGGAGTGCAGTGGCACGATCTCGGCTCAGGGCAAGCTCCGCCTCCCGGGTTCGCGCCGTTCTCCTGCCTCAGCCTCCTGAGTAGCGGGACTACAGGCGCCCGCCACCACACCCGGCTAATTTTTTGTATTTTTGGTAGAGACGGGTTTTCACTGTGTTAGCCAGGATAGTCCGGAAATACTGACCTCGTGATCCGCCAACCTCGGCCTCCCAGAGTGCTGAGATTACAGGCGTGAGCCACCGTGCCTGGCAAGATTTCTAACATTTCTTATAGTAAGCAAACCTTTGGCAATATGAGCGTACTTACCAAGAGGAAAAATGAGCCAGGAGCAGTGGCCCAGGCCTGTAATCCCAGCACTTTGGGATGCCCAGGCGAGCGAATCACTTGAGCTCAGGAATTCAAGACCAGCCTGGCCAACATGGTGAAACCCCATCTCTACAAACAATACAAATATTAGCTGGGTGTGGTGGTGTGCGCCTGTGGTTCCAACTACTCGAGAGGCTGAGGCGGGAGGATTGCTTGAGCCCAGGAGATGGAGGTTGCAGTGAGCCAAGATTGTGCCACTGCACTCTAGCCTGGAAAACACAGTGAGACCTCGTCTCAAAAAAAAAAAAAAAAAAAGAGAGAGAGAGAGAGAAAGTGTAGCAGGTCATTGTTTATGGAGGAAAAAGCTGATAAAGGCTTTTAAACAGGTAATTCAAAATTTATGGAATGCCTACCATAGTCTAGGATTTGTGATAGCCACAATTTTAGCAAAATGATTTTGATGGTAAAAAAATTATTATCCGACATCCTCCAACAGCTGGCGTTCTCTTCCTTCATCTCTGTGCCCCTTGCTTCTTGAACCACCCTGTCACTTCCCAGTCTCTCGTCAACCCACTGCAATATGATTTCAGTCCCCTCCATTCCACCTAAACGGTCTCCTGACAAATGTAGCAATAACTGCCTTACCTGCTACATTCTAAGCAGACACTATATTGAGTAATATAAACAGTCCTTATATTACTCAACCTGCGGGTGGTGTTTGAGACACCATGAAATTCTCTCATCCCTTGGTTTTCAGGGCACTAGCTTCCCCTGGTTTTCCACTCAGCTCTCCAGCCATTCTTTGTTAGTCTTCTCTGCATGCTCCCTTTCTGTCTGCCCAAAGGAGGCATCTTCAGTAACCCTTCTATTCCAAGTCTTGATGCTCTTCCAGAGAGGCCCTGTGTACCTCACTTTTATCCTTATAGTTCTCAAAGTTTTGTCTGCAATTCCATCCTCGATGCCGAATTCTGTACCTATATGAAAATGTAACAATCTCCTACATACTTCAAACTCAGCATGTCCTAAACTAAACTCATCATCTCCCTGTCCTCAACTTCCACCCGTCTCCTCCTGCTGTAGTCTACTATTTTCAAACCTGGAAGTCATTCCTATCTTCTCCCTCTCTAGTCACCTATCACCAAGCCATATTTTTCCTTCTATAATGGGTCTTGAATTTTATCCTTCTTTCCATTTCCATTACACAGGCCTCTCTGCCTCTGGTCTTGCTCACTCAGAACCGTTCTCTAGGACTGTCAGAATTACCTTTCCACGTCTGACTGTTTCTCTCCCCAGTTTATAACCCTTCCATAATTCCACTAAGTGTTCATGCTTTTAGGCATGACATACGGGGCCCAGTTGTGTTTTCAGCTCTGCTCATCACTTCAGCCTCTTCTCCTTCTACTCTTCTCTGCCGTTCGCCACCACCATCCCCAAACATACCCACATAACCAATACCCAAACCACCTGGAACCTCTTTACTTTCCTTAATGCAAGATATTCATCCGTATTCATTCTCTCTCTCTTTCCTTCTTTACCCCCACTCCAGACCTTTACATATGCAGCTCTATTTTTGTCTGACTACTTATAATTCTGGATTTAGCTCAGATACCGCCTTTTTTCTGACCACTTCCTTCCCAGTCTAGCTTAGGTGCCCCAGATGGGAGCCTTGTGAGCCTTGTGTGAGTGTCTCTATCAGAATATTATATTGTGGCTACTCATTTGCTTATCTGTTCTCCCTCTGGACTTTGAGCTTTTTGTGAGTGCTCAATCATCTTTATATTCTCAGCACCCTAAAATGGAAGTAGGTCTATAGTAGGCACTGTATAAATATATGATGAGGCCAGATACAGTGGCTCACACCTATAATCCTAGCACTTTGGGAGGCCCAGGCTGGAGGATCGCTTGAGCCCAGGAGTTTCAGGCCAGCTTGGATAACATAGGGAGACGCCATTTCTCTTACAAACAAACAACTTAGCCTGGCATGATAGTTCCCAACTGTGGTCCCAGCTACTCCGGAGGCCAAAGTGGGAGGATTGTTTGAACCAGGGAGGTTGAGGCTACAGTGAGCTGTGATTGTGCCACCGTACTCCAGCCTGGACAACAGAGTGAGATCTTATTTCAATAAATAAATAAGTATATAGTGAAAGAGTGAAGGAATAACAGAAAGGAGAAATGAAATATAAGCTTTACTTTTTGCCATCTAGGTTCTTTTGTTGCTCAAATTCTACAAGTATTAGTCATACTATTTTTGGATTATTGTTTTAATAGACAGGGCAAATTGTATTAGAATATTTAATCATATTTCAAAGAATAGAAGGAACACTTGGGGGTCAAGAAATTTAAAAATAATGAGTAAGAAATCTGTTCCTGAGATTTCCCCAAATTCTAGAGAGTAGAAATCATAGAAATCAACTTTTTTCTCTGATTTTGAAAGGAAAATTTAGCTGTCTGTGAAAAGGAGAGGGAACCAGAAATATTTTGTGTAATGAGGAAGATAGATGCCCAACGTGGTGCCTGTGCCTACCTGACCTCCCCTTTTCCTCTGCTGGGCTCCACTCCTCATTTCAGTTCCCCAGGCTGCTCCCTGGGACACCTTCCCTGAGACCACACACTGTGTTCTCCTTGGTCCTGCATTGTCAAAACTCTGTCCAGCCTGTATTTTGAAGATTTAAGTTTTTATGCCTAGTGAAACTCCCACATGTAAAGGAATATTCTTTCATATATGTTGAATATTAACTGGATAAAACCATAAACCTGCATAATGACCTAAGTTATTAAACAATGGACCTGGCTTTCCAAAAGAAGAATGGGTGGTTAAACGGTTACTAATGCAGCTAAAAACTGAGACTTGGGAGTATAAGAGAGACAAACTGATGAAACCCATGTTCTAAATCAAACTGATGAAAAAGGTTTAAAGAATCACCACAAAAAAAAATCCAGATGAATTTTTCTAAAACCATGATTTATGACCTGTTGGAGACTGATGGTTCTGCAAATGAGTATTAGGGTCTTCATAGGTCCTTCCCAGTAAACATCACAGAAGATGAAAATGGGCCGGGCGCGGTGGCTGAAGCCTGTAATCCCAGCACTTTGGGAGGCCAAGACGGGCGGATCACAAGGTCAGGAGATCAAGACCATCCTGGCTAACACGGTGAAACCCCGTCTCTACTAAAAAATACAAACAAACAAACAAAAAACACTAGCCGGGCGAGGTGGTGGGCACCTGTAGTCCCAGCTACTCGGGAGGCTGAGGCAGGAGAATGGCCTGAACCCGGGAGGCGGAGCTTGCAGTGAGCTGAGATCCGGCCACTGCACTCCAGCCTGGGAGACAGAGTGAGACTCCGTCTCAAAAAAAGAAAAAAAAAAAAGAAAAAAAAAGATGAAAATGGACCAGGCATGGTGGCTCACACCTGTAATCCCAGCACTTTACGAGGCCAAGGTGGGCGGATCACTTGAGGTCAGGAGTTCGAGACCAGCCTGACCCACATGGTGAAATCCCGTCTCTACTAAAAATACAAAAATTAGCCAGGCATGGTGGTAGATGCCTGTTATCCCAGCTACTTGGGAGGCTGAGGCAGGAGAATTGCTTGAACCCAGGAGGCAGAGGTTGCAATGAGCTGGTATCATGTCATTGCATTCCAGCATGGGTGAAAGAACAAGACTTAGTCTCCAAAAAAAATAATTAAATAAATAAAATTAAAGATGAAAATTGAGTGGGATGTATGATGGTCTAGGAGAAGAGCAGTGAAAAATAGGATATGTCATCAAGTGCTAGGTTGTGTGATACATATTAGTGTCTACAGAAATTTAAAGAACACAAGAGCAGGGCTGGGCATGGTGGCTCACAACTGTAATCCCAGCACTTTGGAAGGCTGAGGCTGGCAGATTGCTTGAGCCCAGGAATTTGAGACCAGCCTGGGGAACATGGCAAAACCCCATTTCTACAAAGTGCAAGAATTAGCTGGGCATGGTGGTGCATGCCTGTAGTCCCAGCTACTCAGGAGGCTGAAGCAACAGAATCACTTGAGCCTGGGAGGTCTAGGCTGCAGTCAGCCGTGATCGTGACACTGCACTCCACCCTGGGCAACAGAGTGAGACCCTGTCTCAAAGCAAAACAGACAAACAAACAAAACCCACAAGAGCATTGTACTTTGGGATTAGTTGAGGGAGACTAAGCAGAGAGGATGGATCTTCTCTAGGACTGACAGTCAAATTTGTGACCAAGAGCACTGCAGAGCAGAAAACAGAGCATATTGACTTCCCTCCACATCATAATTACTACCTGCTTTAGTTCTTTGATTTTTCATCTCCTTCAACTATACCTTTTTTTTCCATTTCCATTTTTAGCAGCCCAGTTCAAGCCTTTTTTGCCTCTGCTGAACCTTTTATAGTGTCCTCAACACTGTCTCTTTCTTTCGAGGAACACATATCCATTCCAGAGTCATCTTTCCAAAGCATTGCTTTCATCATACTTTAAAATATTTGTGGGGATTTGCATTTACTGAGCGTCTGACAACACTTGTAGGAGCTATCCATTCATTATTTTATGTTTGCTTTGCCTTCAGAGGTGTAGCCATATTCTAACATCACGGGAACCAGCCCGTGCAGGGCTGTGTTGTTAGTTGGCAGGAATGCTGGCTACTGGGGGATTACACACACACAAGTTACAGTGTTGTCTTGCTTTGTTTTTTTTTTTGTTTGTTTTTTTTTTTTTTTGACAGTTTCACTCTTGTTGCCCGGGCTGGAGTGCAATGGTACGATCTCGGCTCACTGCAACCTCCACCTCCCCGGTTCAAGCAATTCTGCCTCAGCCTCCCGAGTATGCTGGGATTACAGGTGCTTGCCACCATGCCCGGCTAATGTTTTATATTTTTAGTAGAGACGGGGTTTCACCACATTGGCCAGGTTGATCTTAAACTCCTGAGCTCAAGTACTCCACCTACCTCGGGCTCCCAAAGTGCTGGGATTACAGGTATGAGCTACCGCTCCCTGGCCAAGTTACTGGGGTTTTTTTTTCCCCCTGTAATGTCTCATATTCCGACCAGTGGTATTTTACACTGCTTTCTCTTACATTTTTAAATTTATACTGATACCATTTTAAAAATTGTTGAAATGACTCACTTCTAGAGAATATGGTCAGGGGTCAGTGAGGCTGGGGAACAGCTTTCTCTTCCTGATCCTCCAGCCCAGGCCCATTGCCATCTCTTCAAGCCACATTTCTTGAAGCCGGCTTCAAGAAATGTTTCATTAAGTGAGTGCGGAGAGAGAGAAGGAGGGAGGAAGAGAGAGAAAAGGGGCTGGAACGGGAGAATGCTGTAGGAGAATAGAGGAGGAAAGAATAGCTCTAGCCGGGATAAGGGCACAGAAAAGATTTCACAGAAATGAAGATATTTGAGCTGAGGCAGGAGGATTACTTAAGACCAAGAGTTAGAGGCCAGCCTGAGCAATAAAGTGAGGCCACATCTCTACAAAAATTTAAAAATTTGGCTAGGCGCAGTGGCCCATGCCTGTAATCCCAGCACTTTGGGAGGCTGAGGTGGGTGGATCACGAGGTCAGGAGTTCGAGACCAGCCTGGCCAACATGGTGAAACCCCATCTCTACTAAAAATACAAAAATTAGCTGGGCGTGGTGGTGGGCGCTTATAATCCCAGCTACTCAGGAGGCTGAGGGAGGAGAATTGCTTGAACCTGGGAGGCAGAGGTTGCAGTGAGCCGAGATCGTGCCACTGCACTCCAGCCTGGGTGACAGAGCAAGACTCCGTCTCCAAAAAAAAAAACTATTTAAAAAATTAGCCAGGTGTGGTGGCATGCAACTGTAGTCCCCGCTACTCAGAAGGCTGAAGTGGGAGAATCATTTGAGTCCAGGAGGTTGAGGTTATGGTGAGCTATGATCACATCACTGCACTCTCACCTGAGTAATAGAACAGGACTGTGTTTTTCTAAAAAAAAGAAGAACAAGAAGAAATGAAGATATTTGAATTGAGTCTTGAAGAATGGGTAAGAATTAGGTAGTATGATAAGCTTGCTGGAAAAGTTAAAGAAGGTGGCTTGTGAAGAAGGTGGCAGTGTTTAGAGAAGGATTAAAAGCCCGGTGTGATTGGAGGGGTGTAGTAGATCCAAGGAGGGGAAGGAAAAGAGGTTGAGGATGACAGGAAATGGAGTCAAACTTGGGCCAGAATGTATGCCATGTTATGGAGTTGGACTTGATAGACAGTCAGACAGAAAGTTGACCCCCTGACAGCTGTAGTAAACCTTGCTGAGGAAGTCTTCACTTCTTTTAGGAATTTTTTTAGTGGTAAAGTGAAATCGCATTGGATTTCCTAAGTGTGAACACAGAGCTTCTAGGTGAATCATGTTCAGGAAAATAAAGGATTAGAGTAATGGAATTATTTGTGGGTGTTAGAGATGGGAAATTCAAACTTCCCTGAGTCACGTATGGCTTATGAGATGGATTAATGGCTCAATCTTTTTTTTTTTTTGTTTTAAAGCTGCATAACAGAAGGCTACTCTTATGAATGATTTTTCATCAGTTAATACACCCGTGATGGCTGGTAAAGACTTTGCCACTGAGCTTGAGACTAGACTTACAGAGTTTTGACTTCTCTGTAAAGGCCTCAGAGTCCATGAATGTAAAATATTTCCCTCTCCTTTAAAAGGTGTGTGTATATTAGATAAAAACATTAGATAAAAGTGACTCAAATTCTAGTTTTAATGGTAATAGCCTGCATTTTTTTTAACCAATTATAATTGACTCGTGTGAGGCACATTAAAAATATGAGATCATTATATAATTCTCAGTATAGATGCCAGAAATTTTCTGCTTCACTTTTAATACCCTTTATACTTATGAGGTAACCCTTCTGTGTTTGAACATGTGTTTCAGAAGCAGGGGGTATTAGTTTTTAGTCATGAGGCACATTACTCCTTAACGCCCCCCTGTACCACAGCCACCCACACACAGGCACACCCTTCACAATGCTGCACACACTCACACCTATACACATGTGCATGTATTCATGGGTTAGCCTAATAGAAAAGAGTATTTACTCACCGTACTTGCTAGTAGATATTGGAAAACTCCTTCTCAGGATGTCTCCAGTGTCTTTATTACCTGGAATGAATCAGGTATAACCCTCTTTGAAGCCAAAGAACAGCCCTATATTACCTTTAAAGCGTGTCTTTAGTCATTGTTTGTTTGTTTGTTTGTTTGTTTTTGAAACAGAGTTTCGCTCTATTGCTCAGGCTGGAGCGCCGTGCAGTGGCATCACCGAGGCTCAATGCAGCCTTGACCCCCCAGGCTCAAGCGATCCTCCCACCTCAGCCTTCCGAGTAACTGGGTCTATAGGTACATGCCACCACACCCAGCTGATTTTGGTTTTTTTGTTTGTTTTTTGTAGAGATAGGGTCTCACTATGTTGCCAGGACTGGTCTTGAACTCCTAGACTCAAGCATTCCTCCTGCCTCAGCCTCCCAAAGTGCGGGGATTACAGATGTGAGCCACCGTGCCCAGCCTAGAAATAATGTTTAATTTCTGTAAACAGATTTCTTTTGAATTATTTTTAAAGTCTTACTGTGCCTTTAAAGTTGCTTTTAAAGATGTAAGAATCATAGGATACATATTTATCTTTTTTCCTTTTTTTTTTTTTTTTTTGAGATGGAGTCTCATTCTTTTGCTTAGGCTGGAGTGAATTGGCACTATCTCTGCTCACTGAAATGTCCACCTCTGGTTCAAGTGATTCTCCTGCCTCAGCCTCCTGAGATTACGGTTGTATACCACCACACCCAGCTAATTTTTTGTATTTTTAGTAGAGATGGGGTTTCAGCATATTGGCCAGGCTGGTCTTGAACTCCTGACCTCAAATGATCCACCCACCTCGGCGTCATATTTCTTTTTAAAAGTTCAGCTTCTTTCTTTGGTATATGGTATAATTCAATCAAATGACATCATCCAATGTCTCCCATCTGATCAGAGCTGGAGAATTTCTAGCCAGTAGTCCCTCTGCCTTCCAATCTTGGGTGCTGATTTTTCTTTTGGCTGAAGAAAAGCCAAGGTTCAGATGTTCTAGTGCTTCCCAGTATTAGCTGAGTCATCTCTGGAGGACCAGGTTGCTAGGCAGGAGGTGGGAGGTTTGGAATCTGGCTGAATCTGTGCCTGTTTGTCTAGGAATGCAGACATGGAGATGACTCTGGAGCGAGCAGTGAGTATGCTCGATGCAGACCACATACCACTGTCCAGGATTTCTGCTGCAGCCACTTTCATACAGCATGAGTGCTTCCAGAAATCTGAAGCTCGGAAGAGGGTGAGTGTCATCTTCAGTCCATTGCAAAGCGCAACACACTTTCACTTCTATTATGACGACCTTGCACACTGAAACCAGTACTTTATTTAAATTTTTAAAAATCGGGACTGGGCGCAGTGGCTTACGCCTATAATCCCAGCACTTTGGGAGGCCGAGGCAGGTGGATCACGAGGTCAGGAGTTTCAGACCAACCTGGCCAACATGGTGAAACCCCCATCTCTACTGAAAATACAAAAATTAGCTGGATGTGGTGGCAGGTGCCTGTAATCAGCTACTCTGGAGGCTGAGGCAGGAGAATAGTTTGAACCCAGGAAGCGGAGGCTGCAGTGAGCCAAGATTGCACTATGGCACTCCAACCTGGATGACAGAGTGAGACTCATCTTAAAAAAGAAAAAATAAACAAAAATTTCATTGAGGTCTTTTACTTTAAAAGGAAACAGCCACTCATTACCAAAAATATTTCCTGCTATTCCGAAATGCAGAAAGTAAGTCCCTACACAAACTTCCACTTTGTTTTCTTGTCTCCCCAACATCTCCATTTAGAACCATCCCCAAAGGTGAGTGTTTTGCAACTTTTTTTCATTCAATGATTCCATTAACATTTGCAACAAAGTTGTTCAATGAATTGCTTTGTGCATATGTCGTTTGACTCTTTGTTCCTGTAGGATAGATCCTCAGAGATGGAATCAA
The DNA here is from genome assembly GCF_007565055.1 of Rhinopithecus roxellana. Classification (NCBI taxonomy): domain Eukaryota; kingdom Metazoa; phylum Chordata; class Mammalia; order Primates; family Cercopithecidae; genus Rhinopithecus; species Rhinopithecus roxellana. The sequence continues at coordinate 139,965,470 of NC_044558.1, read as the reverse complement.
TAGGTTATTTTATATTTGTTTAAAAAAGTGATATAAAAAATAAAAAAAAAGAAAAGAAATAAAAAGTGATATATTCATGAGGGAGAAGGAATCACAGCTCAAAAAGGTGTTCGGTGAAAAGTCTCTTCTACTCTAAACTCCAGCGTATATATTCTCTCTGTTCTCTTTCAGTCTTTTTTACACACAAACACATATATCAATTTTTTTTTGTCTTTCCAGAGATATTTTATACACATAGAAACAATTGTTGAAACAGTAGATTGAGTATCCTTTTTAAAACATGAAATAATAAATGATAACTTACTACTTACAGTACTTTGTTTTTCCACACTATATCTTGGAAATCTTCAATATATATTAATCTTACCTCATTCTTTCAAGATGCTGCATAGATTTCTGTTGTTAAATGTATCAGTTTTGTTGATTCATTTTTTAACAACCTTATTGAGGTACAATCTGACATAGTTTTGACATGTTTTGACACTATAAAACCATCATCACAATCAAGATAACAAACACATCCATTACTTCCAGTGTTTTCTTGTGCCCCTCTGTAATCCATATATCCCACCTGCCCCTAACCTACTAACAGCCTCCCAAAACAACCAATGAATGATCTGCTTTCTATTTTTTGAAACAGGATCTGACTTTGTCACTTAGGCTGGAGAGCAGTGGTGCGATCACAGCTCACTGAAGCCTCAACTTTCTGGGCTCAAGCAATCCTCCTACCCCAGTCTCCTGAGTAGCTAGCACTGTAGGTGCACACAACCACACCCAGCTAATTTTTGTATTTTTTGTAGAGGTGGGGGTCCCACTGTGTTGCCCCCAGGATGGTCTGGAACACCTGGGCTCAAGCAATTCTCCTTCCTTGACCTCCCAAAGTTCTGGGGTTACAGGCATGAGCCACCATGCCCAGTCGTGATCTGGTTTCTGTCACTATAGATTAGATTGAATTTTCTAGAATTTTATATAAATGGAATCATATAGAATATAAGCTTTTTTTGGTTTGAATTCTTTTACTCAGAGTAAGTCTTTTGAGATTCACCCATGTCGTGTGTGTCAGAAGTTTTGGCTGTTACAAATAAAGCTACCGTGAACATTTGTGTACAAGACTTCATGTAGACATATGATTTCATTTCTCTTGAGTAAATACGTAGGCGTAAATGCCTGGATGGTATGATAGGTTTATGTTTGACTTTTTAAGAAACTGTGAAACCATTTTACAAAGTAGCTGTGCCATTTCACATTCCCACTTGCAGTTTATGAGAGTTCCAGTTCCTCCTTATCTTAACGTTTGATATAGTGAGCCTTAATGTTAGTCCGTAAGTTTGTAGAGGTGTTTTATTATGGTTTTAATTTGCATTTCCCTAATGACAAAGGGGTTGAATTTTTTTTTTTTTTTTTTTTTTTTGAGATAGGATCTGCCTCTGTTGCCCAGGCTGGAGTGCAGTGGCACAATCTAGGCTCACTGCAACCTCCACCTCTCGGGCTCAGGTGATCTTTCCCACCTCAGCCTGCCAAGTAGCTGGGCCTACCGGTACACTACCACACCTTGCTGATTTTTGTATTTTTTGTAGAAACGGGGTTTCACTATGCTGCCCAAGTTGGTCTCCAACTCCCGAGTTCAAAGGAGCCGGCTACCTTGGCCTCCCAAAGTGATGGGATTACAGGCAGGAGCCACCACACCTAGCCAGAACATCTCTTTATGTGCTTATTTGCCACTTATATGTCTTCTTTGGTGAAATGTGTATTCAATTCTTTTGCCCATTTTTTTGTGTTTTGTTTTCTTATTACTGAATTTTGAAAGTTTGTGAATATTTTCTATACACAAGACCTTTTCCAGATATATAATATGGAAATATTTTCTCCCAGTTGCGCTTTGTTTTTTCATTCTCCTAATAGTTTTTCATTTTAATGAGATTTAATTTATTATGTTTTTTCCCTTTATGATTTGTGCTTTTCCTGTGTATCCAAGAAATCGTTCCCTATTCAAAGGTTAGAAGATAATCTATATTTTATTCTAGAAATTTTGTAAATGTTATATTTTGTAGTTGTTCTATGGTCCATTTGTGGTTAATTTTTTATATATTGTAAGATGTGGACTGAAATTCCTTTTTTTGATATATGTAAATTTAATTGTTCAGGTGTCATTTCTTGCAAAGACTTTTATTTCACTACTGAATTGTTTTTGTATCTTTGCTGAAAAGGAATTGATCAAACGTGTGAGTCTATTTCTGGACTGTATATTCTGTTCTATTGATCTGTTTGTCTTTTTTTTTTTTTTTTTTTTTTTTTTTTTTTTTTTTTTTTGAGACAGAGTCACTCTGTTTCCCAGACTGGAATGCAGTGGTGCAATCTTGGCTCACTGCAGCCTCTGCCTCCCAGGTTCAAGCCATTCTCCTGCCTCTGCCTCCCAGGTAGCTGGGATTATAGGCATGTGTCACCACGCATGGCTAATTTTTGTATTTTTTTAGTAGAGTCGAGGTTTCATCATGTTGGCCAGGCTGGTCTTGAACTTCTTGCCTCAAGTGATCTGTCTCCCTCAGCCTCCCAAAGTGCTGGAATTTACAGGTGTGAGCCACTGTACCCAGCTGATTTTTTTTTTTTTTTCTGAGATGGAGTCGCTCTGTCACCCCGGCTGGCGTAATCTTGGCTCACTGCAACCTCCACCTCCTGGGTTCAAGTGATTCTCCTGCCTCAGCCTCCTGAATAGCTGGGATTATAGGCACCTGCCACCATGCCCGGCTAATTTTTGTATTTTTAGTAGAGATAGGGTTTCACCATGTTGGCTAGGTTGGTCTCCAATTCCTGACCTCAAGTGATCCGCTCACCTCAGCCTCCCAAAGTGCCAGGATTACAGGTGTAAGCCATCACACCCAGCCTGTAAGATTATTTTTGAATGTTTACTATTCCCAAGTATTATTTCCTAAATGAATTTTGAGAAAATTGATATTTTGAGGGTACCATGTAAAACTGGGGATGTGAAACATGCTTACGTCCTACTGCAAATAAATATGACTCAAGTCAACCACGTCTTACTTTGAAAAGCCTTCACCCAGAAAGGGGCCAACTTCTTATCATCTGATTCAGAGAAACAGACACGTTAGGTAATAATCCCAGAGTAATTAGTCTTCAGCAAAGATGAAGACTATTTGTCTGTCTTTTTCAAATTCCACACTGTCTTGATTACTATAGTTTTGTAAGTCTTGAAATTAGGTAATGTTAGTCCTTCCATTTTATTCTTTTTCAAAGTTTTGGCTATTCTACATCTTCAGCAGTTCCATCTGAAGTTTAGAATCAGCTTGTCAATTTCTTAAAAAATAATTGCTGGAATTTTGTTAGAGATTGCACTGAATCTGTAGATCAATAAGGAGAAAATTGACATCTTAACAATATTGAGTCTTGTGACCCATGACCATGGTACATCTTAACATTTATTTAGGTCTTCAGTTTTTCTCAGCAGAGTTTTATAATTTTTACTGTAGAGGTCTTGCATGTCTTTTCTTAGATTTATCTGTAAGTTTATCATATTTCCAGATGCTATTATAAATGGTACTTTTTAATTTATATTTTTGATTGCTCATTGCTAGTATATAGAATAGATAATATATATGTTATATATATTTATGTGTGTGTGTGTATGTATATATATATGGAGAGAGAGAGTACTGGCTAGAATCTCTCCTACAATCTTGAAAAGAAATGGTTAGCGTGGGCATATTATCCTGTTTCTGATCTCAGGACGAAAGTATTCAATCTTTCTTTCACCCTTAAATATTATGCTACCTGTAGGGTTTTTTTTTTTATTTTTTGAGACAGAGTCTCGCTCTGTCGCCCATGCTGGAGTGCAGTGGTGTGATCTCAGCTCACTGCAAGCTCCGCCTCCCAGGTTCACGCCATTCTCCTGCATCAGCCTCCTGAGTGGCTGGGACTACAGGCGCCCGCCACCATGCCCAGCTAATTTTTTTTTTTTTTTGTATTTTTAGTAGAGACGGGGTTTCACTGTGTTAGCCAGGATGGTGTTGATCTCCTGAGCTCGTGATCCACCCGCCTCAGTCTCCCAAAGTGCTGGGATTACAGGCATGAGCCACCGCGCCCAACCCTGTAGGTTTTTCATAAATGACCATATCAACTTGAAGAACTTCCCTTCTACTCCTGCTTTAATGGAGTTTTTGAATCACAAATGGATGTTGGATTTTGTCAGATGCTTTTTATGCATTTATTGAAATATTTGTAGGGTTTTTAATTTTGCCATTATGGTAAATTACCTTGATTGATTTTGAAATGTTATTCCATTCATAAACCCCACCTGGTTATGATGTACTATCACTTTGTAGGTTTTATGACTAGACTTGCTAAAATCTTGTTTTCAATTTTATGTCTGTGTGTGTAAAAGACATGATCTGTACTTTTAGTATCTTTGATTCTGAGTTGAGGGTAATACTAGCCTCATAGAATTAACTAGGAAGTATTCCTTTCTTTTCAGTTTTTTGAAAGAGTTTGGTTAGAAATGGTATTATTTCTTCCTTAAATGTTTGGTAGACTTCAGCAGTGAAGCCATCTCAGCCTGAAGTTTTTTATGTGTAGAAGGCTTAGCTACAAATTCAGTTTCTTTAAGAGCTGCGGGGCTATTTGGGCTATCTGTTGCTTTTTTAGTGAGCTTTGGTAGTTTGTGTCTTTTAAGGGATTTGTCCATTTGATCTAAGTTGCCCCAGTGCTCTTTATCTGTTTGTGTAGATACTGTGATCATTTACCTTTACCTAAAATTTTGTTTTGTTTTGTTTTTTACAAATCCACTTTTATTTATTATTGTTTCATTAGTTTAAATCCTTGAGGGGTACAGCATCACTTGGACTCTGTGTCCAATAGCTCTAGCAGGAAGATTGCTTCAGAATTTGGCACAAACCATGCCACTGTTTTCGTGGGCCCAAGTTACCTTTCCCCAGATCACTCTGGTTTTGTTTGGTTTGCTGCCAGGAGTCACCATGTTGTTCTTTGCTTTGTATACATAAGGACATCTCTTGCCCAAATATAATTCTGTTTCCTCTCAGGCATAAACACCTTAATTTTAAGAAGAGATGTGTTCCCTTTGGTTCTGGAGACCCCACTTATAGCCAGCAAAAATGGCTTTGGACTACAGCCTGCTTTCCAGACGTATTTCCTTTTAGAAGTCCTGTTCCTAGCAGGCCTCCCCAGGATCCAAGATGGTGAAGCAAGAATATTTATTTATTTATTTATTTATGAGATGGAGTCTCGCTCTGTCACCCAGGCTGGAGTTCAGTGGTGTGATCTTGGCTCACTGCAACCTCCACCTTTCGCGTTCATGTGATTCTCCTGACTCGGCCTCCTGAGTAGCTGGAATTACAGGTGGGCACTACGTGGCCTGGCTAATTTTTGTATTTTTAGTAGAGATAGGGTTTTGCCATGTTGACCAGGCTGGTCTTTCACTCCTGATCTCGAGTGATCCACCCGCCTCTCAAAGTGATCCACTTGGGTCCTCCTCAAGTGATCTGTCTCCCAAAGTGCAGGGATTATAGGTATGAACCACCATGCCCAGACGATCTGAAGAATTTTCTTCTCTTTTCTTTCTTTTTTCTTTTTTTTTTGAGACAGAGTTTCACTCTTGTTGTCCAGGCTGGAGTGCAATGGTGCGATCTTGGCTCACCGCAACATCCGCCTCCCAGGTTCAAGTGATTCTCCTGCCCCAGCCTCCTGAGTAGCTGGGATTACAGGCATGTGTCACCATGCCCGGCTAATTTTGTATTTTTAGTAGAGACGGGTTTCTCCATGTTGGTCTGGATGGTCTCAAACTCCCGACTTCAGGTGATCCACCCGCCTCGGCCTTCCAAAGTGCTGGAATTACAGGTGTGAGTCACTGCGCCTGGCCTACTTGAAGAATTTTTGTTTTGTTTTGTTTTTTTGAGATGCAGCCTGGCTCTGTGGCCCAGGCTGAAGTGCAGTGGCACAATCTGGGCTCACTGCAAGCTCCGCCTCCCGAGTTTACACCATTCTCCTGCCTCAGTCTCCCGAGTAGCTGGGACTACAGGCGCCGCCACCACGCCTGGCTAATTTTTTGTATTTTTAGTAGAGACGGGGTTTCACCGTGTTAGCCAGGACGGTCTCAATCTCCTGACCTCGTGATCCGCCCACCTCGGCCTCCCAAAGTGCTGGGATTATAGGTGTGAGCCACTGTGCCCGGCCTGAAGAATTTTTAAAAAATATTTTAGTTCATCACCAGCAAACCTGCATTATTTCAGCTTTTGTATGTCTGGAAAAGAATTTCATCTTTGCTTTTGAAAGGTATTTTCACTGGCTTTAGAATTCTAGGTTGACCGTTTCTAAATATTAGTACTGAAAGTTGGCCACAGTGCGGTGGCTAATGCCTGTAATCCTAGCCCTTTGGAGGACTGAGGCGGGCAGATCACTTGAGGCCAGGAGTTCAAGACCAGCCTGGGCAACATGGTAAAACCCTGTCTCTACTAAAAATACAAACTTAGCCAGGTATGGTGGCAGGTGCCTGTAATCCCAGCTACTTAGGAGGCTGAGGCAGGAGAATCACTTGAACCCAGGAGGCGAAGGTTGCAGTCAGCTGAGATCGCACCACTGCAACTCCAGCCTGGGCGACAGCCTGTCTCTGTCTCAAAGAAAGAAAGAAAGTTGCTCCACTGTCTTCTCACTTGCGTCACTTGCATTGTTTTAGACAAGAAATCTCCAGTCATCCTTATCTTTCCTCCTCCATACATGTGTCTTTTCCAGCCCCCTCTGGCTGCTTTTAAGATTCTCTTTCTTACTGGTGTTGATCAGTTTGGTCACATGTGCCTTAGTGTAGTTTCTCTTAGTTTTTTGTGCTTGGGAGTTCACTGAGCTTCATAGATTTGTGAGTTTCTACTTTTCATCAAAATCAGAAAAATTTCACATTTTTTCTATTCCTCCTTTGGGAACTACAATCACATACATATTAGGCTTCTTTAGGTTTTTCTTTTTTAGTCTTCTTTCTCTGTGTTTTTAGACAAGTTCAATTCCTATGCTGTAAGTTTGCTAATATGTGTTTAATATGCCATTAATACATTAATATGTGTTTAATATGCCATTAATCTTTTACAGTGTATTTTTTTCTTCATTGTAGTTTTCATCTCTAAAAGTTAGATTTCAGTATTTTTATGTCTTATGTGTTTCTATTTAACATGTTCCATCTTTGCTCAAGATGTTTGAACATATGGAAGACAGATAAAATTGCTACCTTAATGTTCTTGTCTGCTAATTCTAACATCTGTGTCTATTCTAGGTAGCTTTTGATTGATTGGTTTTTCTCCACACTATGGGTCATTGAGCTTTGTTCTGGGTGCAATTAAGGTACTTGGAAACAGTTTGATCCTTTCAAATTCTACTTTGTTTGTTTGTCTGTGTTGAGATGGAGTCTTGCTCTGTCCCAGAGGCTGGAGTGCAGTGGTATGATCTCGGCTCAGCTTCCCAAGTAGCTGGGATTACAGGTGTGCGCCACCATGCTGGGCTAATTTTTGTATTTTTAGTAGAGATGGGGTTTCACCATGCTGGCCAGGCTGGTCTCAAACTCCTGACCTCGTGATCCACCCACCTTGGCCTCCCTAAGTGGTGGTATTACAGGCCTGAGCCACCACGCCCAGACCAAATTCTACTTTTTAAAAAAATTTTACTTTAAGCTCTGGGATACATGTGCAGTGTGCAGGTTTGTTGCATAGGTATACATGTGCCATGGTGGTTTGCTGCATTATCAACCCGTCATCTAGGTTTTAAGCCCCACATGCATTAGGTATTTGTCCTAATGCTTTCCCTCTCCTTGCACTCAAATTCTACTTTTAAGATTCGTTAAGTGGAACCAGAGCAGCATTTATTCTAGAGATAATTAATCCCTACTTCTTAAGGCAAGACACTTCTGAGAACTCTACCTAATGTAGCAGGAATTTTTGAGATTTTTCTGGCTGGCTGACAAAAATAGTCATTGTTCCTAGGCCTGTGTGAACATGGGGAACTGTTCCCTTAAATCCTTTTGGATGATTATTTCCCTGGCCTCAGACAGTTTCCTCATACCACGTGCACTAATTAATACTCTACTGAATACTAGCGGGCAGGTCCTGTGCAGATCTCAGGAGCTCCCTTTCTGTTCAGCTCTTTTCTCTGTGGCACTCTTTTCTGAAAAAATTCGCCCCTTTGGTCTTCTCAGACTCTGAGCTCTGTGCCCTCAACTCTATTGAGTTTCACTTAAGTTTTCTCTCGCTGCCCCGTAGCCTGGGAACTCTCCCAAGGCAGTGATATCTAAGGGATCGTTATCCATCATTTACTAATATTCAGTTATTGAAACCATTGTATGCTTTGTCCAATTTTTGTTTCAGGCAGTAGGTAAGTTGAGTTGTTAATTACTATTGAGTCATTTTTAATTTTGATAAATAACTCCCCAATAAGTCCTCCCAAAAACTGTACAAGTTTACACTCCCATCAACATTTTATCAGAGTGTTCATTTCCATGTACCATTACTACCACAAGGTATTATTCTTTTGTTTGTTTTTGTTAATCTGAGAAGCAAAAATAGGCATTTCATTATCATAGAAATTTTCTTATATTTTGAAATCAAGACTAGTAGTTGTCCAAAGAGTTATTGAGGGCCAGGTGCAGTGTCTCATACCTGTAATCCCTGCACTTTGGGAGGCCAAGGCAGGCACATCACCTGAGGTCAGGAGTTCAAGACCAGCCTGGCCACCATGGCGAAACCCCATCTGTACTAAAAATACAAGAATTAACTGGCGTGGTGACACGCACCTGTAGTCCCAGCTACTCAGAAGGCTGAGGCAGGAGGATAGCTTGAACCCAGGAGGCAGAAGTTGCAGTGAGCCAGGATCATGCCAGTGTACTTCAGCCTGGGCAACAGCGAGAGACTCTGTCATACAAACACACAAAAAAAGTTATTGAGAAAATTATTTTTTAAAGTGATAAACACTTTTATAGAATTTGTCGTCATCTTGCATGCATAAACTATGCCCATTATAGATCATCTGCCATTTTTAGTTTAAGTTTACAGTGGAATGAGAACTTAATGGAACTAATTCATCTGAGTTCAAATCCTAGTCTCTTACATTAATTCTATCCACCACTAATTACAGAGCTTTCTTAAGCTTTTCACCTTCATCTAGTCTTTCCAAAATATTCAGATTAATTTTCAGAGAAATAAGTACTCTTTCTATACTTATATTCCATCCATTTATAGAATAGGTAAGTAAGTTACATAATTATAACAAATACAATTGACGTAAATACACTGGGAAACAAACCTAAATTACTATTGGTAAACATGTAACTCAACTAGTGGAAATAGAAGTGCAAAGTCTCAAATAGAGTAACCTACCAGCTTTGATAGTACTCTGAGAATCAAGGAGGTTTCACAGAGGGAAAAGAGCATGTGGTTGGTAAAACTTGCAGTTCGGTTGAGTAAGTAAGGGTCACACAAAAGAGCTTCTGCTGATTTTTTTTCACTTGCATTTCATTAATTATTCATGAAGTTGAGCACCTTTTGGTGTGGTTTTTGACTTTGTATTTCTTCAGTGAATTGTCATTTTTAATCTGTTGTGTATTTTTTCTACTAAGATATGTTTCTTTCATAATGACTTACAGTTCTTTACCTATTACACATATTAATCTGTTGTTACTTATGTGGCAGATAGTTTCTCCTGCTCTATTTTTGTTGTTGTTGTTAACTTTGTTTATGGTATCTTTCATCATGCAGGATTTTAAAATTCTTGTGAGATCAAACTCAATATTTTTCATCTCGATGTCTGTATGTTAGATATTGCTTTAAAAGACCTATCTCTACATCTAGACTTTTCTGTTTCAAAAGTTGTGTAATTATGGAGTATTTCTCACTGACCCTTTGCCTATTTGCTCCATAGGAAGAATGAGTAAGGATTTTAGAAGATATTTAGCTAGTGATGAACCTTCTTTATACATATAGGTGAAGGGAATGGGGCTAAATATTGATCCTTTAATAGCTAGTCAGAGATAAATTTTTAAATATTTGTCTTTAAATATTTAAATACTTGTTTTAATATTTAGATTTAAATATCTTTAAATCTTTAAATATTTGTTTATCCCTGGTTTTGGGGGAGTTTTGTTTGTTTGTTTGAGACAGGGTCTTGTTCTGTTGCCCAGGCTGGAGTGCATGGTGCGATCATGGCTGACTGCAGCCTTGACCTCTGGGCGTCATTCCTCCTACCTTAGCCTCCCAAGTAGCTTGGAGCCACAGGCACGTACCACCACGCCTGGCTAATTTTTTTTTTTTCTCATAGAGATGGGGTCTCCCTATGTTCCCAGGCTGGTCACAAACCCCTGGGCTCAAGTAGTCTTCCCACCTCGGCCTCTCAAAGTGCTGGGCATTATAGGCATGAGCCACCACACCAGGGCAAAACTGGGCATCATTATGTATGCTTCGATTTCGTATTACAAATTACTGGAATATTTATTCTGTTGCCCAAGTTGGGCTGGATTTCTAATATCTCTTAAATTACTAATTTGATTAAAAAAATCATTTTGCTTACACATAGGATTGAAGTTGTGTTTGCTGGCTTGACCGTTACTCAGAGATAAAGCTAGAACAAAGACTGGTTTTGAGAATGATGAAACATGAAAATTATATGCAAAACTAAAAATGTATATGCTTCATAGAAAGCCTAAGAATTATAATGTTATAACCCAAGAACATTTGAAAAATCCTTATATTAAACATGGTACTATAGTTTTTAAATGTATGTATGAAAGAAAATTATAATTTGGACATAGAGATCAAAATTCTAAATCGTAATACTTTTAAAACCAGTAGCAGCTTTTCAGTCCTCATTTTGTTTGTTTGATTAGGATTTTTGGTGTTTTACACTGTTGATCTCTCTCTCTTTTTTTTTTTTTTTCAGACATGTTCTTACTCTGTTGCCCAGGCTGGAGGGCAGTGGCACTATCATGGCTCACTGTAGCCTCGACCTTCTGAGCTCAAGCAATCCTCCTGTCTCAGCCTCCCAAGTAGCTGAGACTACAGGTGCATGCCACTATGCCCAGCTAATTTTTAAACATTTTTTATACAGATGGGATCTCCCTACATTGCCCAAGCTGGTCTTGAACTCCTGGGCTCAAGCAGTCTTCCCACCTTGGCCTCCCAAAGTGCTAGGATTACACACATGAGCCGTCGTGCCGGCCTGAACCTGTTATCTTCTTTTGCTTTTCTTCTCTACTCTCCAACCCTCCCTCTGAACTTGTTCTTCCTGTTGGGCTGGGAGGCAGGACATTGGTGGCTTAATCATGGACTCTCAAGAGTCACTGCTAGCTGAATTTGAATTCCAGCACCCTAATTACATAGATGCCCTTGGGCAAGATATTTTACTTCTCTGAGCTTCAGCTTTCTTACCTATAAAGTGGAAATAGTTCTCCTACCAAGAGTTGTCCTGAGAATGCAATCAGATAATGGTGCACTGCCTGCCCCAAGGCAATAACTCCAAGTATATTGTTCCCTGTCAGTGAACGGTAGAAGGGTACTTCACCCAGGTAATTTGACACCAAAACTTGAATACTTTGAATCTTTTTTTTATTATTATTATACTTTAAGTTCTAGGGTACATGTGCACAACGTGCAGGTTTGTTACATATGTATACATGTCCCATGTTGGCGTGCTGCACCCATTAACTCATCATTTACATTAGGTATATCTCCTAATGCCATCCCTACCTGCTCCCCCTACCCCATAACAGGCCCGGGTGTGTGATGTTCCCCATCCTACGTCCAAATGTTCTCATTGTTCAATTCCCACGTATGAGTGAGAACGTGTGGTGAACCTTCTTTTTTTTTTTTTTTTGAGACGGAGTCTTGCTCTGTCGCCCAGGCTGGAGTGCAGTGGCCGGATCTCAGCTCACTGCAAGCTCCGTCTCCCGGGTTTACGCCATTCTCCTGCCTCAGCCTCCCGAGTAGCCAGGACTACAGGCGCCGGCCACCTCGCCCGGCTAGTTTCTTTTTGTATTTTTTAGTAGAGACGGGGTTTCACCATGTTAGCCAGGATGGTCTCGATCTCCTGACCTCGTGATCCGCCCGTCTCGGCCTCCCTAAGTGCTGGGATTACAGGCTTGAGCCACCGCGCCCGGCCGAACCTTCTTTTTAACTTACCTCTCATAGTCACTCGGTCTTCAAGTCCTATTAATGCTACTTTTAAAAGTATCTGGAATCTACCCACATCTTTCCCTCCCTACTCAGAGCTACTGACTTGGTCCCAGCACCATCTTCTGTTAATCCAGCTGTCTCCAGATTGACATCCCTGTCTCCATTCTTATCCATTCCTAATAGTCTCATGCCTCACGCACCCCAGGGAGACCTTTCCGATAACTGCCCCCATTGCCTGCAGGATAAAACATAAATCCCTTATTTAGTCGTAAGACCCCTCTTAACATGGTCTTATTTTCGTGCCTGTTTCATATCTCATTATTGAAGTAGTTACTGCCATAAATATCTTGCAAAAACTTACTATACAACAAATTCAAGTCTTTGATAAGAAATCTGAGAAATTAAAAAACATAAAAGAAAATGCACCCATAATCTCACCATTATCATTTTGGGTTTGTTCTCTAATTTTTAATGCATATATTTACATATCTTCAATCAAATTGCATATGTAGCTTTCTTTGTCCCCACAAAAGAAAATTTTTATTTCAATTTTTAAAAGTGTGCACAAATACAGGCTTGTTATTTGAAAACATAGAAAATGGCAGATCCTATTTATGACTCATACATTTGCCACTTCTCCCAAATTCCCTAATCTCATTTCCTTTTTGCTGTGTTTATAAGTAGAAATGCATAGATGTTTTATTCCATTTTTATTTTTTTTATTTTTTTTGAGATGGAGTCTCGCTCTGTCGCCCAGGCTGGAGTGCAGTGGCGCTATCTCAGCTCACTGCAACCTCTGCCTCCTGGATTCAAGCAATTCTGCCTCAGCCTCCCCAGTAGCTGGGATTACAGGCTTGCGCCAGCACGCCCAGCTAATTTTTTGTATTTTTAGTAGAGACTTGGTTTCACTATGTTGGCCAGGCTGGTCTTGAACTCCTGACCTCAAGTGATCTGACCTGCCTCAGCCTTCCAAAGTGCTGGGATTACAGGCATGAGCAATCACACCTGGCCTTATTCCATTTTTTAAATGACATATGAATTTTTATAACAATTTTTTTTTGTTTTTTTATTATACTTTAAGTTTTAGGGTACATGTGCACAACGTGCAGGTTTGTTACATATGTATACATGTGCCATGTTGGTGTGCTGCACCTGTTAACTCGCCATTTACATTAGGTATATCTCCTAATGCTATCCCTCCTCTCTCCCCCCTCCCCACAACAGGCCCCGGTGTGTGGTATTCCCTTTCCTGTGTCCAAGTGATCTCACTGTTCAATTCCCACCTATGAGTGAGAACATGCGGTGTTTGGTTTTCTCTCCTTGCCATAGTTGCTCAGAATGATGGTTTCCAGCTTCACCCATGTCCCTACAAAGGACATGAACTCATCCTTTTTTATGGCAGCATAGTATTCCATAGTGTATATGTGCCACATTTTCTTAATCCAGTCTGCCACTGATGGACATTTGGGTTGGTTCCAAGTCTTTGCTATTGTGAATAGTGCCGCAATAAACATATGTGTGCATGTGTCTTTATAGCAGCATGATTTTTACTCCTTTGGGTATATACCCAGTAATGGGATGGCTGGGTCAAATGGTATTTCTAGTTCTAGATCCTTGAGGAATCGCCACACTGTCTTCCTCAATGGTTGAACTAGTTTATAGTCCCAACAACAGTGTAAAAGCGTTCCTGTTTCTCCACATCCTCTCCAGCACCTGTTGTTTCCTGACTTTTTAGTGATTGCCATTCTAACTGGTATGAGATGGTATCTCATTGTGGTTTTGATTTGCATTTCTCTGATGGCAAGTTTCAGTTAAAGGTGATGGTAGTTGCTACCTTGTATTGAGTGACTGCTGTGTGCCTGACATGTAATTGCTCATCTTACACAGTAATTCCCATTTGACTAATGAGGGAACTGTGTGGCTAATAGTGTCTTTGTCAGCTCTGCCTCACCCGTGGATACCTCAACATGTGGGTATGTGACAACCATCAACCAGTCTTCCCCCACTGCTGGATATTCATGGTTTCTTATTTTTTGCTATTATAAAAGAAGTAGTCACTATTTTTGCATGTTAGTCTGTGTCTTCATTTCACATTGTTTCCTGATAAAGGTTACTAGAAGTGAATATTTTAAAAGTTTTGACACATATTGCCACTTGCCTTCCTGAAAGGTTATGCCAGTTTACAGGGAGTGATTAATTCTAATGGGAGGGAAAGCAGAGAAAGGGAGTGACATTTCTTAGAGGAGGTGACATTTGAGCTGGATCCCACAGGATGAATAGGGCTTTGCTGGAAGAGAGGCAGAGTGGACTGAACCTTCCAGACAGGAGGAAGAAGTGAGAGCAAAGGCTCCGGGGCTGGAGAGAGCCTTTGCCTCAGCAGAGGCCGTGTGTTCCCTGTACTTATTTGCAACCAGAAGTCCTTGTCATTTACTTATTTTATAATTGACAGGAGAGATAATCAGAATAAAGCCACAGAGAGAGTTAAAATTCTCATATGTGACTCTGCCCTTTCATGTATTTAGAAACCAACTCAAATGATAACTTTTTTGAAGTTCTGAAACATTCATGTTAGTCTATTTCTTTTTTCCTTTTCCCAAAGGAGGGAAAAATACCCCGAGGATTCAGTATAATTGGGAAACTCATCAAACCTCTCTGGTCCCAGCTGCTTCCCTGAATGTTAAGGGACAAGAGCAGCATATTTGACATTGGTCCTACTGTGGATAGGATTCATCACCTACCATCTTTTAGTTAAATGCAAGGAGAAGGTCATTAACTTTTTGCATTTAGCAGGATTTATATCCATTTGCTTGATAAAATCGATGAAAGTAACTAAAGCCTATTTTTAAACTTGGGATAAGTGCCAGACACTAGGGAGTCAAGTTATACAGTAAGTAGAGCTGTAGCCGGATTTCAGCCTTTATCGGAGCACTGCTGTGTCTGTAGTTCTCTCTTTCCGGGCTAGAGCAAGTGCTGAAAGCCAAGGTGATAAAGGTGACAGGGTAAGGGAGCAGTTCTGAGCTGGGGAGGCTTCCGTATGTCACTTTTTACTAATTCTGTGATTGCAGCTTGAAATGCAATATGGCCGGTAAGCCATTTCCCATCATATTTTGAAGAAGACAACTTATAAATTATGAATTAAGTTAATAAAATATGTCTAAAGCTGCCAAAGTACCTCAGGACGAATAGGATTTTGTTTTTGCATCTGATATGTATACTGCTACTGGGAAGATTTGGTATATCTGGTGTTCATGTAGCTTATAAAGTGTGAATTTATATTATAAACTTATATTTTCTCAAAAACTTAAAAACAGGCAATGTGGCATGCTAACAGAATAACAGCGTTCACCCAGAAGACACAGGTATATATCCCACAGTGCTATTTTGCCAGTCAAGGCCTTTCTTTCTGTAATTTAATTTATTAAAAGGAGGAAGCCGGCTGGGTGCAGTGGCTCACCCCTGTAATCCTAGCACTTTGGGAGGCCAAGATAGGTGGATCACTTAAGGTCAGGAATTTGAGACCAGCCTGGCCAACATGGCAAAACCCCATCTCCACTCAGAATACAAAAACTAGCTGGGTGTGGTAGCGCACACCTGTAATCCCAGCAATTAAGGAGGCTGAGTGAGGCAGGAACGTTGCTTGAACCCAGGGGGCAGAGGTTGCAGTGAGCCAAGATCATGTCACTGAATTCCAACCTGAGCGACAGAGTGAGACTCCATATAAAAAAAAAGAGAGAAAGTATGAATTTACCTTAAAACCTTACCATGAAATAAAAATTAGGGAATTAGGGAAATGTGAATTACAGATTGTTTTAACATAAATTGTGGTGTGTGTGTTTCTTTTTTTTTTTTTTTTTTTTTTTTTTTTTTTTGCTTTTAAGGAAGTATAATACAGGTTAAGTGTCGCTTATCCAAAATGCTTGAGACCAGAAGTATTTTGAATTTGGGGTTTTTCAGATTTGGGAATATTTGCATTACATTGGTTGAGCCTTCCTAATCCAAAAATCCAAGATCTGAATTACTCCCTTGGAGCATTATGTTAGCATTCAAAAAGTTTCAGATTTTGAAGTATTTCAGATTTCAGATTTTCAGATAAGGGATACTCAGCCTGTAATAGGAATAGATGAAGTCATGAAATAATCTGTTGGACCAGATTTACTTGACAGCTAAGAAATCTTTTTTGTTTGTTTGTTTGTTTGTTTGTTTTTGAGATGGAGTCTCACACTGTCACCCGAGCTGGAGTGCAGTGGTGCCATCTCTGCTCACTGCAAGCTCCGCCTCCCGGGTTCAAGCAATTCTCCTGCCTCAGCCTCCTGAGTAGCTGGGATTACAGGCATGCACTACCACGCCCAGCTAATGTTTTATTTTTAAAATAAAACACCTTGTTGGCCAGGCTGGTCTCAAACTCCTGACCTCGTGATCCGCCCACCTCAACCTCCCAAAGTGCTGGGATTACAGGCATAAGCCACCGCACCCAGCCAGCTAAGAAGTCTTTATCGTGCATTTAAATGGCTTTAGACACAGTCCAACAAAATTGCTGCAGCCACTCTCCCATCTGTCTCTTGTTCTGCAAATGTCTCCTCAGAAGGCAGTCAACAAGTGGAAGTATTTATTCCTTATTACATCCAGTGAAGCCTTAAAGGAATCAAGAGTACTTTCTTCTTAAGGTTCTTGCAATCTATTCATATAGATAATGTATGTAAAACTCCTAACACTATACTGACACTTCTTAATGTTAGAAGTAGGAGGGAAGGGAGTTGTCATTTTTGCTTTATTATAATGATTGTGGTTGTTATTGTGGCGATTATGTTTATTATTTATATTGTTTTACAAGTCTGATATTTATTTCCACCTTTCTAGACTTTTCTCCAGTCCTGTCAAAAGAATATGTAATATTGGAGCCTGTGTCCTAAATACCATTTATCTGTCTATGAAAGGGAGGCTAGAGTTTGATACATAGAAAATATGCAAATCTGCCCCGAGCCAGGCATGCAGCTCTCTCCTAAGCATAAACTGCTGGCAGTTAGGGTGTCCTTGCTAAGTGACAAACTTTGTCTGAAAGGGAAGCTCATGCCCATTCATGAAAACTTACTTCCTCAAAATTTCTGAATTAAGATAGTGAAAATGAGATCTTTACCAACTGCTCTTGGCAACTTAAAAGTTTCAAAATCAGATGTGAATGGAAGCCTAAGAGAAGGAAAGCCTTCAGTCTACAACCTAATGTTTCATTTCACCAACCCTGTGTCTACCTTTTAATTTCTTTAGATAATATTTTCAGACTAAAACAGGAAATCTCCTTGTTTAGGATTATTTGGCCTCTTCTTAAACACCCATAGGTTTCAAAATTTAAACCATCAATTTGTTTCCCATTGGTGGTTGTGCCCTTTCTCTGATAGCATGCGCTTTCTTACGTATTTGGAGAGAAGGAATATTTTTTAAATAACACGTTTAAAACTGTAAAATTATTTTATCTGCTTAAAATGCTTGCATAAGTTTTATAAGTCTTAAAATACTCAGTGCAAGTGAGTATAAGAATTTAGGGTTAGTTTGCATTACTACTGAGGTTGACATAGTAAATGCATTTTTACTTCTGTTAATGAAAGTGATGCTATTCATTTTATATGGACTATGAAGTTTTGTCTTAGGAAAAAACATACGTAATTCTGGATTCTTTAATAAAACTTCCCTTACTGCCTAGATTCCCAATTCTCTTCATTTTTATTATGCTCCAAGCTTTTATCACTTAACTTTGTTTAACTAGTACCTATGTACCCTTTATCACTTAATCTTCCCCTTCAATTATTTCATAGGTTTCAGTCTTAACTTCCCGAATTTACTGTAAGTTCCTTGATGACAGATAACTGCCTTATAGCCGGGGTATATTCTACAAGAGTCTCGGTTGTGCTACACATAGTTGTTGATGAAGAAAGGTTCTAATCAGCGTCAATAAACTTCATCTGTTTGTATTACATTGGCTGTCTTGATGCCACATCAAAATTAATATTAGAAATGTGCATCTATTTCTTCCCCAGGTTAATCAGCTTCGTGGCATCCCCAAGCTTCTGCAGCTCCTAAAAGTTCAGAATGAAGACGTTCAGCGAGCTGTGTGTGGGGCCTTGAGAAACTTAGTGTTCGAAGACAATGACAACAAATTGGAGGTGGCTGAACTAAATGGGATACCTCGGCTGCTCCAGGTGCTGAAGCAAACCAGAGACTTGGAGACTAAAAAACAAATAACAGGTAGAGTTTACTGAACATTGTAGAACGTAACACATTTGCACCCCAGCCAGATGCCTTACGTCATCTCTTTTTCTTAAGTTTCCTGGAGCAAATGATTAATGGGCTCATTGTTATGCTAGAGATGGCTTTAAAGGAACATTGTTACCTGCTGGCTTAGACTCCAGACCTTTTTTTTTTTTTTTTTAAAGACAGAATCTTGCTCTATTACCCAGGCTGTAGTGCAGTGGCACAATCTTGGCTCACTGCAACCTCCGCCTCTGGGGTTCAAGCAATTCTGCCTCAGCCTCCCTAGTAGCTGGGATTACATGCATGTGCTACCACACCCGGCTAATTTTTGTATTTTTAGTAGAGACCATATTTCTACTAAAGTTTGGTTTCACCATGTTGGCCAGGCTGGTCTCGAACTCCTGACCTCGTGATCCACCCGCCTAGGCCTCCCAAAGTGCTGGGATTACAGGCATGAGCCATGAGCCACTGCGCCCAGCCCGAATTCCTTTTTTCTGAAGGGGAAAATGTTCTGCGGCTTTTGCTTGATATTCTTAATTAGAAACTCTATGCACCTTTGACTAAATGTCTTTAAAACAACTTGACAGGACTCACTGCAATAAAAATTCTACTTAAATTCACTAACAGCCCACTTTGTAGTTTGAGAACGTGTGGGGTTTCACTGTTACCCCAGGTGTCCCAAACCTTCTAAAGAAAACTGACAAGAACCACACTCAGTTGTTTGTATTATTTGCTCAACAACCGGCTTGCTGGAGCTATAGAAAAAAAAATGAAATGGAGAGTCACGTAGTTTTCCCATGTGGAGAATCAATTTAATCAAATTAATCAAATATTAGAAACTGTTTTTTCCAATCTTTCCATTACTTGGACTCCTCTCAGTACCACCTCC
The DNA here is from genome assembly GCF_007565055.1 of Rhinopithecus roxellana. NCBI lineage: Eukaryota > Metazoa > Chordata > Mammalia > Primates > Cercopithecidae > Rhinopithecus > Rhinopithecus roxellana. Next base: position 139,946,174 of record NC_044558.1, on the reverse strand, counting down.
TTAGCTCACTGCAACCTTAAAGAAAGAAGAGTGACTGGATATGTTTGTTTTTTTAATTGTCTACTTCACATTTTTGTTCAAATACTGATTTGAGCAAATGTCTCCTTTTTATGCAATGAATTGGAGAGATGGACTAATCACATAGAATAAAAACAGCAGTGTTGGTAATATGTCCTCTAAGCATGAAGAGAAGGGGCTAGTTTCATTTAAATGAACAGTCATATGATAAAAGAGAAAATGATTTATTGATGTTCCAGAATAATCACTCTCCCTGCCATCACCATCAGCTCTCCACTTGTGCTCCCTGCACACAGTACAAAGAGTGAAGGAGGGGCTAGGTGCAGTAGTTCATGCCTGTGTTCCCAGCATTTTGGGAGGCTAAGGCAGGGAGATTGCTTGAGCCCAGGAGTTCAAGATCAGCCTGGGCAACACAATGGGACCCCGTCTGTATGAAAAATAAGGAATTAGCCGGGCGTGGTAGTGGTGTGTGCCTGTAGTCTCAGCTACTCGGGAGGCTGAGGTGGGAGGATTGCTTGAGCCCAGGAGGTTGAGGTTGGTACAGTGAGCCATGATTGCACCACTGTACTCCAGCCTGGGCAACAGAGTGAGACCTTATCTCAAAAGAATTAAAAAAGATTGCAGGAGGCATAACTGAGTGCAATCGTCAGTAAATTTTTATTAAATATCTTCAGTGTCTCAGAGATGTACATACATTTTCTAATTTATCACAAAAACCTTGGGTTTCTAGATATTATCAGGTGTTATATGTCAGTTTTACAGATGAGGAAACAAATGCTCAAAGAATATATATCATAGAAGAGGTTTTTTAAAAATTAATTATGTATAATAGTTGACAGTGTTCTGGTAAATACTTTTAAAGGAAGTACTCCACAAATACTGTTTTAAATTGAATTGAATATATTTTGCTCTTCTACCTTCTTCATTTAGTTATACGATAGGTTTAATTTCTCTATAAAGACTTTGTCATTATCTCTACTCGCTTTGTATCTTAAAATATCACATTTTAACAAAAATTCAACATTCATGTTAGATTTGGGGTTACATGTGCAAGTGTGTCACATGGGTATATTGTGTGGTGCTGAGGTTTGGGGTACGAATGGTCCTGTCATCCAGGTACTCAGTGTAGTACCCAACAGATAGTTTTTCAGCCCTTGCCCCCATCCTTTCCTCCCTCTTTTAGTCATCTTTATGTCCATGTATACCCAATGTTTAGCTCCCATTTGTAAGTGAGAATATGTGGTATTTGATTTTTTGTTTTTGCATTAATTTGCTTAGGATAATGACCTCTAGCTGTATACATATTGCTAAATATCACATTTTAAATTCTGATGTGTTTTAATTTTATAAAACTATGTGAGGTACCATGCTACTCTCTCTACTCTCTTTTTTTTTTCTTGAGATGGAGTCTTGCTTTGTTGCCCAGGCTGGAGTGCAGTGGCATGATCTCAGCTCACTGCAACCTCCGCCTCCGGTGTTCAAGCAATTCTCCCTGCCTCAGTCTCCCAAGTAGCTGGGGTTACAGGCACCCACCACCACGCCCAGCTAATTTTTTGTATTTTTAGTAGAGACAGGGTTTCGCCATGTTGGTCAGGCTGATCTCGAGCTTCTGACCTCAGGCAATCCACCTGCCTCTGCCTCCCAAAGTGCTGGGATTACAGGCATGACCCACCGCGCCCGGCTGGTACTGTGCTACCCTCTTGCCAGCATTCTGTCATGTCCCATGAGGGATTTCTTTTCATATCCACGATTTGTAGTAAAATGCCTGTAGAAATTAAAAGTGATTCCATTCATTTAACCAACATTTACAGAGCAGCTTTCAGAGGTCGGGCACTGAGAATCACAGCCTAGGGAGGGTGTGGATTTGGGTTGTTTTTGTTTTTGTTTTTTTAAAGGATGGGGATCTCACTGTGCTGCCTAGGCGGGTCTCCTGGGCTCATGAGATCCTCCTGCCTCAGTCTCCTGAGTAACTGGGACTACAGGGACACGCCACTGCACCCACATTGGATTTTGTTTCTCCATCTACTAGTTTTATAGCCCCTGGAAAAGTTCATTACTTACCTCCGTTCATATAAAGCAGATGTAAGCAAACATTTTCTGTAAAGGGTAAGACAGTGAACATTTTAACCTTTGTAGGTCATACAGATTCAGTAGCAATTCTCAATTTTGTTTTAACGCAAAAGCAGCAATAGATAGCATTTTGTGAAGGGGTTCTGTTTCATTGTGGACCTTAAAAGAGGAATAGGCTTTGGATTGGTGTTTTGAAGGAGGATGAAAGTTATTCCTGGCAAAGTGAGCATCACTAGCAAGGCAAAGAGGCAGAAAGAAGCTAGCTGCCAGTCATTTAGAGCAAACATGAAAAAATAGCGTGATTTGGAGTTAGGGTGCCTGGTAGTTAGAAAGCTTGGGAAGTGTGTGTGTGCTTGCATGTGTCGAGGGAACAAGCCGTTGAAGCACGGTTCCTCTTCTCCTGCATAGGCAATAGGAGACTAACGTCAGAGAACATTCTGTGATGTTGATTCCATATGAAACCATTCAGGCATCATTAGATCATCTGTAGAGTTGATAAATGGAAGTTGATTGTACAGCACCCAGGATTTCTAGTACAAGCCAAACATCCCTACTGGAGGGTGTTCATTACATGCTAATTGAACCGAACAGACATTTGAACATTTGATACAAATCCTTCTAAATTACTGCCTGTGGCTCTACTAATAGAAGAGCTAAATAAGGGCTTTCTGGGCCTCAGAAATAAATTGTTAACCTAATATAGACATGTTTATATCTTTGTTTAGAAACACAAAGAAAGTAAGTATATATGTGAATCTTACTGGTCTATTTCTTAGACCTTTTTTTTTTTTTCTGAACCTCTATTATGTGTTGGTCACTAAGCTAGGGCTTTCTATTTTTTTTATCCAGTTTCTCCTGACAACTCCATAAGAGATGGAAGCATAATTGGTGATTTATATATGATCAGTATGAGACTCAGAGGGGTTTATTGCCCAAGGTTGTATAAATAGTAAAGTACAAAACCCAGGTTTGAACCTAGTTGTATCTGAGTGTTTTGCTGTTATCCCACCTACTTTTGAGGCACGTGATGACTTCATTTCTATAGTCTTTGAGACTCTCATCAGAGAGCTCTTCCTCGCTCCTGTTTGACCCTTCCTCTCTATTCTTTTTTTTTTTATCTTGAGAAGGAGTTTCACTCTTGTTACCCAGGCTGGAGTGCAATGGCGCGATCTTGGCTCACCACAACCTCTGCTTCCCAGGTTCAAGCAATTCTCCTGCCTCAGCCTCCCGAGTAGCTGGGATTACAGGCATGCGCCACCATGCCCAGCTAATTTTGTATTTTTAATAGAGACGGGATTTCTCCATGTTGGTCAGGCTGGTCTCGAACTTCCTGACCTCAGGTGATCCGCTGGCCTCGGCCTTCCAAAGTGCTGGGATTACAGGCGTGAGCTACCGCGCCCGACCCCCTCTCTTCTTGTCTCTGCCTTGGTTCAAGCTGTCTTCATCTCTCGCTCTACTCCCGCAGTAATAGCCTCTTACCTGGCCGCTGGGATTCAGTATTGCACATTGCCAGACTGTCCTCCATTCTGCTTCTAGTGTTGTCTTTCTAATAAACATACTGTCCCACTGTGCTCCCTGCTTCCCGTGAGATGAAGCCCATACTCTGTAGTATCCCACACAAAGGTGTTATGATGTGAGCCTGATGATCATTGGCAGCAGGGTCTCCTCTCATCTTCTTCCAGCCTAGGTTCTGAAATCCTAAAGAACCTGCTGGTCTGCTCTATGCCTGTTTTCTGTCTTGGTGTCTGTCTCTGCTGCTGTCTTAGAGTGGAATCCTTTTGCACACTTAGACTGCCTGGAGAACCCGCTCATCCTTCAGTAGTTGGCTCAACTTCACTTCTCTGAAGCATTTCAAATGCCATCTTTCCATACTTTACTCTCAGTTCCCTCCCGACTTTCAGCAGAATTTTGAAGAAAGGGGCGTCTCTGAGCCGCATTTGCATCCTTTAATATTAGGTTACCACTTCTGCCAAATTCTGTATTTAGTTGCAGAATGAGCCGTGGTGCTCATGTTAGTTTCTCAACAACTGTATGTCTGACCAAATGTGAAAAAGAGTCTTCTGGCCTGGAAATACCTAGAATACATACCAGTAAGAGAGTCAGGTGTGTTTTAAGATAAGACCTTCATTTTTCTAGCCAAAATATACAAAATGAACCATCTGTTTCTACGCATGCATAAGAAGTTTAGCATCACTGGGAACGAATCTGAACTCACTGACTTTCCTGACATTTCCAGCAGTAGCCTAGGATCTTTTCTTCTAATGAAAGAACTTTAGGATCAAAGACACCCCCACTCCCCCCAACCCCGGTGAGATTGTTCTTTCTCCCTTACTGAGTGAGTGTGGTAGTGTTCCCGTAATTGAAATGAGAACGGCACATCTTAGTCTCAGAAGTTCATCTTCAGGGTCACTGAGTAGTGAGCATTGGCTGGAGTGAGCAGGGATATACCTTGGATTAAAACGGACAAGTCATGGTAAGAGTGCAGCGGGGGTTCTTATCCCTCTCTCATTACATATGAAAGAGTCAGAGGTGATGGTCAGTGAAATGTGCTAAAACTGCGTATTAATCTCTGCATGTTTTGTAGAAGTACTTAATTGGATTGCTGTATTTTAATAAAATACTCAAAATGTTTTGCTATAAAATATTATGTACTTTCTTTAAGTAATTGTATATTATTTTATTCTGCATTCATAATGTATAACAAAGTACCCTGGGTTTATATATAACCTGAAATACATGACCTTTTTAATAATCTGATATTCCAGGTAAGTTTTGCAAAATTTAGGTGAAAGGAGGGGTATGTCTATGTAAGAGAAATTGTAAAAAAAAAAAAAAAAAAAAAAAAATCCTCCCACTCTTTGACCACTTTGAAAAACACGGTTAAAAAGAACCAGTTTTCTTTCTTTTCCTTGTCCGAGCAGTCATTGTCATCATCTTTTCCTCCTCATTCTTTTTCACTGAAGATAGGGATTTATTTAATCAGAAAATTTGGAAGTTTTGCTGCCTAAGTGTTAAAGCAGATTTGTTAAATTACTATATTTTCTGTCCTAGAGGTCATTATTTTTATTTATTTATTTATTTATTTATTTATCTATCTATCTATTTATCTATTTATCTTGAGATGGAGTCTCACTGTGTCACCTAGGCCAGAGTGCAGTGGCGCTATCTTGGCTCACTGCAAGGTCCGCCTCCCTGGTTCACGCCATTCTCCTGCCTCAGCCTCAGAGTAGCTGGGACTACAGGCACCCGCCACCACGCCCAGCTAATTTTTTTTTTGTATTTTTAGTAGAGACAGGGTTTCACCATGTTAGCCATGATGGTCTGGATCTCCTGACCACATGATCCACCCGCCTCGGCCTCCCAAAGTGCTGGGATTATAGGCGTGAGCCACCGTGCCTGGCTGAGGCCATTATTATTAAACCTGAGTTGTAATATCTAAGATCCCTTTACTGGTTAGCTATTTTTTGCAAACATCACAGTTGGCAATAAATTTCTGGATAATAGGAGTTATCATTGTCTCTTATAATTGGTAATTATTCTAATTATATCCCTTAACAGTGTCCAGATCCCTTTCTTTTTGGCTAGAATGAGAGCCTCATGGTAGAAAATTACAGGCAGACAGACCATCTGCAACAAAGAACTATACTAGTAGACATTAAGACACTATGAATAAATTGACCAGAAGTTAAAGATGAGACACATGAAAACCCAAACCGTAAATATTATATTAGGTAGTCCGGAATCTGATCATCAAAGGGACATCTATTCAGAATCATCTAGTCCATTGGTTTCGTCATGCCCAAAACTGGAATCATTTTTTTAAAATATAAGTCCTGAACTCCATCCCGAGATTCTGGCTCAGCAAATTTGGGGCATGGCCCAAGACTGTGAGTCTGTTTTGTCACTGGGCTCATTTGGAAACCACTCATCTAGTCTAACACTTTAATTTCAGGGTGAAAGCCCTCATCTACTTTCTGATAAGGGATAAGCTAAGTTTTATTCCCTCCAGTGATAGAGCTGGGTCTTACAAGTAGTTCCTGTGTTTTCTTCAAAGCTGTCTTAGAAGTTTATACTTTCAGTGAGCCAAAATCTCCTTCTTTAGAATTTCCACTCATTGGTTCTGGTTTTGCCTCCTCTAGTGATACAAAATGATGTCTAGTTGTTTAAATTTGCATTTCTTTAGTTACTAGAGAACATGGGTTGCTGTGTAGTTTGGCTCCGAATATCAGTTGGTTTTGTGTTATGTACCTTCCCAATTTTTCTACTGGTGTTTCACTTTTTAGTGATTTATAAGAACTCTCTATATTAAGAATGTTAACCTTTTATCTCATCTTGTACATATTTTCCCAGTTTGTAGTTGGTTACTCACTGATTTTGTTTGAGGGTGTGTGTGTATAAGCATATGTAATCCTGAATCTCTACTGAACATCTTAGTTCTTTCACAGCTTTCATGCCACCCAGAAATTTGACAGGCATGACATTTCTATGCAAAATCCTATATTAGAAATTCTAAAATTATACTGAAACTTCCGAAATTGTATACTTTTGTAGAAATAACGGAGCATGCCAAGCTCTAAAGGATATTGACGGTTGAAGGAAAATTCCACTCCCTTTGTTCCAATTAATCCTCTCTGGTTTTTATTGTAAGGTGTACTTTTCCTTTGAGTGTCCTGTGTGGTCCTTTTTGAAAGGAGGAAATGTCATTATGCTTCACGTTCTTAAGCTTCTGGCAGGCAGAAACTATTAATTTGTTTGCTTATTTAGAACTAAAGAAGCTTTTTTTCTTCTTCTTCTTCATTTCTCCCTTCTTTCTAACTTGCTTTTGTAGCTTAGTAACCAAAATTCAACCTCAGACTTGCCTTTAAATTGTTTTCAACCACCTTCTGAGTTTTATCCGTCCCTCTTCCAGGGCCTCTTAAGGAGAAGTGGGAGGAATGAAGTCATTGTGTTACAAAACCTGTGGCTGAGGGACACTGCTCCTTAACCCCAAATGCTAGTTTGATCAGGAAAAGACCTCCTCATAAGCCAGAAATCTAGTCCTCACAAGACACCAGACCCAGTGTCACTGTATCTAATGGAAGCTCTGTGTAGGCTCCAGGGGAAATCTGGTTACAGTTTCAAAAAGGAGCTACCTTTGCACAGCGGAAGCAAACTGTTTAAGCCCAAAAGACTGCATGAAGCCTAATGTGTTCTAATTGGTTGGACCAAATATAAGTATGCTGAGTAATTACCAAGCTTTAACTATACAGACTGTTATTTCAGGGGAGATGATGATTGCCACAGAGTTCAGGCAAGTCTGCCACGTTTGCTGTGTTCATAAAGGAGCCTGCTCCGAGTACCTATGCTTCCTCTTTCCTTTGCACAGACCACAGTCAATTTAAGAAGTAGGAATTTTTGGCTGGGCGCGGTGGCTAACGCCTGTAATCCCAGAACTTTGGGAGGCCGAGGCGGGTGGATCATGAGGTCAGGAGTTCGAGACCAGCCTGACCAACATGGTGAGACCCCTGTCTCTACTAAAAATACAAAAAAATTAGCAGGGTGTGGTGATGTGCACCTGTAATCCCAGCTACTCAGGAGGCTGAGGCAGGAGAATCACTTGAACCCAGGAGGCGGAGATTGCAGTGAGCCGAGATTGCACCACTGCACTCCAGCCTAGGCGACAGAGTGAGACTCTGTCTCAAAAAAAAAAAGTAGGAATTGCTGGGCCAGGCACAGTGGCTCACGCCTGTAATCCCAGCACTTTGGGAGGCCGAGGTGGGCAGATCACCAGGTTAGGTTCGAGACCAGCCTGGGCAACATGGTGAAACCCCGTCTCTACTGAGAATACAAAAATTAGCCAGGCATTGTGGTGCCTGCCTATAATCCCAGCTACTCGGGAAGCTGAGGAAGGAGAATGTCTCGAACTTGGGAGGCAGAGGTTGCAGTAGCCGAGATTGCACCACCGCACTCCAGCCTAGGCAACAAAGTAGTACTCCGTCTCAAGGGAAAAAAAAGAAGTAGGAATTGTTGCCTGGGCAACGAGAAGGATAGGGTAGAAAGGGAAGAGTCATCCCTTCTCTTTCTGCCCCTTCTTCTCCTTTTCCTGGGCATTAGTGAGTTAGGGTAACCTATTGCGGCATGAAAGATGATGAGGCGGGCCAGGCAATGGCTCATGACTGTAATCCCAGCACTTTGGGAGATTGAGGCAGCAGATCATTTGAGGTCAGGAGTTTGAGACCAGCCTGGCCAACATGGTGGAACCCGTCTCTACTAAAAATACAAAAATTAGTCAGGCGTGGTGGAGGGCGCCTGTAATTCCAGCTACTTGGGAGGCTGAGGCAGGAGCATCACTTGAACCTGGGAGGCGGAGATTGCAATGAACCTAGATCAAGCCGCCACTGCACTCCAGCATGGGCAATAGAGTGAGACCCAGTCTCAAAAAAAAAAAAAAAAAAAAGATGACGAGGCAACTCTACACCTGCTGGGAGTCCCTGGAATAGCAAGCAGTCGGTGTACCGTCTTCCTTCCACTGAATCTGAAAGATTCAAGCTCCAAATTTAAAAAAAAAAAATTGTAAATATAGATACCACTTTCTGTTTTCTCTCAGTACCCAGCCTCAGTCTCTATGTCACAGTGTATACCTTAGAAATTACAACATGCTATTATCTCAGTTTCTTCCAGATTAGCCTATATGGTCTTTCTCTTTAATATGGGGGATTCAAGAGGAAAGAGAAAATTTAATGAGTAAAGAGGGTACTAATCTTTGACCATGCAAGTTGGCAGATAGGGAAGATCCTCTTGTCTCTCCTTCACTGCCAAACTATAAAACTATACATGAGGTAGCCAGAATAAATAGCTGGAGGGTGTGATTCTGTGATTGGGTAGTAGTCAATAACATTAATTGGTGATGTTGATCAGCTTCCTGTTGACAGGCATGGAGAAAGGCTTTCTGCAGACCCTCCCTGCTCTTACTGGGAGGCACAATGTCAGGTGAAACTTACAGTTAGTGGGGAAGGAGGCAGGGAAGCTATTTTCCCATGTGTATCTAAGGGAGAAAAAAATACAACTTTTTAAAAATGTTGAAGTTTTAGTTATGATAGGACCGTTTTAAGCCTCCCTGTTGGTGAGCCCAGACTTTATTATCTCAGTCAGGTCAGCTTTGTGGTAGGGCCCTTTAAGAGAAACAGCAATAAATGCTTAAGTATGTGTGGCTTTTATTTATCTATCTGATGAGTTTAAACCTGCACAGTTTGTAGCCTAAGCCGTATATTTATTGTTCACATGGGTCAGCCTCCATCACCATCTAATGAGTTCTAATTGGGTTCTTCCATTTGGGAAAGGGGCTGCCCGCCCCACCCCACCCCCAAATTTTTTTGTGACTAGTCATAGCCCTGGAGTTGATGGCCTTCACTGAACTTGCCAGCAGTCATTTTGGTCCCACCCTGCACTGTTTTCATGTTAACTCTGTGCTTTTCTAGGTTTGCTGTGGAATTTGTCATCTAATGACAAACTCAAGAATCTCATGATAACAGAAGCATTGCTTACGCTGACCGAGAATATCATCATCCCCTTTTCTGGGTGGCCTGAAGGAGACTACCCAAAAGCAAATGGTTTGCTCGATTTTGACATATTCTACAATGTCACTGGATGCCTAAGGTAATGCTACCTGTACCCTGCCCTGATAGAAGATGTAATCAAAAATTAGGTCGCCCCAAGGAAGTCAGGATATATTCTGCCTTTGGTTCTTTCTCTAGTTACACAGTTTGTTTGTTTGTTTGTTTGTTTAAAAAAAAAAAATAGTCTCTCTCTGTTGCCCAGGCTGGAGTACAGTGATCTGCCTGCCTCACCCTCCCAAAGTGCTGGGATTACAGGCGTGAGCCACTGTGCCCGGCCTACACAGTTGATTTTTTAAGAGACTATTTGGATGGTAACTGAAGAAATTTATTATGATAATATGTTTATTTTATCTCCATAGTTAATCACACAGTAATACATATCAAATACCAATTTTGTGTAAAACATTGTTAGCCACTGAAGGCTATCCAAAGATGAATAAGAAAACCCTTGGCTGGGTGCAGTGGCTTACACTTGAAATCCCAGCACTTTGGGAGGCTGAGACAGGAGGATCACTTGAGGTCAGGAGTTCAAGACCAGCCTGGGCAACATAGCAAGACCCTGTCTCCACAAAAAAATGAAAACAATTAGCTGGGCATGGTAGTATGCACATGTAGTCCCACCTACTTGGGAGGCTGGGACAGAGAATCTCTTGAGCACAGGAGGTTTGAGGTTCCAGTGAGCCCTGATTGCACCACTGCACTCCAGCCTGAGTGACAGAGCAAGACCCTGTCTCAAAACATACAAAACAAGAATATCTGTAAAGAATGTTTACTGGAGCAGGGGACACAGATAGAAGACAGAAGCAGTTCTCAAAGCTGGCCACAGGTCCAGCACCACCTGGAAGTTGTTAGAATTCTCAGGTCCCACCCCAGACCTCCTGAATCAGAAATGCTCAAGGTCAGGCCCAGCAGTCTAGTTTTAACAAGCCTCTAGGTGATTCTGACAGACACTGAAGTTTGCGAACTAAGATGTCAAAGGTGCAAGTGAAGCGCTGTGGGAATGCAGAACAAAGGATCATTCATGGCGTCTGGTGAGATCAGAAGGGCACTAGAGAAGAGGTGTCAAGTGAGCTGGGCCTTGCTGGACTATTTCGGTAGTCAGAAATTCTCTAAAGATAAAGGACCACATTCTTGAAAGGCGTAAGAAGTGCCTAAATGGCCTTCCTTGAATCCATCTTCTGTACTGCCCATTGAATCTGCTTTTCTAGTGCACTTTTGATCCATCGCTCACCTGCTTAAACACATTTCACGTCTTAAAGTTTCTCTCCGGCTCCCATTACCTTACCACATAAAACAGAGTTCTTAGTATGGCAGATGTATTAAGACTGTTTCCATTGAAAATGGTGGAGACCAAACTTAAACTCACTGAAACAAGTAGGAATTCATTGGCCCATGTGGCTGAGATATTGCAGGTCACTTGAGGAAGTGAAGGAAGTATACCAGGAACCATGGCCTTATTCCCTTTTTGGGACAGAATGCAGCATTCCTGGGACTCACTCTTTTTCTGTTTGTATCTCATCTCTTCTTGCTCTTCTTTTTTCCTAGTGGACTCATTTCCTGCAAATGTAAACAAGCCTTCTCTGCTTAATAACTTAATCATAGGCAGCTCTTGCTTAGCCACACACACAAAAAAGTGCACATCTTTCTTAAAATGAGTGTGCCAATCACAGGGAAAGTTTTTTCCTGGCCTGGCTTCAGAAAGGGGCACATCATTTGAGCCACTTTTGACCTGGATTGTCCAAGCCTGGATCAGATACCTGCTTTTATAGCAAGGACAGCAAGATCTATTACCATAAGAAAAGGGTGGAAGAACTTGCTGGGTGAACCAAACAAAAATGGAAGACATGTTGGCCCATGTCAGTATATACAGCCCTTTTCAGTCTATCCACAACCTTCATTACCACCTTTTTTCCCACAAATATACTTCATACCCACTGAAGTACTTGCTTTTCCTTAGATGTCATAGTACTTTCTTATCAAGACTTTATTTAATTGTATTTGCCTGGTAAACATTTTCTATTATCTGCCTATTGAATACTTAATCTCCTAATGATTTAAAACCAAAGATAAAGTTTATGTTTTCTATGAAACATTTTCCAGCTTCCCCAGCAAAAGCTAGTGCTTGTTCCCGAGGGTTCAAACGGGAGTTTGTAGGCAAGTCACCACCGTTACTGATTTTGTCACATAGCTGTATTATGATAGTTGTTTACATACCTTTTCTACTATTAATAGATTGTGAATGCCATAGAAGCTAAGCCTATGCATTTAAAAACCATCTTTAATGCCTAACACTTAGCAAAGTTTTCAGCATATAGTAAGTGAGCAAGGTATTTGAATAAAATGAATAAATGAATGAGTGAATAAATGCAAATACATGGTGAATTTGGTGAATGATCGAGTCTGATAAGAGTGTGGAGTTTGTGGTAGAAAGTAATCAAACAGAAATTGGAAACATAGGCTAAAGCCAGATAGTGGGGATCTTGAGGATCACATTAAGGAGTTAACTTTTTTTAAAATTTCCAATTCAGGAAGTACACGTACAGGTTTGTTACACAGGTACATTGCGTGATGCTGAGGTTTGGCCTTCTAATGTGCCCATCACTCAAATAGTGAACTTAGTACCCAATAGATGGATTTTCAACCCTTTTTCCTACTCGGTCCCTCCCTGCTTTTGAAATCCCCAATGTTTGTTGTTCCCATCTTTGTATCTATTTGTATCCAGTGTTTAGTTCCCATTTTTAAGTGAGAATATGTGATATTTGGTTTTCTGTTGCTGCATTAATTTGCTTAGAATAATGGCCTCCAGCTGCATCCATGTTGCTGCAAAGGACATGATTTCATTCTTTTTCATGGCTGTGTAGTATTCCATGGTATATGTGTACCACATTTTCCTTATCCAGTCCCCTATTGATAGGCATCTAGCCATGTCTTTGTTATTGTGAACTGCTGTGATGAACATGCGAGCGCATGTGCCTTTTCGGTAGAACAATTTATTTTCCTTTGTATATACACCCAGTAATGGGATTGCTGGATTGAATGGTAATTCTATTTTTAGTTCTTTGAGAAACAGGAGTTAATTTTTTTTCTTCTGTAGGCAAAATTAGCTAGTATGGAGGACAGAGATATGATAATTTTTGTGGGAAGAAGAAGAATGATAGTATCAACAGGAAAGGTGTATTGTGAAGGTAAAAATCTAAAGGCAACGATGCTAGTTACAAATCTCTTCCTGTAGTCTCCCCTTACGATTGATGAGTAGAAGATATACATTGGTTGGTTGTAGCAATGCCCTGGTTGGCACACAGTTTTCAGAACATATAGTGGCTGAATACACTCTAGTCGGAATAGCACCATTTTAAACAGTGTTTGCAAAATAGTCCAGAACACTTATTTGAATTTCACCTTCCAAAAGCAGAATATAGCCAACATCTGGGAAGTGAGTACCATAATATATACGTTTACTAAACTGTCCCTTCCGATTTCATCTGTATATCTCATTTATAATAATAATAGCTAACATTTATTGTTGTGATGTTCTAGAAACTGCTCTAAATACCTTATGAGGTTTTTCTCAGTTTGTTCTCAGCAGCAGCCCCACAGGTAGGTTTTCCTCATTTTATAGATGAGGAAACAACCTCAAAGAGGTTGAGTGATTTTCCTAAAGTCATACGGCTAGCAGTAGACAGAGTGGAAATTCAAATGCGGGAAGCTTGTCTTCAAAGCCAAAGGTCTTAGTATGCTAGATACATTAGTATTTGTCACATGTCCACAGATTGTGCTTATGTGGATAAAGCCCCTGCCCTTCATAGTCTCGAGACATCACAGGGTCAGATATTGCCAATTTACAGGCATATTCAGTTGTCATTATGGGCATTGTATCAGCATTTCAATGTTGTTCTTTTTGAAGTTCTGTGCATGTAGAACTCTGCACTGCATTTCATATAATCAAAGAAGATACAAAGATGAAGCATATGAAATGGGACACCTTTCCAAGGTAGGAGATGGCATTATAGACGACTTCAGGGTAGATGTCATCACAATGAATAGAAAGGCCACCAGGAGAATATTCAGGATATGAGTCAGAATGTAAGAAAAGACCTCTATGGAACCTGCAGTCACATAGCATTGATTTCCAGGACATAGAGGGGTCTGCTAAGTAGTTGCTCATTTATGTCTCCAGCTCACTCTTAAAAAATTTTAAGACAGATGTTGACTGGTTCTAGTAAGAGTTAATCTTAGCTATATTTTTAAAAATCATGAATGTTACCGAATATCTTAATTGCCACAAATTGATTGGTGTTATTTTCTTCCTACATGTATTCAGAGCCGACAGTGAACTAAATTGAGTAGTATTTCGGGCATTGTGTTTGATTTAGATTACTATAGTAAATTCTTTCCGTCTATTTTGGAGAAAAACTTGTGCATACACCAGTGACTTTCTCCATTTACTAGACTTGACGTTGAGATCATTCTGGTCTGCACGTGGCAATGGTGCTGAGCAAATCTGCTCTGTAGGTAGAATGTTTGCTTCACTAACAAACTTGTGGCAGTGACTTCAGTTCTGCCCACCTGAAGCTTCTATAGTGAGGTCACTCCTCTAAGAGAACATGCATAACTTATCCTTCAAAAAAGACTAGCACTGTCAGGTCCACCGCCTTGGGGATGCATCAGATCATTTGTCTTTAGGATGAGCATGTGCCCACAACAGCATTTACCACAGGCATCGGTGCTTTCTTTAGGGCCCTTTGGAATTACATACTTTTCACCACTGAAGTCACTCACTGAAAGGTGATACAAATTTTGCAACAGGGATAACCATGTGCCCACGTAAAGTTTCCATTGTTTTTCTTAAGTCATACTACACTAGCTTAATGACTGGTAAAATCCAAGATAGGAGAGGAAAATAAATTGTACACTCCAGTGTGTTGGAGCCGGCAAGTGAGAGGGATTCTTGGCATTTCAGCATCATTCCGTGTTCAGTGACGCCGTGTTGGTAGCTTGAGACTAGCCGTGATGGGAGTATTTTACTAAGAAACTGGCAAACACAAGCCAGGCACAGTGGTGTGTGCCAGTAGTCCCAACAACTTGGGAGGCTGAGGCAGGAGGATTGCCTGAGCCCAGAGGTCCAGCCTGGGCAACATGGACCCATCTCTAAAAACAAAGAAAGAAAGAAATTGACAAACACTACAAGTCAGACGTCTCCCCCTACCACAGCCCCAGAAAGCTGGTTGTTAAACATTTATCAGCAAGCTGCTAGCATTGAATTTCCATTAGTTGATTACTTTAACATCACAACATAGGTAACTAAGGTATAGGCATATTTCTCCATAAACACTCCTTTTCAAAGAAGCAGCAATTCCTTTGTTTTCTTGGATGGTATAATGAAACTTCAGCATGTTTTCTTCTTCTTCTTTCTTTCTTTTTTCTTTTTTTTCCCTCTTTTTCTTTTTTTCCTCTTTCTTTTTCTTTCTTCAGTGGAGAAAAGCTGCTAAAATATCTCATTTTTTTTTTTCACAGCATCCTTTATTTACTTGGATAAGTATAACTTAGTTAAAATATGTATTGCAGTTATCAGATTGCTCTTCCAAATATTTCAAATTCCGAAATATTTATATAATAGGCTTAGAATTTTAAATTACCAAAAAAGTAGGCTGGGCACGGTGGCTCATGCCTGTAATCCCAGCATTTCGGGAGGCCGAGGCAGACTGATCAACAGGTCAGGAGTTCAAGAGCAGCCTGCCCAACATGGTGAAACCTCATCTCTACTAAAAATACAAAAAATTAGCTGGGCGTAGTGGTGGGCACCTGTAATCCCAGCTACTTGGGAGGCTGAGGTAGGAGAATCGCTTGAACCCAGGAGGTGGAGCTTGCAGTGAGCCAAAATCACGCCACTGCACTCCAGCCTGGGCCACAGAGAAAGACTCCACTTCAAAAAAAAAAAAAAAAAGAAATGGCTGTCTTCTTTAATTCTATACCCCTCTAGACACACACACACCTATTGTGAGTCCTTTTTTTTTTAGTATGAATTTATACTGTGGCTCATCCTAGGGAATTGGTGTAACCTGACTATTAACTCTGTTTTCCACATCACTGATTGGAAAACCTCTGAACGTAGCATAAATAAAACCAATGGTTATTATCTGGGATAAGTCTGAAATTGCTGCCAAAGATTTACCATCATTTCTGCTTATTATTCTTGTAGCTTCTTTCCTCCTCTTTCTTTCCTTCTTTCTCCCCTCCTCCTCCCTCAGCTTCTCTCTTCTCTTAAAGGACAAGAACTGGAAACAATTTAGAGATAGTAAATTAAAATGCCTCAGGGCTCAGGTAGGCACTTAAGTGGGCAGGTGTAAGACATGAGGAATGGGCTGGCTCTGTCAGACTAGAGAAGGGGAAAAACACTTGCCCTAAGAGCAGTGAGAGTCAAGTTCTGGAAGACACTTAGGTCAAAACCAAACACATCTAGGGAGCTTCTGTTAGTGGCCTCATTCTTCAGGGAAAGAAATTAAGTCCCCAAGACTCTTCCATGGTTACAGAACCAGCTATCAGAAATTTGAGAATGACAGCTAGTCCAGCCTTCTTGGGATTCTGCCACTGGTCTTCATTTATTCTCCCTCTTATCCAACGCTTTTGTTATTCCTGGAGTACTTGTTGAAGGCCTCCTCTATCCAAACCACTATTTAAATTTCTGAGATTTCAAAATGGAATGGGACCTATTTTTGCCCTGGAGGAACTCTGGGTTTAGTGGAGGAAAATGGCACCTGAAGAGATCATGACAATCCTTTTGGTAAGAGATTAAAGAGAGGAATGAATAAACTGTTATCAAAGCATTGAGTTGCTTCACTCACTTTGCCTTGGGAGTTGGGAATTTTTTCTGGAGAAAGTCAAACTGTTAAAGGATGAGTAAGTGTTTGAATGTCGATCTCAGTCTTCAGATCATCATTCTATCATTAGGTCGTCTCCAGCATTCTTAAATACTATAGTCATATTAAAAATGTGAATTCATAAAGCCCTAAAAAGTCATTTTCCTGAGTTACTGTATTTTGTTGACCATCTACTTATGAGAAAAGGCTTACAAAATTGCCACCTTAAGATAAAGATGCAGTCTGCTTTATGAAGGTCTACCCAGAATTTGTCAGTACACATTATAAAACATATTATTTTTTTCTCAATGCATTTTATGCCTGTGTATGCTAATGAAAGACAAAAAGCAATTTGTAATGCATTTCTCCTACAAATGACATAAAGTTCACTTTCTCCCACCTTTCGTCATATAGTAAATGTGTTTTGAATGTATAATATCCTTTTATATATTACATTTTATTACTTAAAATTATTTAAATTCTTAAAAGAAACTTTCATTGTCTCTTCCACTGGAAATCTAGCTGGAGTGGGGAGTTGTCAGAGGAAGCAAACTGTACCTTTAGAAAGAAAAACTGTAA
Source organism: Rhinopithecus roxellana (assembly GCF_007565055.1). Classification (NCBI taxonomy): domain Eukaryota; kingdom Metazoa; phylum Chordata; class Mammalia; order Primates; family Cercopithecidae; genus Rhinopithecus; species Rhinopithecus roxellana. The sequence continues at coordinate 139,929,055 of NC_044558.1, read as the reverse complement.
CTATCAATCTTGTTTCTAATTAGTCACAGAGTTAAGGGCAAGTTGTTTTGGAATATCAATACAAGCTACTCTCTGAAAAATGGATGTCTCCTTGTACATTTTTAATATATTCAGTTACAACTGTCTTCTCCAGCACATACACACCAAAAAACCACATACTGAATATAATTTTTAATGTATATCTTGGTACCAAACTTTAGAAATTTACTGCATCTGCATTTTCATGATTATGCATTTTCTTTTCTTTCTTTCTTTTTTTTTTTGGAGACAGTCTTGCTGTGTCACCTGGGCTGGAGTGCAATGGCACAATCTCAGCTCACTGCAACCTCTGCCTCCCAGGTTCAAGCGATTCTCCTGTCTCAGCCTCCCAAGTAGCTGGGACTACAAGCGCATGGCACCTCGTACAGCTAGTTTTTGTATTTTTAGTAGAGACGGGGTTTCACCATATTGGCCAGGCTGGTCTCAAACTCCTGACCTCGTGATCCGCCCGCCTCAGCCTCCCAAAGTACTGGGACTACAGGCATGAGCCAACGCGCCCAGCCTGTATGCATTTTCATTCTAGTTACCTTTGCTCATCCACATCTTATTCTGAATACTCATGACTTATTTGGTCTAGCCTTGTGCATAATCCCAAATAATTAAGAAGATAAGTAAATCAGGATCTAATTTTCTTGACTATCAAATAGCTATTGTTCTTTTTGTAAGATGTAGCCCCCAAAAGAGGCCAGAACTTACTATTGAAAATCACAATCTAAATGCATTTACTTCTGGAGAAGAATTTACCATAAAACTAGAAGAGTAATGCTAGATGAGACAGTGCAAACAAAATGGAAACTTGATGAAAGTATCTAGATAGTTCAGTCCTGAGACTGGCTTTCCCAGAAATAGAAAGACAATTGAATCATCAACTTCAGCCTCAGTTATTTGGCTGATTATTTAAACTTTTCATGTTTCATGTGTAAACATAAGCAATATGAAGTTCGTAAATAATGGAATTGGCAATATTTCTAATGTTACACTATCATAACCGGTCATAACCATATTTTCTGTTGGTTTCTTTAGATATACAAACAAGTACATGGTTTAATTAATTAAATTACTTTGTAAATTTATCTTTTTTTTTTTTTGAGACAGTGTCTCACTCTGTCACCAGGCTGGAGTGCAGTGGCACAATCTTGGCTCACTGCAACTTCTGCCTCCCGGGTTCAAGTAATTCTCCTGCCTCAGCCTCCTGAGTAGCTGGGACTACAGGCATGTGCCACCATGCCCAGTCAATTTTTTATTTTTAGTAGAGATGGGGTTTCACCATGTTGGCCAGGTTGGTCTCGATCTTCTAACCTTGTGATCCGCCCACCTCAGCCTCCCAAAGTGCTGGGACTACAGGCATGAGTCACCGTGCCTGGCCAACTTTTTCTTTAAGTAAATTTAAAAGGAGGATGTGGTATTTAAATGGGTAAATAAGATCCTGATTTTTAAAAATGATTGTTTTATGAACTGAGCTTCAGGGTTTTAGGCCATTATTTTGAAATATCTCAACAATTCTTAAGTTATTAAAGCAAACAAATAAAATCAAAACAAAAATGACTATGCTTACCTGGTCAACTATGGTCTTCCTGAACCCAGTGTTTTTAAGAGTACATGTCTCACTGAAATCCTCAAGCAGCACATCTACAACCAACTGACGCCTTTACGAAGGTCCCTGTTCTTCAGACTAACATTTTCCGCTGTCCTATTTGTATCTTTACCAGATTGGCCCAGATTAAAAGTTGTACTTTACAGAAATTATGTAACACTTCTCTTTGCTAAAGAAACTCTTTATTCTTATCAATCAGTGCATAAATATTGACTGCCTGAAAATACATGAATAGGAACAATACAGAGGAAGAAAAATCAGGAAAGGAAACAAGAGATTAATTTTTACTCATTATATCAAGTGGACTGTTTTTGCTGGGCTTTCTTAATCAGTTAGCTTATGAGTTGAGTCTTGGGCAAAAAAAGAGAATTCACAAGAATGTCTTTATCAGAGACTTTTAATACCATCTTCATGTTTAAAGAAAAATATCTATATAGCTCAAATTGGTGTTTTATGAACTGTATTTTGTGACACTGAAAGTCTTTTTCCAAAAAATGTAAGATATCATCATAGTCAAAATGACTACTAAATTGTTTTTATTCATTATTATAAAAAGCGAGTGGGTTGATACATTGGGATAAAGCAACTGATGATTTTGTCACTATCCTGTGGTTAAAATCTGTGCCTGTCTTGAAGGTACAGACTATCTAAGCATCATATTATTTTACTCTAGGTCTTAAATATCTTTATTATTCCTAGTCTGACATTCCAGACATCTCCTTATGTGTCAAGAATGCTTATTCAAGTTGCAGTAACTCTTCGGTATATTTTTAAAATTACAGTTTGCTGTTTATAATTAATTTTAAATGGAATTTGGGATTCTGTCCTACATAACATATTCTAGCTAATTGAGAGGAAATTAATGTAGCCTGCCAGCCAGATGATTACTGGCTGAATTAACTATTCAGAATGCTTTTAGAAAACCTGAAAATGCAGGAAAGCAGAGCTAAAGGATTTTTTTTTTTTTTTTTTTTTTTTTTGAGATGGAGTCTCACTCTGTCACCCTGGCTGGAGTGAAGTAGCACTATCTCAGCTCACTGCAACTTCTGCCTCCTGGGTTCAAGCGATTCTCCTGCCTCAGCCTCCCAAGTAGCTGGGATTACAGGCATGTGCTACCACGCCCAGCTAATTTTTTATTTTTAATGGAGATGGGGGTTTCACCTTGTTGGCCAGGATGGTGTCGAACTCCTGACCTCAGGTGATCCATCCACCTCGGCCTCCCAAAGTGCTGGGATTACAGGCTGGGATTACAGGATTTTTAAGGTTAGATTTTCTCCTCTGCCACCTTCTAGTTTCATGGTATGAAATAGATGACAACATAGCTTTTGTTCCATTAATTTTGCTTGTCCCGAAAGGACCAAGATGTGTAGGTTGTAGGGCTTTGTCCTACCTCCCAATGTTGCTCTATTTGCAGAATGAACAGCTGACTTTGGCTGATGTTTGCTGATACCTTCAGGAAATAATGTTGACTTCAGAGTAACAGAGTAACAGACAAGCCTTCTTTTGGCATCGAGTTTTTCTTCCTCTTGCCAGTTCAAATGAGGCTTCCCTTTTGTCATGTGCAACCACAAGCTGACTGTGCTGCTTCTCTTAGTTAATCATAGACAAGGCCCAACTGTTTGATATGTATCAGGTGGGAGTTAAACAAAAGCCCAAGCCTAAATCTTAAATAACAAGAGGAAGAAGGATGCCTGCGTATCAGCTGATGTCTTGTCAAATACCTACTTAGTCTTGGAATAGACTCTAACCTTGCCTACCAAGTGTTTTTCTGACTGGTACCACTTAGGGTCTTACAATATGGTTTACATGACACAGTATTAGGAAGCCTATACTTCCTAGTATAGTTGTTGGTGATGTGTGCATAATTTTTTAAAACCATTGAGGTGATCACTCAGAGAGTGCTGATTAGACCTTCAAGACTGGTCCCAGGCCAGGTGCGGTGGTTTACACCTATAATCCTAGCACTTTGGGAGGCCGAGGCAGGTGGATCACCTGAGGTCAGGAGTTTGAGAGTAGCCTGGCCAACATGGTGAAACCCTGTCTCTACTAAAAATACAAAAATTAGCTGGGCACAGTGGCACATGCTTATGATCCCAGCTACTCAGGAGGCTGAACTAATTGAACTTGGTGGCGGATGTTGTAGTGAGCCAAGATTTCACCACTGCACTTCAGCCTGGGCAACACAGCAAGACTCTGTCTCAAAAAAAAGACTGGTCCCACAGCCACCAGGCCTTGTATATGATACATGCACATAAAGTGTGTGTTTGTAAAAACCATACCCATTATCAAGTAGCAATAGTCCCATTTAAAAAACAAAATTTTGGCTGGGCACCATGGCTCACGTTTGTAATCCCAGCACTTTGGGAGGCCAAGGCAGAAGGATTCCTGGAAACCAGGAGTTTGAGACCAGCCTGGGCAACGCCATGAGACCCTGTCTCTACAAAAAATAAATTCACTGAGCATGATGACATGTGCCTATAGTCCCAGCTACTCAGGAGGCTGAGGTGGGAAGATCCCTACAGCCTAGGAGGTTAAGGCTGCAATGAGCTGTGATTGTGCCACCACACTCCAGCCTGGGCAACAGAGTGAGACTCTGTCTCAAAAAAATTTGAAAAAAAAAAAAAAAATTTCTGGGCCAGGCACAGTAGCTTACACCTGTAATCCCAGCACTTCGAGGGCCAGGTGGGAGGATCACATGAGGCCAAGAGTTTTAAGACCAGCCTGGGCAACATAGACTGTCTACAAAAATAAATTAGCTGGACTTGGCGGTACATGCCTATAGTCGCAGCTACTCACATGGCTGAGGCAGGTGCACCCCTTGAGCCCGGGAGGTTGATGCTGCAGTGAGGCATGATCATGCCACTGCATTGTAGCCTGGACGATAGAGTGAGACTAACTCAAAAACAACAAAACAAAACAAAACAAAACAAAAATTCTGCCTCCTAAAGTTCCTAATTTTGTCTGGTGGTGAAGCGTCTTAAAAAGATGCACTCAGACGTTATTGTTCCCGGCCATTTCATGTCCTAGAAACTAACTGTAGCCTTTTACTTTAACCATCTCCTTCAGCTCGTTGTTTCCCCAGGCCAGCTTACCACACACTGTACACTGAGCTTGGATGTTCTGGGATTGTAACAAACTTCCTTTCAATGCTGGTCAATTAAGCATATTTGACAGTACCCCTGCACATAGCCACAGACAGACTAGCTTATATCCTACTTTATATGGAAGAGCCTGTAACAATCCTGTTAGAGCAGTTAATTCTGATTTTAAATGAGAATCACAGGTCAGAATTTCCCAGAATGAAATTCTAGGGCACCCTAATTTCAGGAATTTTGTGAAAATTACAGATCATGCTAGTTGTAAGTTGCCTACCATAATGTCTAGTGCAAACACTAAATTGCAGCTGTTTTTTTTTTCCATTTGTCACTGCCCATTCTTTGGTTTACCACATGAATCTAAGATTTAGTCACACTGTCATTAATCTCAACCATTAACATACCATTCTTCCTTTTAATTCTATCAAGGTCCAGGGTGTTGTGTTTTCTTTTCTCTTTTTCATTGTGACACTCAGGAATGTGTGAGATAAGAGGTCCTAGAGGGAGTGAAAAGTCACAGATTTGCTTTCTGATAAAACACCTGAATCCTCGTAAATATGTGAAGCTCTGTGACCATTTCAGAGACACACAGAGGTTCAGATTCTATTTCTTCCCCCATTACAAGTCACACTGCTGGAGAGATTCTTCCCAATATCAAGCACTGGCCACAAGTCAAGCTGGTGTCTTCCCATTTGGGACCAGTGAAGGTGAAGAACTCCAAATAATCCCTGCCTTTATGTGAAGAGTAGTTTGCCTCCTTCCTCACTCCCCGTCTCCTAAGGCTCTGGCCCCTTGCCTTCAACCCCTAGTCCAAGGAGCTGTTTTTAAATTTCAGTATATAACAGTTTACTGTTTTAGTTTTCCTAAAGGTACCCAGATATTTACTCAGACCTAGGCTTGATTATACCTGGGGAAATAAACCCATCGTTTAATCAAATGCAAATGACAGGCACTAAATGACACATTTTTAATATATTCTGTTGTTAACGTTAATAAGCACTTTTTATTGAGTAGCTGCCATGTTGGTATGATCATTCTCTTTTCATTTTCAATAAGGTCATTGTTTCAGTGTATCTCAGTTATAGTTTTAAGATATTTTTCTATTGAGCCACCATTGGGTAATGTATGGGAAACTAATCAATAAATAGTTCTTATGATTCAAGAGATACATTGTAAAAAAGATCAATTCTGCCTAAGGATAGCCATGTTAATTTTCTGATTCCCTCAAGCTTAAGTACTAGCTGTTAAAATATATATATATTTTAAGATGGACGTATCATTTTCTATAGTTATTGGTTATTTCAGGGTGGTACAATAACAAACTACTTTCTATCTAATGACTTCTATTCCTGGATGCAGTGGTATAAAATAATCTGCCCTTATCATTCATATTTCTGTGTAGTTGAGTAAGGTGGGAACTATTTTTGATATGCCGGAGCAATGGGGTTCCATGCACTTTCTGTCAGCAAAAGTATCGGCTGCCAGAAACCCCTGATAAGTCCCATTTCAAGCAAGTAGAGTCTGGATAATACCAAACAGCAAGACAACAGTTAGTACTTGTGAACTGGCAGTACTGCCAACTTGACTTACACTCTAACCCGAAATAAACACCCTGGAGTTAAACAAAGCTAAGTCATCCATCTGCAAGGTACATAGTGGGCTTAGCCAGGAAGAAAGACCTTTTGATTTGTCAAAGCAATTTTAAACTACTGCCATTTATCCCAGCTAGAGGTTGAAAAGGCCAAGGGGAAGCTTTTAAACATATGATAACATCACGTAGTTGGGGACATATGGTATTTGCAGACTGAATGAATGCTAGATGGGGTTTGCTGTGTTCTGGGCCACCCTGGGTACAGAATAAAGAACAGCCCTCTTTTCCTGACTTTACCACTAATTTGTTGTCACTGGGAAAAGTAACGGAAACTCTTTTGGCTTCTAGTTTTTCATGTATAAAATAAGGAGAGTAGAAAAGATGCTTTTTCAGTTTCTGTCAAGCTTCTGAAGCCCCATGATTCTTAAAGTGCTCACAAAGTAGATAGAGGATCTTGGTTGAAATGATCACTTCTTTGAAAAAAACTAAGTAAAAAATTGTTTTATTTCCAGCTTATGAACCCATTCATTTTTTTTTAATGAACAAACTGTCCAAGTTTTTCAGGTACAGTAAAAAATTAATAAGGAAGTAGAAGGGTCAAATGAGAATCAGTCACATAAGAGATTTTGTTAAAAGCTTTCATTATATCAATTCAGCAGCCATTAAATTGTTAGTATATTCTTAGTTTTAGGTATGTTAGTCTTATCTCCTCAACTGTCAGGTTGAATCATGATGTTAGTCTTATCTCCTCAACTGTCAGGTTGGATCATGAAATTGCCATTTTTGAGGGTTAAAACAGTCGGGTTTTGTCAGTTTCCAGAGTTCAACCTGTAGATGTGATCTCCCTGAAAGCAAGGTATAATATTGTGTATCTTCCTCTCATTCCCTTTAGTTCTTTTTTTTTTTTTTTTTTTAGACTGAGTCTAGCTCTGTGGCCCAGGCTGGAGTGCAGTGGTGCGATTTCAGCTCACTGCAAGCTCCACCTCCCAGGTTCACGTCATTCTCCTGCCTCAGCCTCCCCAGTAGCTGGGACTACAGTCGTCCGCCACCACGCTCGGCTAATTTTTGTTTTGTATTTTTAGTAGAGACAGGATTTCACCGTGTTAGCCAGGACGGTCTCGATCTCCTGACCTCGTGATCCACCCACCTCAGCCTCCCAAAGTTCTGGGATTACAGGCATTAGCCGCCACACCCAGCTCCCTTTAGTTCTTGATATAATGCTTAGGCACCTTTGTTTCTTTGACAAATATGCATTGAAAGCAGTATTTTGAGGCAGAAGGCCTTTTGGAAATCACTTATATTACTTTATTTGGTTAATTTTTTAGACAGGGTCTTGCTCTGTCACCCAGGCTGGAGTGTAGTAACACAATCTCGGCTCACTGTAGCCTCAACCTCCAGGCTCAAGCAGTCTTATTCCTCAGCCTCCCAGGTAGCTGGGACTACAGGCACATGCCACCATGCCTAGCTAGTTTTTTGTATTTTTTCGTAGAGACAGGGTTTAGCCATGTTGCCCAGGCTGGTCTTAAACTCCTGGGCTCAAGCAATCTTCCTGGCTTGGCCTCCCAAAATGCTGGGATTACAGGTGTGAGCCACAGCTTCTGGCCTATATTATTTTAAAGATGAGGAAAATAAGGCTCAAAAATGTCTCGAAGTTGCAGTTCTTTTTGATGTTCAGAATGACACTAACACATTATAAACAAAAAGTCCTGAACATATTTTGGATATTCTACCTACCAGTAAAAGAAACTGATCTGGGCCGGACGTGGTAGCTCATGCCTGTAATCCCAGCACTTTGGGAGGCTGAGGCGGGCAGTTCACAATGTCAAGAGATCGAGACCATCCTGGCTAACCGACATGGTGAAACCCCATCTCTACTAAAAATACAAAAATTAACTGGGCGTAGTGATGCACGCCTGTAGTCCCAGCTACTCAGGGAGGCTGAGGCAGGAGAATCGCTTGAACCTGGGAGGTTGCAGTGAGCCGAGATTGCGCCACTGCACTCCAGCCCTGGTGACAAAGCGAGACTCCGTCTCAAAAAAAAAAAAAAAAAAAAAAAAAAAGATCTGATACATTTTATAGGGACAGTTCTTAACAATTAAAGTTGGGAATAGAGGTGATTCTCAAGTTTTAAAAACCTGAAGGCCCTATGTTGACTGAGGTATTGACACTTTTGGGAAAAAAAATATGTTTAAGTAGTTAATGCTAGTAAGAAAAACTTAATCTAAGGGAAGGTAGTAACAATAATACCAGACTATAAACATGATGTGAATCTGCACTGTAATCCCCAAATGCATTACTTTCCTGTATTTGATAAGTTTCATTTCTCAGTAAACAACTTCCAATTGTAGGTTCAGTTACTGTTTGTAGAAAGGTGTCATGACTTAGCCATATTAGAAATAGAGAAGTGTAAAGATGTTCATGGGCCATACTCTTGACTGAAGCCTTACACACTGCAGACTCTTCCATGTTTTCTGTAACATCTCTCTGCCATTTTAATGGTAAAATGATCATATTTTAGAGCATCTGATTTAATATTTGTCAATAAGAGTTTATACTGAAACCTAGAAAACCACAAAGAATGTAGTCCAACACACTGTCTTTACAAATGAGGAAACTGAGGCCCAGAGCAACTTTAAGTTACTTAGAGTTAAAATTAGAGCAAATTGGGACTTGGCATCCAGTATATTATAATGTCTAATGTGCCATTTGCTCTCATTCTAGTTACAAAAACATTTGCCTCATATCCAAAACAGTCAAAATGGAGCGAAGATTAAGTAAATAATGTTTTGATCATGGTGCTTGGAGTGAAGTAGATGGAAGATTTATGACACAATTACGTGTTGTTTGGAAATATTTAGAAAGTATGTTCAGGCCGGGCGCGGTGGCTCAAGCTTGTAATCCCAGCACTTTGGGAGGCCGAGACAGGCGGATCACGAGGTCAGGAGATCGTAGACCATCCTGGCTAACACGGTGAAACCCCGTCTCTACTAAAAAAAAAATACAAAAACTAGCCGGGCGAGGTGGCGGGCGCCTGTAGTCCCAGCTCCTCGGGAGGCTGAGGCAGGAGAATGGCGTAAACCCGGGAGGTGGAGTTTGCAGTGAGCTGAGATCCGGCCACTGCACTCCAGTCCGGGCGACAGAGTGAGACTCCGCCTCAAAAAAAAAAAAAAAAAAAGTATGTTCATAGTTGATCCTTTAGGCAGTCAGTGATTTGTTTCCAAACACCTGGAAGAAGCGTCAAGTAAAACTTCAAAACAAAGTCCTGTTGGATACACAGCCTAAGACTTACGGTTTTTTGCTTACTTTTTTCTGGTAGAAACATGAGTTCTGCTGGCCCTGATGGGAGAAAAGCAATGAGAAGATGTGACGGACTCATTGACTCACTGGTCCATTATGTCAGAGGAACCATTGCAGATTACCAGCCAGATGACAAGGTGATTCAAGAGATAACTATCCTGTTCTGTCTTATTAGATGTTTCAGAATATTCTTAAGATATTTGCTTGGTTTTAGATTTATTCACTGACTCAATTGCTGAGCCTAAGATTTTTCCATACATCGTTAGAAATATTAAAACCTATTGCCTTTTCTATTTTCCAGGCTCCAATGTCTAACTGTCTGTCTAACCTCACTATGTGGATATTTGAAAGAAGCACAAATGCTACATGTTCAGCAATGAATTTTAATGTATCTCTTTTTTCATTCCCAAACTTGCTCCTTCTGTTTATAATCCTTTTTTTTTTTTTTCTTTTTTTTTTTTTGAGACAGAGTCTTGCTCCATCACCCAGCCTAGGCTGGAGTGCAGTGGTGCAATCTCGGTTCACTGCAACCTCCACTTCCTGGGTTCAAGCAATTCTCCTGCCTCAGCCTCCCAAGTAACTGGGATTACAGGTGTGCACCAACATGCATAGCTAATTTGTTTTTTTGTATTTTTAGTAGAGACAGGGTTTCGCCATGTTGGCCAGCCTAGTCTTGAACTGCTGACCTCAGGTGATCCATCGCTTCGGCCTCCCAAAGTGCTCTATAAAGGCGTGAGCCACAGCACCCGGCCTATAATCCTTCTTAATAATCATCACCATCCACCAAAAGAAGATGGAAATCTGAGTAATCATGTGCTACCTCTGAAAAGGCTTTCAGTTCTTCCACTTCCCTCTGATGCTTCTGCTGTTTTCCTACATTGTGCATCTTTCATTCCAATTATTACAATAGCCTCCTAGTTGGTCCCTATAAACAGTATCTCCTCCTCTTCTCCAACTCAGCATGGCTAGTAAGTTACGTATCTATAACTATAGAGTTGTTCTGGACACACTCTTTAGAAAGTAAACTAAAAAGACTCTCCATTGTTTAAGAAATTTAGCCTCTACTTCTTAGCATCACACTCCTGACTATTCATGATAACATTAGCTTTTCTAGACATACTCATTGTGTGTCTAGAAATACTCATTGATTCCCCCAGGCAACCCACAGTTTAAGCACACCCAGTTGCATCTGGTAAACCTTGTAAGAGCTAAAGCCTGCGTCCTGTGCTATCACACCTGCAAGGATGTCTATATGTATACGATCAATATTCTTGTCCTGTTTTCTCAGGCCACGGAGAATTGTGTATGCATTCTTCATAACCTCTCCTACCAGCTGGAGGCAGAGCTCCCAGAGAAATATTCCCAGAATATCTATATTCAAAACCGAAATATCCAGACTGACAACAACAAAAGTATTGGGTGTTTTGGCAGTCGAAGCAGGAAAGTAAAAGAGGTATATTGGGAAGTTTTTTAAAGAATGAGAAAGAGAGGGAGATAATGAGAGAGATTCTGTGTTTGTGTATATGTGTATGTCTAAGGACTTGGTATATATCGGCACTATTTTAAGTTATTTTAATTCTTACATCAACCTTTTGAGGTGTGTATTATTAATACCCTCATTTACCAGTGAGGAAACAGAGACACAGTAAGATTAATTTTCCTGGAATAATTCAGCAAATAAGTAGAAGAGATTAAATACAATCCCAGGCAGTCTGGCTGCAGATTTTCATTGCTACCCATGAACCATACTGCTTTATGCCTTATAGGTTAGGAAAGAAGCTTAATGCAGCATAGCTAATTGTATATAAATTGTTTTTATTAAAGTCAGCCCCGATATTTGGCTTTGGGCACTCTGAAAACAAACTTTGGACATACGAAAAGCAAACCTCATAGGAAGGAATACATATTTATTTCCATACTGATATGAAAACTAAAAGAATGTAACCTGCCCTCCTTCTCTGAGTATCATGGTATTTGTGGAGATCAGCTGGTAAATTTAGAACCCTGGTGCTATCCTGGACACTTTAACAAGACTGAGGGAACAGGCCTGTTTTTCTTATCTGCAGGGTGGTTGTGACTAATTTAGCTTTTAGCTCAACAGCAGCCTGAAAACCATTCTAGAATGGCCTGTGCTTAATTCTCTGAATTTTCTCTCACTGGGAGAAATATCAAGTTAGGGGTGTGGGGTGTTACTAGGAAGAAATAATCATCATGGGCTAAAAGTTAAGTGATTAGAAATTGTATGTATTTGCTTTTAAAATTTCTATTTCAAGGGCTTATGCAAATTATGAGCCTTTCTAGACAGTATTTTTGGTCTCCTGGTTTGAGTGTGAAATTGTAGACATCACCTGACATGCATTAATTCTGGATTCCTTTTGTGTGTGGTCAGCAATACCAGGACATGCCGATGCCAGAGGAAAAGAGCAACCCCAAGGGTGTGGAGTGGCTGTGGCATTCCATCGTGATAAGGATGTATCTGTCACTGATCGCCAAGAGTGTCCGCAACTACACACAGGAAGCATCCTTAGGAGCTCTCCAGAACCTCACTGCCGGAAGTGGACCAGTGAGTATTGGGCCTGATTTCCTACTTTTTAAAATAATGATATTGTAGACATACCTACATTCGTTTCAGAGACGAAACAGTGAGGTAAGAGAAAAAGGTTTCTTATTTTAGTCAAGACAGTTCTCAGAAATTACAGAGGGTTTCGGTCTCAGCTTATGTGAAGTCAAGTCAGGCTGCTGTTGGTCAGTACTCTTTCAGTTACAGATCTCAGAATCCTGCCTCAAACTGGTTTAAGCAAAAAAGAGGAAATTTTTGGCTTATGGAACTGAAAAGTCCAGGGTGGGTCTTCTTTCTATCATGACTGGACTTAGGTGCACCAGTGATTACAATTATGACTTTCTTCATCTTTTGGGCTTGGTTTTCCTCTGCTGGTTTTGTTCTCAAAGGTTCTGTCCATAGGGTAACAAAGACAGCCATGAATTATTTCAGGCTCACATTTTATCAGCCCAATGTGTCCCCCACAAGAAACAAACTACCATTTTCCCAAGAGTGTTGTTAAGAAGTTGGAGAGTATGTCTCACGGACTGGCTTGGGCCTCTTGCCCATTTCCGAACCAGTACCTGTGTCTCTGAGGCTGTGATGTTCTAATCGGCCAAGTCTGGATCATATGCCCAGATTTGCACTTCCAGGGGATGGGTTTGATTGGATGAGGGCCACTACCCCTTGTACCACATGGGCTGAACTGGTAAAGGAGTGCTCCCTAATGGAAAATGAGACTGTTACTACCAAAGGAAGGAGGAAAAAGTGCTGGGAAGGCAAAAACAACAGCAGATGTCTACTGCAGTGTGGAGTTGGAAAGGCCATCTGTGCTTTTGTGTCCCAGAAATTCAGCTACAAAATAAAGAGCTGATCCTCTTTCCAGACGCACTTACTTTATACCAGCAAAGTCAAAATAATTAAAACAGTAAAAGCTTATTCACTTCCCCATGTATTTTATACCCTTCCTATATTTAAGGTATTCTATAAGTATTTAATGATTTAAACTAAGCTTGTATTATTTGCCTTGGTCGTGAAACGATTAGAATGAACTCCCCCCAAATAGCTCATTGTCTGTCTAGTCTCCACTTATCTCTGTAGAGAAAAGGACTCTTGTAAGTAGCAAAAAAATTTATGTTTTACTTGAGAAACCATATTATTCTTTAATATGTGTGCTTACACAGAAGCTTGTTCTCTGTTTTGAATAAAATTGTGAAATGCTAACACCAGTATTTCTCTTACCTTAGCATTGTGGTTAAGAATGCAACCAAACTTTCATCTGTTTGGCTTTCTGCAAAATGTACATTGAGAAAGAAACTGATAACTACCAGGGAGCCCTTAATGACACAGGGACACTAATGAATCATGTTATTTCCCATTTTCCTATACTAGGTTTCTCAAAATCATTTCTCTTACTTTGCTGAACTACAGAAGCCCTCTTACTAATTCCCAGCTAACATAAAAGACAATTAAATAGGGGGCTGTGTATGTGTGTGTGTTTAAGCTTGCTGTGGTCTGAGTCTAGTTCAATATAAGCTAACCCTTTAAGCTTGGATTTTAGCTTCTTCCATTCCAGGAGCCTCCCACAGAATCCAGACCAGGGGTGCTTTCATTTTTCTGAGGTTACAGGGATATTTGTGCCACTTAAGCTCTGAATATGACTGTATTACGTAGTCCCTAAGTTCCTACATTCATTTGCTGAACACACATTCTTTTGAGCATATTACATAACAGACACTAGCAGTTATGGTGTGGGTTACACAGCAGTAAATAAGACAAATCCCTGTGTTTGGTAATAGTCTTACTGGGATAAAAAACAGAAATTTAAAGTACTAGGAAAACTGTAAGGTACCAGGTCCATAAAGGACCTAAGTAAGGAAGATATCTTCATGCCCTAATTGTATCAAGGCATTTAGAATCATACCTAGCCTTAGGTATGACTATTGGCTGTTTCCCTCCCTTCAGGAGGGAGTGTTTAAAGGGAGTCCTATACTCTCTCCTAAAGGCAGGGAAGTAGCCAATAGTCATACCTAAGGGGCATAATAGGCCATCCCTAAAGGGAAGCTTACACTCAACTGATACTGATTCATACTCAAGGTTGTTAGAATTGGACTTGGAGATTTATAAGAGAAAATCATTAGCAGCATGGGACAAATATGAGGCCCCTTTATTTTATTTTATTTTATTTTATTTTTATTTATTATTGTTATTTTTGAGATGGAATCTCATTCTGTCACCCAGGCTGGAGTCCAGTGGCGCGATCTCGGCTCACTGCAACCTCCATCTCCAGGGTTCAAGCAATTCTCCTGCCTCAACCTCCTGAGTAGCTGGGATTACAGGTGCCCGCCACCACGCCCAGCTAATATTTGTATTTTTAGTAGAGATGAGGTTTCACCATGTTGGCCAGGCTGGTCTCAAACTCCTGACCTCAGGTGATCCACCAGCCTCAGCCTCCCAAAGTGCTGGGATTACAGGTGTGAGCCACCGCGCCCAACCTCCCTTTATTTTTTTAAGTTACGAGATGCTTTTTAAAATTTTGACATATGTGTTTTTTTTAAATCATTACTTTTCCTGATTTTGTATGCTTAGATGCTGTGATAAGATCTCTGGCTTTATAATTTCAAGCAAGGAATCTTTGAATAGGAAAATATGAAAATTAGGTCATACACATAATACCAGAAAATATCAAGTCCATTGGTCATATGATCGTAACTGAGATAGCACCAAACAATTAATGACGGTGTACTTTACTTGGCAAAGAACCCAAGCTGAAATAGCTTCCTAAAGGACAGATTATATAATTTACATACAAAAATTATGACAGTAATTTCTAGTTAGTAAAAGTATGTTAGTTTAAGCTTTATTAGTTCAGATATAATAGTCACTGTAGTAGCAAAAGGATGGACTAATAAAATTTACCTATTTATCAAGCTCTTTAAATATAATATAAATTAAAAGATTAAACATTGCATAGTAAAAGTTAAAAGTCATTGAAATAAAGTTTGGTTTTTTGTCTTAATTTTTTGAGATAGAGTCTCATTCTGTTGTCCAGGCTAGAGTGCAGTGGTGCGATCTCGGGTCACTGCAACCTCTGTCTCCTGGGTTCAAGTAATTCTCGTGCCTCAGCCTCCCGAGTAGTTGGGATTACAGGCATGTGCCACCACTCCCAACTAATTTCTGTATTTATAGTAGAAACGGGTTTCACCATGTCAGCCAGGCTGGTCTCGAACTCCTGACCTCAAGTGATCTGCCCTCTTCAGCCTCCCTAAGTGCTGGGGACAAGCCTGACCCACTGCGCCCAGCCTGAAATAAATAGTTTTAAAAGCCCTTTATTTAATATCGATCAGAAAAAAATGAAACAGATTCCCTCAGCGGCCCCCAACCTTTTTGGCACCAGAGACTGGTTTCATGGAAGACAGTTTTTTCACAGACTAGGCTGGGGAGAGAGAGTTTCAGGATGAAACTGTTCCACCTTAGATCAATTAGATTCTTATAAGGAGCACACAGCCTAGATCCCTCATGTGTGCGGTTCACAATAGGGTTCGTGAGCCTATGAGAACCTAATGCCACCACGGATCTGACAGGAAGTGGAGCTCAAGCACTAATAATGCTCACTCACTGCTCACTTTCTGCTGTGCGGCGGGTTCCTAACAGTCCACGGACTGGTACTGTGACCCGGGGGGTTGGGATCTTCTGCCCTACCGCATACCTTACCCAAAAATAAATACCGACAGGAATGAAACCTAAATATAAAAGTAAATACCAACAGGAATGAAACCTAAATATAAAAGTAAATACCAACAGGAATGAAACCTAAATATAAAAGTAAATACCAGCAGGAATGAAACCTAAATATAAAAGTAAATACCAACAGGAATGAAACCTAAATATAAAAGTAAATACCAACAGGAATGAAACCTAAATATAAAAGTAAATACCAACAGGAATGAAACCTAAATATAAAAGTAAATACCAACAGGAATGAAACCTAAACATAAAAGGTAAAACAATAAAGATGCTAAACAATTACATGGAAGAATATCTTCATGACCTGGAATAGGGAAAGATTTCCTTAAAATGGACACAAAGAGGACTAACCTTAAAGTAAATATTTGATAAATTGACTAAATTAATAACTTATGCTATCAAAAGACATGTTAAGACATTACAAAGGCAAACCACAGAGTGGGAAAAGATTTTTGCAACATATGTAAGTAACAAACGTGGGTATCCAGAAAATATAGAAGAGTTGAGATAACAATAAATAAAGAAAACATGGACAGCCCAATAGAAAAATAAATGGACAAGAGACTTAAGAGACACTTGGTGAAAGATAACATTGAAATAGTCAACAGTCATAAATTGTTTCCCATGGCCAATGTCCAGAATGGTGTTTCACAGGTTTTCTTCTAGGATTCTTACATTTTGAGGTCTTAACATTTAAATCTTTAATGCATCTTGAATTAATTTGTATACATAGTAAAAGGTAGAGGTCCAGTTTTGTTTTTCTGCGTATGGCTGGCCAGTTATCCCAGCACCATTTATTGAATAGGGAGTCCTTTCCCCATTGCTTATTTTTGTCAACTTTGTCAAAGACCAGATGGCTGTAGGTGTAGAGCTTCATTGCTGGGTTGTCTATTCTGGGACCTAATTAAGCTAAAGAGCTTCTGCACAGCAAAATAAACTATCAAGGGAGTAAATAGACAACCTACAGAATGGGAGAAAATGTTCACAAAGTATGTATCTGGTAAAGGTTTAAATCCAGAATCTGTAAGGAACTTAAAAAATCCAGCAAGCAAAAACCAAATAACCCCATTAAAAAAGGGAGCAAAAGACATGAACAGACATTTCTCAAAAAAAGACATTGCCAGTCGCCAAAAAACATGAAAAAACCTCATCATTACTAATCATCATTAATCATCAAATCAAAACTACAGTGAGATGCTGTCTCACACCACTTAAAATGGCTATTACTAAAAAGTCAAAACGCAACAGATGCTGGTGAGGCTTAGGAGAAAAGGGAACACTTACATACTGTTGGTGGGAATATAAATTAGTTCAGCCACTGTGGAAGGCAGTTTGGAGGTTTCTCAAAGAACTTAAAACAGAGCTACCATTCCACCCAGCAATCCTATTACTGAGTAGATATCCAAAGGAAAATAAATTATTCTACCAAAAAGACATGTGCACTCATATGTTCATCACCATGCTATTCGCAATAGCAAAGACACAGAATCCACCTGGGTGCCCATCCATGGTGGATTGAATAAAGAAAATGTGGTACATATGCACCCTGGAATGATATGCAGCCATAAAAAAGAGTAAAATCATGTCCTTTGCAGCAACATGGATGCATCTGGAAGCCATTTTCCTAAGTGAATTAATGCAGGTACAGAAAAACAAATACCACATATTCTCACTTATACGTGGGAGTTAAACATTGGTTACTGGTGGACATAAAGATTGCAACATTAGACACTGGGGACTACAAGAAGAGGGAGAGAAGGAGGGGGAAAGAGATGAATAACTAACTCTTGGGTACTATGCTCACTACCTGGGTGACGGGATCATTCATATCACAAACCTTAGCATCACACAGTATACCCATGTCACAAACCTGCACATCTACCCCCTGAATCTAAAAGTTGAAATTTTTTTTTCAAGGCCAATGAACATTTGAAAACATTTTTTCAACCTCATTAATGATCAAGGCAATATGAGTTAAAAGTGCTATTGCAAACAGTTGACCAGCTAAATAACAGTCATTCTCACTTATTTATAAAAGCTAGAATATAGAATCTCTATTTGGTAGTGCTCATTGCTTATTTTCCTTATGGAGCAAATTATAAAGGTCATCCTACTTCAGGCTTTCTCATTTCCCTCAGTGAATAAGAATTAGTGAAATTTTGCCGTGCTGTCCCCAAGCTGAGCAAACAGCATTTAAGGAATCAGACCTCATCTACAGTCACATGTTTTCAGTGATTGTTCTTATGAATTAACATGAAAACATTAATGCTCTTTATTATATCTAAGCATATATCATTAAATAGTGTAGTATGATATGTCTATAAAGCAAGATTTTAATTCTCAAGAAATTCTCATGTTTTAAAAGAAAACAAAAATTGTAAGAAATATTTTGTGACTTTATTTGATTCCTCATCTTGTTTTCAAGTACCTTCTGAGATGATAAATCTTCAGGGAAACTTGATAGCATATTATTTATACAATTCAGGTCAGTAAACATTTGTATAGGACCTATCGTGTGCAAGGTACCATACAAGGCACTGAGGTGGAGAAAAGATGGATAAGATACATTCTTTCAAGAGGCTAATGAATCGTCTAGTAGGAGAGATAGGCAGTTTAGGAGAGTTGTAATCTAGAGAATTAGGGAATAGTGGTAAGGAAGGAAGTAAAATGTCAGACTACAGAGGACTGTTTGAGCCGTACTAAGATGTTTGAACATCATTTGGAAGGCGATGGGGAGTCATGAAAGCGTTTAAATCTGAGGTGTGGAACATAATCAGATTAAATTTTACAAGGGTGATTCTGGTGTAAGGCTTTGAAACCCTCACTGGTGTTTAAGAAACAGCAAGTTTACTAGCAACATTGAGTTCCTTGTAGAGATTGAAGGCCATAATTTGCAGATTGGTTCTTCTGCAAATGCACTGTTGCCCTAGCAATATTTGGTAGACAAGTATAAAATCAGAAAAGAAACAAGTTAAATGAACCCTGTGTTGCAGTTTTGATGGGTGAGAGAAAAATAAGCTAGACTGACAAGATTGTTGAGAGTATTGGAATTTTTTTTTTTTTAAGATGGAGTCTCACTCTGTCGCCCAGGGTGGAATCCAGTGGCACGGTCTTAGCTCACTGCAACTTCCGCCTCCCAAGTTCAAGTGATTCTCCTACCTCAGCCTCCCAAGTAGCTGAGATTATAGGCGCCCACCACCACGCTCAGCTAATTTTTTGTATTTTTAGTAGAGACAGGGTTTCACCATGTTGGCCGGGCTGGTCTTGAACTCCTCACCTCAGGTGATCTGCCTTCCTCAGCCTCCCAAAGTGCTGGGATTACAGGCTTGAGCCATAGTGCCCAGCCTGGAGAGATAATATTTAATGTGATGGTTCGTGCACTGTAGTCTAAATAAGAAATTCAAGACAGGAGAGAATTGATATCTTGAGGTGTAAGGAATGAAGGTCGGGTAGAGGGACTGAAGTTCTTGATGAAGCTGAAGAGAAACATGGTAGGAGGGAGAGCAAGGAGAATGGGAAAATGTGTTCAGAGCCTGACATTGCTGAGTTTGTTTTCGGAGGCAACATGTCTCTGAGTGAACACAGGCTCTGTGTGATCATGGAAGTGAGTGGCTGATGTATGGAAGAGATGAAAGTCAGGGACTGTGGGGAAGTCTAGGAACTGTGAGGTAATCATTTTGATGAGGTATATGAATAGGAGATGGAGAAGGCTATGAACTGGGCTCCAAAGCCTCCAGCGAATATTGAGGAAAGAACAATAGGCCTTGTGATAGCAAAGAAAATGCTGTGGGGGGTGATACAGCTGGACGGTGGTAACTCAGAAGAACAGGACTTATGCATTTGAGGGAAGACGGAATAGTGTAGAAGTGCAGCTAGGAAGAGAGAGAAGTGCCAAATGTCCCTCCTGGCCCAGGATACAGGAGTGGTGTCTAGTAGTCTCCTCCTTGGATGGCTACAGGCGAAGGATTCTTCTCAGAGGAGAGCAAATAGTCTAACAGAATGTTCTGCAAATAAATGAAAGACAAATTTTTATTTGTTTATAATAGAACAAACATTATAAAATAGTAATTAAATTCCTTTGAGTCATGGACACTTTGAGAGTCTAATAAAAGATATGTTTTAATAACTAATAAACAGAGTATTGCAACTGTATCTAACAATTACATGTTTTCTTCCTCCCTTTTTTTTTTTCCCCGAGATGGGGTCTTGCTTTGTCACCCAGGCTGGAGTGCAGTGGTGCAAACATGACTCACTGCAGCCTTGACCACCAGGGTTCAAATGATTCTCTCCCACCTCAGCCTCCCAAGAAGCTAGAACCACAGGCACATACCGCAACACTGGGCTAAATTTTTTTATCATTTGTAGAGACAAGGTCTCACTATGTTGCCCAGGCTGGTCTCAAACTCCTGGCCTCAAGCAATCCTCCCACCTCAGCCTCCCAAAGTGCTGGGATTACAGGCCTGAGCCACCAGGCCCAGCTTCTTCCTGCTGTTTTTAATATTGAAAGAAAAGGCCGGGCGCGGTGGCTCAAGCCTGTAATCCCAGCACTTTGGGAGGCCGAGGCGGGTGGATCACGAGGTCAGGAGATCGAGACCCTCCTGGCTAACACGGTGAAACCCCGTCTCTACTAAAAATACAAAAAACTAGCCGGGCGCAGTGGCGGGCGCCTGTAGTCCCAGCTACTCGGAGGCTGAGGCGGGAGAATGGCGGGAACCCGGGAGGCGGAGCTTGCAGTGAGCCGAGATCGCGCCACTGCGCTCCAGCCTGGGCGACACAGCGAGACTCCGTATCAAAAAAAAAAAAAAAAAAAAAATATTGAAAGAAAAAAAGATACTGATTAAATTATAAAAACAATAAGACATGACAATTATTTGTTTCATTATATATTAAGCAGGCTCAGTTTAAAGTAAGTTGATTAACATTAAAGTCATATCCAAAGACCCAAATTGAAATGATTCTACTTCCCAATGTTTATACATTTTCTCCCACTGATCTGATAATCCTGTTCCTAAAATCCAGACATCCACATGAGAGTTCACAAGGGGTCCTTATGGCTTAGACTATTTGTTTGGTTGTTTGTTTTGGGTTTTTTTTTTTTTTGGTTTTTTGCTTTGGTTTTGTTTACGTTTTTGTTTTATGTTTGTCTGGTCACTATTGGGCTATCACTGACCATTATTTAGATTTATAACCTTCAATCTTGTGATGAATTGGTTTTGAAAACTGCAAGCTACACTTTTTTATTTCTCTAGTAAGCTCCTGGAAGTCAAGACATTTTATATTTTCAAAAATACAATTCTCACCTTCAGACTGACTGTGCTTGCGATAGTTTACAGCTACAGCCAGGAATAACAAATGCAAGGACTGTGATCAGTTAACACAGATTTGACCGAATATAGATCCAAACTTCTAAGTGGGTTATAGAAAGTCAATTGGCAGGTCGTTTGTATGGAAATAGTGATGGGTTTTCCCATTTAAAAGTTAATAATGGCCGGGCGCAGTGGCTCATGCCTATAATCCCAGCACTTTGGGAGACTGAGGCAGGTGATCACTTGAGGTCAGGCGTTCAAGACCAGCCTGGCTAACACGGTGAAACGCCGTCTCTACTGAAAATACAAAAAATTAGCTGGCGTGGTGGCGGGCGCTTGTAGTCCCAGCTACTCGGAGAATGGCGTGAACCCAGGAGGCAGAGGTTGCAGTGAGCCAGGATCACGCCATTGCACCCCAGCCTGGGTGACAGAGCGAGACTCCATCTCAAAAAAAAAAAAAAAAGTGTAAATTAATTAACCTGTGTAAATTCCCAAAACTTGAACAAGAAGAAATAGAAAAGATGACTAATTATCAACCGGTAAATAAACTGAAATGATAATGAAAGACATCTCCCTTTAAGATTTTTTTCTCAGCTCAGTTAGCTTTCTGGGTGAACACAGATTCCATGTCACCGTGGAAGTGAGTGACAGATACGCAGCAATGTAAGTTGAGGATCCCTAATCCAAATTTTCAAAATCTGAAATGCTCCAAAATCCAAAACGTTTTTAGCACCAGCATGACACCATGCGTTGAAAATGTTACACTTGACCTTATATGGCGAGTCAAGTCAAAACGCAGGCACACAATACACAGTTTACTCGGCATCCCCAAGCAGAAAAGAAAAAAAAAACAAATCCCTCCCAGCTCCCTTCAGCTGCCATATATCTTTTCCACAGACACCCAGTTTCCCCCACACAAGCAAGCACACCCACAAAGGATAGTAAAATGGCATGTGTGCAGGCCAGGCATGCTGATGGCAGGTTTCCCACAATGCCCCACATGGAGCCAAGACCTACATGCATGACTCAACTGTGTTTGTTTGCTTACTGTTTGCTCTGTGGTATAAAGGTATTGCTGAAAATGACAAAATGACCTACAGATACCCCTTAGGCTGATAAAAAGAGGAAGCATTTATGTTTACCTCTAGCACAGAAAGCCAAGCTGTTGGAGAAACTGGACAGGAGTATATGAAACATCCATATATGACCTGAAGAAACAGAAGGATACATTGTTGAAGTTCTGTGCTGAAACTGATTCACAGAAGTTAGTGAAAATTAGAAAACTGCATAAAGCCAAACATGAAGATCTTGATCATGTATTGAAAGTGCGGATCTGTCCACGTCACAGGGAACACATGCCACATAATGGTATGCTGACCGTGAAACAAGCAAAGATTTTGATGAACTGAAAATTAAAAGGGAATGTGAATAATCAATAGGCTGGTTGCAGAAATTTAAGAAAAGACACAGCATTACATTTTTAAAGATTTGTGATGATAAAGCATCTGCTGATCACAAAGCAGTGAAGAAATTCATTGAGTTTGCCAGTCATGGCTAATGAAAATCTGAAGCCAAAACAAGTCTATAATGCTGATGAAACATCACTGTTTTGGCATCATTGCCTCAGAAAGACACTGACTACAGCTGATGAAACAGCACCTACTAGAACTAAGGCTGCCAAGGACAGAATATGCTGGGATGTGTTAATGCATCAGGCACACATAAGTGGGGTGATAGATAAAAACTTGTGTCCTCACTGTTTTCAAGGAGCAAGTTTCTTACCAGTCTGTTATTATGCTAACAGAAAGACATGGAGCACCAGGGACATCTTTTTTGATTGGTTTCACAAACATTTGGTACCAAGTGGCTAATGCTTGCTGCAGGGAGACTCGACTGGATGATGACTGCAAGATTTTGTTATTACATGACAATTGTTCTGCTCATCTCCCAGCTGAAATTCTCATTTTAAAAATGTCTATTCTATGTACTTTCCCTCAAATGTGACTTCATCATTTTAGCCATGTGACCAGAGTATCCTTAGATCAATAAAGAGTACATTAAAAAAACACTTTTCTTGAACAGCATGCTGGCTAGCAGCAGTGTGCAGAGGTGTGGGTGTGAGAAAGTGTTCAAAAGGAGTTTAGCCTGAGGATGCTCTATATGCTGTTGCCATTGCTTGAAACAGGTGTGCATGCCTGGCACAACTCTGGCCTACAGCTGTGTCCAGTGGTAATGATAAACTAGATGGTGGCTTTGAAGAATTATATATGTCAAGTGAGAAAAAAAGATGGCTGAACTCCTTACCTTTGCAAAAAAATAGACTTCATAATCCGTCAGTAAGCTGGAAGAAGTGAATACTAAAGAAGTTTTTAACATTGATAACAAGTCTCCACTTGTTCATTCATTGACCAATGGTGAAATGGCCAAAATGATTCTGAATAAGGTAATCATGATAATAGTAATGTTGTTAACACTGCAGAAAAAGTGCCTATAGATGACAGGGTGAAATTGTGTGATGGGCTTATTGAAGAACTAGAGCAGCAGGCATTCATAACAGAACAACTCATTCTATTTATAAAATCAAAGAGAGACTGCTAAAATAAGAGCCATTGTTGAGTTGGGGACCAAGAGGGCCCATTAAGAAGCAGCTGCAGCCCACAGTACAGAGAGGAATGAAAGCGTCGAGTGAATTCAGCACCTTCAGCTGAAATATCCAGGTTCTCACACTGGGACTGACTAGACAATCATCCTGACCTGGAGAGAATAAAGAAAAGCAGAGTGGGCCAGTGGCCCACCCAGGAGCCTCACGGAGCCAAAGGAACCCCCACCCCTAGCAGAGGGAAGCAGTGACTGATTGTGCAACCCGCCCAGGAAACCATGCTTCTCCCACAGATCTTTGCAACCTGTGGATCAGGAGATCCCCTCATGAGCCCACACTACCAGGGCCTTGGATCCAATAAACAGAGCTGTGTGGAGCCTCAGCACAGGTACACACAGAGACAAGAGTTTTACATACTCCACCCTGGAATTCCCAGCAAGGTGACAGATACCTTTGTACATTCCCCTAGGAAGGGGGCTGAATCCAGGGAGCCAAGCAGCATTGTTCTGAGGGCCCTACTTCCACAGCACCTCACAAGTTAAGACCCACTGGCATGGGAATTCCAGCCAGCCAATGGCAACACAGTGAGTCTGCCTGAAACAGGAGGGAGTTCCCTGGGGGAGGGGTGGCTACTATTTCTATGGTTCGGTAAACAGCACATTCCAGCCTGCCAGCTCCAGAGAGTCTGGGTGGTCTAGATGAGGAAGGGATACCCCCCCAACACCACACAGCTGCTGTGCCAGATTGTGCCCAAACTGCTTTAAAGTGGGACCCCGATCCATTCCTCCTCACTGGGCAGGGCCTCCCTGTGGGGGGCCTTTAATTACTCCAGCCAGGCTTATATGGACAGAGAGCTCTGATCTCTCCCTGGGATGGAGCTCCCAGCAAGAGGGGAGGCTGCCATCTCTATGGTTCGGTCAACTGAGCTGTTCCAGCTTGCCTACTCTAGAGAGTCTGGGCAGTCCGGATGAGGAAGGGTCCTCCCAAACACAGCACAGCTGGTCTACAGCCAGACTGCTTCTGTAAGCAGGTCCCTAATTCCATTCCTCCTGACTAGGTGAGACCTTTCAATAAGGGTCTCCAGACACCTCCAAAAGGAGCATTTGGGCCAGAAGCAGGTCAGTACCCACCCTGGGATGGAGTGTCCAGAGGAAGGAGCAGGCTGCCATCTTTGCTGCTTCACAGCCTTCACTGTTGATACCTCCAAGTACAGGAAAAGCAGAGGCAACTAAGGTCTGGAGCAGTTCCCCAGCAAACCACAGTAGCCCTGTGGTTGCTAACAGTCAGTAGCCTGAATGTGAAAAGAAAAAAAAAAACCAACAACAAACAAACAGAAAACAACAACATCATCAACAAAAAAGAGCCCACAGAAACTCCTTCAGAAGTCAGCAGCCTCAAAGGTCAAAGGTAGATAAGCCCACAAAGATGAGAAAGAATCAGTGCAAAAACACTGAAAACTCAAAAAAACAGAGTGCCTCTTCTCCTCCAGATGAGAAGAATGACAACACCTCTCCAGCAAGGGCTCAGAACAGCGATGAGGCTGAGATGGCGGAGTTGACAGAAGTAGGCTTCAGAAGGTTGGAAACAACAAACTTCGCTGAGATAAAGGAGCACGTTGTAACCCAATGCAAAGAAGCTAAAAATCATGATAAAATAATACAGGAGCTGATAACCAGAATAGCCAGTTTAGAGAGGAACATAACTAACTTGATAGGGCTGAAAAATATAACATGAGAACTTCACCATGCAATCACAAGTATCAATAGCAGAATAGACCAAGCGGAGGAAAGTACCTCAGAGTTTGAAGACTATCTTTCTGAAATAAGACAGGCAGACAAGAATAGAGAAAAAAGAATGAAAAGGAATTAACAAAACCTCCAAGAAATGTGGGATTATGTAAAGAGATGGAACCTGCGACTGATTGGGGTACCTGAAAGAGACAGGGAGAACAGAACCAAGTTGGAAAACATACTTTAGTATATCATCCCAATAGAATTTCCCAAACCTAGCAAGACAGGCCAGCATTCAAATTAAGGAAATGGAGAGAACTCCAGTAGGATACTCTATGAGAAGATCATCTCCAAGACACATACTTATCAGATTCTAGGTCAAAATGAAAGAATAAATGTTACAGGCAGCCAGAGAGAAAGGCCAGATCACTTACAAGGTAAGCCCATCAGACTAACAGCAGACTTCTCAGCAGAAATCCTACAAGCCAGAAGAGATTGGGGGCCAATATTTAAAATTCTTAAAGAAAAGAATTTCCAACACAGAATTTCATTTTCAGCCAAACTAAGCTTCATAAACAAAAGAGAAATAAGATCCTTTGCAGACAAGCAAATGCTGAGGGAATTCATCAATACGAGGCCTACCTTGCAAAAGCTCCTGAAAGAAGCACTAAATATGGAAAGGAAAAACCATTACCAGCCACTATGAAAACACATTGAAGTACACAGACCAGTGACACTATGAAGCAACCACATAAACAAGTCTGCAAAATTACCAGTTAGCATCATGATGACAGGATCAAATTCACACATAACAATACTAGCCTTAAATGTAAATGGGCTAAATGCACCAACTAAAAGACACAGAATGGCAAGCTGGATAAACAACCAAACCCCATTGGTGTCCTGTCTTCCATGTCACATGCAAAGACACACTTAGGCTCAAAATAAAGGGATAGAGGAAAATTTACCAAGCAAATGGAAAACAGAAAAAAGCAAGGGTTGCAATCCTAGTTCTGACAAAACAGACTTTAAACTATCAATAAAGATCAAAAAAAGACAAAGAGGGGCATTACATAATGGTAAAGGGTTCAATTCATCAAGAAGAGTTAACTCAGCTCTGGATCAAGCAGACCTGATATCTACAGAACTCTCCACCAAAAAATAGCAGAATATTCATTCCCCTCCTCACCCTATAGCACTTACCCAAAACTTGTTCATATAATTAGAAGTAAAACACTCCCTAGCAAATGCAAAAGAACCACAATCATAGGAAACCATCTCTCAGATGACAGTGCAACCAAATTAGAACTCAAGATTAAGAAATTCACTCAAAACTACACAAGTACATAGAAATTGAACAACCTGCTCCTGAATTACTTGTGGATAAATAGTGAAATTAAGGCAGAAGTCAAGAAGTGATTTGAAATTAATGAGAACAAACAGACTGTACCAGAATCTCTGGGACACAGCTAAAGCAGTGTTAAGAGGGAAATTTGTAATCCTAAATGCCCAGATCAATAAGCTAGAAAGATCTCAAGGTGGCCAGGCACGGTGGCTCGTGCCTGTAATCCCAGCACGTTGGGAGGCCGAGGTGGGCAGATCACAAGGTCAGGAGATAGAGACCATCCTGGCTAACAAGTTGAAACCCCGTCTTTACTAAAAATACAAAAATTAGCCGGGTGTGGTGGTGGGCACCTGTAGTTCCAGCTACTTGGGAGCCTGAGGCAGGAGAATAGCGTGAACCCAGGAGGCAGAGCTTGCAGTGAGCCGAGATTGTGCCACTACACTCCAGCCTGGGCAACAGAATGAGACTCCATCTCAAAAAAAAGAAAAAAGAAAAGATCTCAAGGTAACAACCTAACATCACAACTAAAAGAACTAGAGAACCAAGAGCAAACAAACCCCAAGGCAAGAAATAGCCAAGATCAGAGTTGAACCGAAGGAGATACAGACACACACACAAAAAAAAACCCTTCAAAAAATCAACAAATTCAGGAGCTGTTTTTTTGAAAAAAAAAAAAAAAAATTAATAAAACGATCTGCTAGCTAGACTAATAGAAAAGAGAGAAGAATCAAATAACACAATCAGAAATGATAAGGGGGATATCACCACTGACCCCACAGAAATACATACAACCATCAGAGAATACTATAAATACCTCTATACGCATAAACTAGAAGATCTAGGAAAACATGGATAAACTTCTGGACACATACATCTTCTCAAGACTGAACCAAGAAGAAATCGAATCCCTTAATAGACCAATAATGAGTTCTAAAATTGAGGTGGTAATAAATAGACTACCAACCACAAAAAACCGAGGACCAGATAGATTTACAGCTGAAATCTGCCAGAGGTACAAAGAAGAGTGGGTACCATTTCTACTGAAACTATTCCAAAAAATTGAAAAGGAGGAACTCCTCCTTAACTTATTGTATGAGACCAGCATCATCCTGATACCAAAACCTGGCAGGGATATAACAACAACAAAAAAAACTTCAGGCCAATATCCCTGACAAACATCGATACAAAAATCCTCGGTAAAATACTGGCACACTGAATCTAGCAGCATGTCAAAAAGCGTATCTACCACCATCAAGTGGGTTTCATCACTGGGCTGCAAGGTTGGTTCAACATTTGCAGATCAATAAATGTAATCCATCACATAAACAGAACTACAGACAAATACCACATGATCTCAATAGATGCAGAAAAGGCCTTTGATAAAATTCAGCATCCCTTCAAGGTAAAAGCTCTCAATAAACTACTGCCCAAAGTAATTTATAGATTCAATGCTATCCCCATTAAACTACCATTAACATTCTTCACAGAATTAGAAAAAAAAAACTATTTTAAAATTCATATGGAATTGAAAAAGAGCCGAATAGCCAAGACCATCTTAAGCAAAAAGGTCAAAGCTAGAGGCATCATGCTACCTGACTTCAAACTGTATTACAAAGCTACCATAACCAAAACAGCATGGTACTGGTACAAAAGCAGACACATAGACCAGTGGAATTGAATAGAGAACTCAGAAATAAGACTGCACACCTACAACA
This sequence comes from Rhinopithecus roxellana, assembly GCF_007565055.1. Lineage (NCBI taxonomy): Eukaryota > Metazoa > Chordata > Mammalia > Primates > Cercopithecidae > Rhinopithecus > Rhinopithecus roxellana. The sequence goes on along the minus strand of NC_044558.1, from coordinate 139,900,458 downwards.
ATCTGATCTTCAGCAAACCTGACAAAAGCAAGCAATGGGAAAAGGATTCCCTATTTAATAAACCGTGCTGGGCGAACTGGCTAGTCAAATGCAGAAAATTGAAAGTGGACCCCTTCCTTACACTTTATACAAAAATTAACTCAAGATAGAGACTTAAATGTAAAACCCAAAACTATAAAAACCCTAGAAGAAAATCTAGGCAATACCATTCAGGACATAGGCAACGGCAAAGATTTCATGACAAAAACACCAAAAGCAATAGCAATGAAAGCAAAAATTGACAAATGGGATGCAGTGAAACTAAAGAGCTTCTGCACAGCAAAAGAAACTATCATCAAGTGAACAGACAACCTAGAGAATGGGAGAATGTGTTTACAGTCTATCTGCCTGACAAAGGTCTAATATCCAGCGTTTACAAGGAACCTAAACAAATTTACAAGACAAAAACAAAAAAAAAATTAAAAAGTGGACAAAGGACATGAACAGACTCTTCTCAAAAGAAGACATACATGTGGTTAACAAACGTGAAAAAAAGTTCAACATCACTGATCGTTAGAAAAACGCAAATCAGAACCACTGTGAGATACCATCTCATGCCAGTCAGAATGGTAATTATTAAAAAGTCAGAAAAACAACAGATGCTGATGAGGTTGCAGAGAAAAAGGAACGCTTTTCCACCATTGGTGGGAGTGCAAATTAGTTCAACCATTGTGGAAAACAGTGTGGTGATTTCTCAAAGATCTAGAGGCAGAAATACCATTTGACCCAGCAGTTCCATTGTTGGGTATATACTCAAAGGAATATAAATCATTCTCATATAAAGATACATGAATGTGTGTGTTCACTGCAGCACTGTTCACAATAGCAAAGACATGGCATCAACGCAAATGCCCATCAGTGATAGATTGAATAAAGAAAATGTCATACATACACACCATGGAATACTGTGCAGCCATAAAAAGGAACGAGATCATGTCCTTTGCAGGGACATGGATGGAGATGGAAGCCGTTATCCTTGGCAAACAGAAAGCCAAGCACCACATGGCCTCACTTATAAGTGGGAGCTGAACAATGGGAACACATGGATACTTGGTGGGGAACAGCACACAGTGGGGCCTGTTGGGGACTTGGGGGGATGAGGGAGAGCATCAGGAAGAATAGCTAATGTGTGCTGGGCTAGGTGATGGGATGATCTGTGCAGCAAACCACCATGGTACGCATTAACCTATGTAACAAACCTACACATCCTACACGTGTACCCCTGAACTTAAAAGTTGAAGAAAAAACCATTGTTAATGAGGCAGATGACTCTAGAGGCAACATTTTGCAAAACCACCCAACAGAATGCCTCCTCATCCCTAAAGGACCCAGTTCCTCATCCCTCAATTGCTTTTCATGTTTCTTCTCACTGGAAAAAAACAAACAAAAAACAGTAGACAATAACCTTTCCATCAAAACACAGCATGGTAGTTAGAGACAGAAAGCCTGCCGTTGTCTGTTGCTGTTAGACAGCTGAGACAGGTATTCTGGTGATGCTACTGTGCTGCTTAGTTACCTGAACACATTATTTTTTTTAACTTTTAATGGCATACCATATTTTTAACTATTGAGTACATGTGTAAGAAAATGATAGCCTATCGTAGTATATGAATTCAGAGTCAAGAATAATGGTGATGCCAAACAACCACAGATTGTCCATGTGGGTGGCTGAGATAGTGACACCTTTGCTTTCTGATACTTCCATGTATACAAACTATTTCATGCGCAGAATTATTACAAATATTGTATAAAATGACCTCCAAGCTATGAGTATAAGGTGCATATGAAAGATAAATGAATTTCATGTTCAGACTTAGTTCTATCTATCCCCAAGATATCCCCAAGATATTTCATTGTACATTTGCAAATCTTCCAAAATCTGAAAAAAAACCAAAACAGTTCTGGTCTCAAGCATTTCAGATAAGGGATATTCAATCTGTATGGCTAAATTCTACCAAGCCCAAAAGAAGAGATTATTCTTGTATTACACAAACAGCTAAAGGAGATAGAAAAAGATTAAATACTACCCAACTAACTGAATGATGTTAGTATAACCTTGATTCTAAAAGTGAAAAGGGTAGTACAAGGAAAAGGTTAATCCATTTTATTTATAAACACAGATGCAAAAAAAGTAATAACCTAATTAAATCCAACATTGCATTGCATTACATTTATTTGTTTGTTTGCTTGTTGAGACAGAGTGTTGCTCTGTCACCCAGGCTGGAGTGCAGTGGCACAATCTTGGCTCTCTGCCACCTCTGTCTCCCAGGTTCAAGCTATTCTCCTGCCTCAGCCTCTTGAGTAGCTGGGATTACAGGCACGCACCACCATACCTGGCTAATATTTTTGTATTTTTTAGTAGAGACAGGGTTTCACCATGTTGGCCAGGCTGATCTTGAACTCCTGGCCTCAGGTGATCCGCCAGCTTTGGCCTCCCAAAGTGCTGGGATTACAGGTGTGAGCCACCACGCCCAGCCCCAAGATTGCATTTAAATGTACTGAATAAACAGTTTTTATCTAGTAATTGACTTGAAAACCTAATTTAGACTAGTTTCATCACAGTTCTAATTTTTAAAACATCTTCAGCCTGGCATAGTGGCTCACTCCTGTAATTCCAACACTTTGGGAGGCTGAGGCAGATGGATCACCTGAGTCAGGAGTTCGAGACCAGCCTGGCCAACATGATAAAACACCATCTCTACCAAAAGTACAAAAAAATTAGCTGGGTGTGGTGGCACACACCTGTAATCCCAGCTACTCCGGAGGCTGAGGCAGGAGAATCACTTGAACCTGGGAGGTGGAGGTTATGGTGAACTGAGATCACACCACTGCATTCCAGCCTGGGTGACAGAGAGAGACTCCATCTCAAAATAAACCAATAAAATAAAAATAAAATAAAACATTTTCATCAACCTCTGGTAATCTACAGAAAACTTAATATTATCATGAAATCAAACACAATAGCACTTATAAGATGTGTCTCACAAAACAGATGCCGACGTCAGTGGCTCAGGCAGTTGTCCAGAAGGAAAATGGCCTGCAGCACACCCGAAAGATGCTGCATGTCGGTGACCTAAGTGTGAAAAAGACAGCCATCTCGCTGCTAAGAAATCTGTCCCGGAATCTTTCTCTGCAGAATGAAATTGGTGAGTCGGCATAAGTATCTATGTGTAATATGTACATGCTGAAGATACAATGCTATGAAACATTGTCTGTATCCCCTCCCGTTCACAAAGATGCACTGGAAATGGAAGTAAGGAGTAGGTGATAAACCGGCCTGCCTTTTCTGCTGCCAGGTATCACAAAGAGGCTTTCTCGGTGGATCTCACCAGAGATTTTTTTAAATACCCAACATTTTTTTAAAAATTACTACAAAAGAAAAATTTTAGAGCATACTAATAATTAACAAGATAAGTAATACTGTTGATATTTTTCACTGGGTGGCACCCTCAGTCACACCATCCAATGAAGTCTTATCCATATAGTTGTCTTTCAGAATGTTCTCTCTGTGGCTCTCTTAAGCACCATAATTCTAGAACATTTGAAAAACACATGTAATGGTAATTTACTTTAGTAGTTTGGCAGTGCGTTGGACTATTAAAAAAATGGATAAGCAGATAATCACAATATAAAGACAAAAAAGGAGTCACTGAATATAGCAAATTTGGCATCTTTTTTTGGGTAACTGCGATGAGACGTATTTTGCCTTTGTATTATTGACAGAGATGATAATGGTGTTACATTATCAAATAACATAATTTTTTATTTATTTGCTTATACCAAGAAGTATGTGATAAATGTTTGTTGTATCAAGTAGAAAATTACAAAATGAGATGATAGAAAGATAATGCTAAAATTAAACATGCTTCGTAATGCTCTATAAATAGGTCGTTTCTAACAACTCAAACTCAGTTTTTCACATTTCACAAAAAATATAAACAGTATTTTGCTTGGTTTAATGGATTAGATTTTTAAATATGCACACATATAGCCCCAGAGATATTAAAGGCTGCAGTTATGTTTTAGTAATGTCATTTTCAAAGCCAGCCAGCAGCACATTTGACAGGAGGTTTTATACAATGGTTTCATGCTCATTATGAGTAGAGACAACCTGGAACATTCTCAGTGAATCTGAAAGAGACCTCGCCATAGGCACTATGCTCTCCCCGTGGTCTTTTGTGCTGAACTTCAATAGAGGTGTATTATCCTTCCCTTTTTTGTTCTTTTCCCAAATGAAAAATTGACTCCATCTTTAAAACACCGCCAAGGTAAATAATGGCACTGTACACATTAAGCATGTACCTTCAGGGCAGAAATGCTGTTGGCCTCAGGCTCTGCAGTCCCCTAAATGTTGGGAAGGTATAGCCGTAGCCACCTGGTTTATAGTAGATGATTCTGTTGATACACTTCACTTTAAGTATAACAGAGAGAAGAAGCTTCAGCAAGATAAATGCAATTTTAAAATTCCAAATTGGCTTCATGTCAAATATATAAGTAAAAGGACTTCTCTTAATTCAGAATTTTAATAGCCAGACATAAGTGAAAATCATCTTGAACATACGCTTTGTGTTTCTCACCAGAGCTTTCTAAGCCAGGTAACTTTCCCTGTTCTCACCTGCAATAAAGTTGTTACATTTTACTTACATCTAGAGAAATAAACTTGAAACTTACATTTTTTCAAAAACGTAAAGATAGGCAATGGGGCATGGTAACAGAATAACAGATTTCACACAGAAGAGGCAGGTATGTATCTCACAGTGCTACTTTGCCAGTCAAGGCCTTTCATTCTATAGTTTAACTTATTAAAAGGAGGAAGCCTTCTGATAATAGCATCCATTGAGAGCTTACCACATGCGCAGTACTATAATACACTTAACATGCATTGATTCATTCCCTCAAAATAACCCTGTGACATAGACATTATTATCTCACATTGCAACTTAGGGAAAAACAAACAGAGACGTTAAATAGCTTGCTCAGGCCATAGAGCCATAAAGTAGCAGAACCAGGACTGAAACTAAAGCCCTCTGGCTTTAGATGAACACTGAGCTCTCCACAGTATGCTGTGTGCTTGAACCACAGTCAAAAAGAAAGAGTTCAGGCCTGTGAGCAGAAGGTATGTCTTACCTGTCAATCAGGTCCAGGTATTATGATGACATATCATTCAGTGCCTTTTATTGAGTACTTGTCCATTTCAGGAATAATGATCAATGCTGGAAACACAGAAATAAGTAAGATAATTGGCTTCAAGGAACCCACAGTGTCATTTGAGGTTGAGACAGTCACACAATTCATTACAATCCAGTATCACAGAGAGAGAAATGTGCTTCAAGATGCCATGTGAACACAGATGAAGGCACACAATAAAATTAGGCAGTATTTGTTAATTCCTGATCAATGCAACACATATTCGGGAACTGTGGGGATCAGCAAAAGCAAAAGATGCATGCTTTCTGTCTTTTAAGAAGAGTCTAAAGTGGTTAGAGGAAAAAGAGGAAAACATACATGAAAATAACTATTACAAAAAGTTTAAGCACAAGTTCATATTGACCAAAATATGTACCATAGGACAAGTTCCAGTGGACTTGTCAAATAGTAATACCTTTTTAAATTGTCCAATAAATTTTTGGGTACAGGTGGTGTTGGGTTACATGGATAAGTTATTTAGTGATGATTTCTGAGATGTTGGTGCACCTGTCACCTGAGGAGTGCACACTGTACCCAATGTGTAGTCTTTTATCCCTCACCCCTTCCTACCTTCCCCCAAGTCCCCAAAATCCACTATATCACTTATTCCTTTGCATCCTCATAGCTTATCTCCCACTTATAAGTGAGAACATACAATATTTGGTTTTCCATTCCTGAGTTATTTCACTTAGAATAGTGGTCTCTAATTTCATCCAATTTAGCCGCAAAGGCCATTATGTCTTTCTTTTTAATGGCTGAGTAGTATTCCATGGTGTATGTATACCACATTTTCTGTATCCACTCATTGGTTGATTGGCTCCATATTTTGCAATTGTGAATTGTGTTGCTATACACATGCATATACAAGTGTCTTTTTCATATAATGACTTCTTTTACTTTGGGTAGATACCCAGTAGTGGAATTGCTGGATCAAATGGTAGTTCTACTTTAGTTCCTTAAGGCATCTCCATACTGTTTTCTATAGTACTTGTACTAGTTTACATTCCCACCAGCAGTGTAAAAGTGTTCCCTTTTCACCACCTCCATGCCAACATCTATTATATTTTGATTTTTAAATTATGGTCATTCTTGCAGGAGTAAGGTGGTATCTCATTGTGCTTTTAATTTGCATTTCCATGATAATTAGCAATGTTGAGCAGTTTTTTCATGTTTGTTTGAAGCTTATCAAAAAAATTTTCATATGCCATTTGTATATCTTTTTTTGAGAATTGTCTATTCATGTCCTTAGCCCACTTTTTGATGGAATTGTTTGGCTTTTTTCTTGCTGATTTGAGTTCCTTGTAGATTCTGGATATTAGTCCTTTGTCGAATGCAGTTTGTGAATATTTTCTCCCACTCTGTGGGGTATCTGTTTACTCTGCTGATTATTTCTTTTGCTCTGCAGAAGCTTTTTAGTTTAATTGGATCCCATTTACTTATATTGCGTTGTGTTGCGTTTGCTTTTGGGTTCTTGGTCATGAACTCTTTGCCTAAGCCAATGTCTAGAAGAGATTTTCCATGATTATCTTCTAAAATTTTTATGGTTTCAGGTTTCAGATTTAAGTCTTTGATCCATCTTGAGTTGGTTTTTGAGTGAAAGATGAGGATCTAGCTTTATTCTTTTACATGTGGCTTGCCAATTATCCCAGCACCATTTGTTGAATATGTTGAATAAGGTGGCCTTGCCCCACTCTGTGTTTTTGTTTGCTTTGTCAAAGATCAGTTGGCTGTAAGTATTTGGCTTTATTTCTGGGTTCTCTATTCTGTTCCATTGGTCTATGTGTCTTTTTTATTTTCTGTAGCCTAATTGTGAAAGTGACGTGTCTATTTTTTTAAATACCTTTCTTGTTAGTACAAAAAAAAAGCCAAACTCAAACTTACAACCAAGAAGTTATATACATAGTAGAAAAGTACATTTAAAATAGTTTATTTCTCTTTTTAGAATGGTAGTATTACTTATGTATTGAAAAAAACCTTGGGAAGCAAAGATTATTCATTTATTATTTATTCACTTATTTAATTGTACTTTTTAAAATAGAGACAGGGTCTCATTATATTTTCCAGACTGGTCTCAAACTCCTGGGCTCAAGTGATCCTCCTGCCTCAGCCTTCTAAAGTGCTGGGATTACAGACATGAGCTACTGTGCCTGGCCTCAAAAATGATTTTAGTTTGGCCGGGCACGGTGGCTCATGCTTGTAATCCCAGCACTTTGGGAGGCCGAGGCAGGCAGATCACGAGGTCAGGAGATCAAGACCATCCTGGTTAACAAGGTGAAACCCCGTCTCTACTAAAAATACAAAACTTAGCTGGGCATGGTGGCAGACGCCTGTAGTCCCAGCTACTCGGGAGGCTGAGTCAGGAGAATGGCATGAACCCGGGAGGTACAGCTTGCAGTGAGCCGAGATCACGCCACTGCACTCCAGCCTGGGCAACAGAGTGAGACTCCGTCTCAAAAAAAAAAAAAAGAAAATGATTTTAGTTCACTATTAATACTGTTGTAGAAAAACAGCTCCTATTAACATTTTTCCTCAGGTTTCTTATGTGGGTTTTTTGGTAATATTGTGTATTCTTTTATTTTCTTTCTTTTTTTTTTTTTTTTTTTTTGGAGACAGGGTCTCTCTCTCTGCTGCGCAGGCTGGAGTATGGTGGCGTGATCTCTGCCCACTGCAACCTCTGCCTCCCAAGTTCAAGCAATTCTTGTGCCTCAGCCTCCTGAGTAGCTGGGACTATAGGCACAGGCAGGTGCCACCACGCCCAGCTAATTTTTGTATTTTTGGTAGAGACGGGGTTTCACCGTGTTGGCCAGGCTGGTCTTGAACTTCTGACCTTAAGTGATCCACCCGCCTCGGCCTCCCAAAGTGCTGGGATTACAGGTGTGAGCCACCAAACCTGGCCAATAATATTATGTAATTTTTATATAAATAAATATACTGATTTTTCACACACACTATTAGCATAATTATTTTCTTTTTATTACACATGCTCCATAGATAGGTTTTGTGATGAATAATAGTCTTTGCAGGTGTGTTTTAGTTCATCATATTCCTATTATTAGGATATTCAGGCTTTTTAGTTTTTCATTTACATGTAGTACTGTCATAAAGATCTCTGTAGAAAGCTTTTTCCATTTTCAAAGTGATGTTTTTAAGATGTATTCCTAGACATGGAATTACCGAATTGAAGAAGATGAAAATGTTTTAAGTTCTTGACATTTCTGCCAAATTACATTCTGAAAAGATTTTCAATGTGCTGAGCACAGAGTATCCTCTTTTCAAATATTTTAAAAAATTTGTTATTAGGGAAATTACATCTTTCCATGTGTTGTTAACCAGCTGTGTTTCTTTTTAAGAATGTTCCTGGCCAGGTGCGGTGCCTCACGCCTGTAATCCCAGCACTTTGGGAGGCCGAGGCGGGCTGATCACAAGGTCAGGAGATTGAGAGCATTCTGGCTAACACAGTGAAACCCCCTCTCTACTAAAAATACAAAAAAATTAGCTAGGTGTGGTGGCGGGCGCCCGTAGTCCCAGCTACTCAGGAGGCTGAGGCAGGAGAATGGTGTGAACCCAGGAGGCAGAGCTTACATTGAGCAAAGATTGTGCCACTGCACTCCAGCCTGGGCACAGAACAAGACTCCATCTCAAAAAAAAAAAAAAAAAAAAAAAAAAAAAGAATGTTCGTTACCCAAAATGTATTGAGATTTTGGGATTAAGAAACAATCTTTTAAATCAAGTGTTCTTTTTTTTTCATTTTTTAGCCAAAGAAACTCTCCCCGATTTGGTTTCCATCATTCCTGACACAGTCCCAAGTACTGACCTTCTCATTGAAACTACAGCTTCTGCCTGTTACACATTGAACAACATAATCCAAAACAGTTACCAGAACGCACGGGACCTTCTAAACACCGGGGGCATCCAGAAAATTATGACCATCAGTGCAGGCGATGCGTAAGTACTTCAGCTTCTGCCCGTCAGCGGCCTCCCTTTCCCCTCACCACCCTGTGTGTAAACAGCCCAGTTATGAATGTGCAGTCAGGGTCATCATGTGCAACATGGCGGCAAACAGGATGCAAAGCCAGGCCAGATCGTCTGGCCAGCCCTCAGTGACCAGCCAAGGAAAGAACTGAAGCCACCACACCACATGCTTGTCCCTTCTCTTCTGAAGTATCGAGAGAGGGTCAGACTCCAGAGCTTCACTTGGTAGTGCATTCCAGCATTGTATTGGCCTAATGAATTAGTTTCCCAGAGCCACAGCCGTGATTTAATAACAGCAGAATGTAGGCAAAGCAGGAGTCCTCTGGACAGATATGTGCCCTTTTCCTCACTTCCATCTTAGGAGGCAACGTCACACCAGGTGGCTTAGAAGAAGCAGTGATGGGCTGGGCACAGTGGCTCATGCCTGTAATCCCAGCACTTTGGGAGGTCCAAGCAGGTGGATCACTTAGGTCAGAAGTTTGAGACCAGCCTGGCCAACATGGCAAAACCCTGTCTCCACTAAAATACAAAAATTAGCTGGATGTGGTGGCGCGTGCCTGTAATTCCAGCTACTTGGAAGACTGAGGCTTGAGAATCGCTTGAGCCCAGGAGGCAGAGGTTGCAGTGGGCCACGATCGTGCCACTGCACTCCAGCCTGGTTGACGGAGTAAGATTCTGTCTCAAAAAAGAAGAAAAAAAGAAGCAGCAGCAGCAGTGATGGCACAGGAGAAGCAGTGAGGGGTAGCCTGATGAGAAAGTCTTGCTTTCACAGTTTTTTCTCTATCTTATCTCTTCCACATTTTATTCCCTTTTGAGAATAGAAGGTCCAATGCAGGTCATTCCATATCTGTGTTCCTGTTTTCAACTTTTCCCTATTTGAAAAAAAAAAGTGAGAATGAAAATGCTTCTTTAACCAAATTATTTCCTATTAGTTAATTTAGAGTGATGAGATTGGAAAGGGGCATGAAGATTATCTTTTTCTCTTTATACAATTCGGAATTGTTTGACTTTTTACAAATAGATACAAGTTACTTTTGTAAATAACCAAACAAAAGAAATGGCCACGATAGCATACTTCTAATGACTTACAAAGCAGATGGCTTCATCTGTACTGAAGAAACGTGTGCTTGGCTGTTCAGGGATGTACATGTCACCTCCACCACAGCCCCACCCAAGTTAGGTCCCTTCTACCCTGCAGCCCCACTTTGCAGTGCACATGAGGAAGGAAGACTGCATTCAGAGTCAGATTAAAATAAGCCCTGAGCACTGGCTGGAGTGTCAGTTCCCCCAAGAATATTCACCTGTCGCCACAGGCTGGCAGATAGTATTAGAGTTGCTCAGTCTTTGTGGAGAGAATGAATTACTGCTGGAAAACAGAAATGACTCTTCTTGCAAATAGTCATCCAAACTTCCAGGCAAATCACCATAAGATACTATGATGCTCATTATTTGAGTATTCAGATATAACAATTATTGCACATGGGAATATGCAATTACTTTTGGAAACTTCTGGTAGCTTAGCAAGATAGGGGGTGAGCTACTCTGTTACTTGTTTATTGCCCTGAGTGTCCACTTGTGAGTCCTCACATCCCCTGTTTCAAAAACAAAAGTTAACAAGCAGCTTCTTGCCAGTGGTGTCTGCTGCTCTTTCCTTACTAGAGTGTTATATATCTGACCTGTCATTTGTGGGCTAGCCTGGGAACTAATTATCATTTATAACATTACATCTTTGAATAAAAGAATACCAAGTATCAAACAACCAACTTATAAACAAACATTATGAATATAACAGTCTTGGAATTTAATAACTTTTTACACTTTTCAATATTAGAGACCCATCACTTTGATGGATTTATTTGCCCTTCAGTTATTACCAAGTGATTCTGAAAAGTCCGGGAGGTACTAACAAGTCTGTGAAGTGCTGATTTGACTGCTCCTCCCTGCCAGGCTAGTATGGAAGAGAAAGGCTTTTCACTCTTGAAGGAACACAGCATGCTCTTCTCTGTACATCTTTACACTCTCTGGTTTTGGTTTTATGTTTACAAATGCCTATGCTATGGGAGGGGGGAAACGTCTTTGTTTAAAAAAAAAAAAAAAAAAACTCAGCCATGTGCTAATCAGGTGATAGAAGAGAAAGAGATACAAGGCAGCACTGATCTAAGCCTGAAGTGGGACATTTAGAATAAATTTAAAAGCAGAACATGGGCCGGGCACAGTGGCTCTCATCTGTAATTCCAGCACTATGGGAGGCCGAGGCAGGCAGATCGTGAGGTCAGGAGATTGAGACCACCGTGGCTAACATGGTGAAACCCGGTCTCTACTAAAAATACAAAAAATTAGCCGGGCGTGGTATTGGACACTTGTAGTCCCAGCTGCTCAGGAGGCTGAGGCAAGTGAATCGCTTGAACCTGGGAGGCGGAGCTTGCAGTGAGCCGAGATGGCACCACTGCACTCCAACCTGGGTGACACAGACTCCATCTCAAAAAAAAAAAAGCAGAATATGAAATACTATGTACAGTTCAAGTGCAGTGGTCACTTGGTTTTATAGCAGGAACAAGTTTTCCATTTGCTCTATATAGAAACGTAAAGAGATTTTGAAACTGCTTTAATGGGCTGCCACAAGAATTTATTTTATTGACTTGAAAAATTACTCCTACATTCATGGTGTCACAAAATCATATGTATTTTTCAGTCATGTTTTCATGCATTTTTATTCTATAAGCATACATTATAACCATACAAATATAGATTCTATTCTATAAATAATTCAGGAATTTATAACATATCTAAAGATATATTCCTTATAAATATCAGGGATTTTTCTCTATAAACTACTTTGCTTATTTATTTTATTTTTTTTTTTTTATTTTGAGACAGAGTCTAACTCTGTCACCAGGCTGGAGTGCAGTGGCGCGATCTCAGCTCACTGCAACCTCCGTTCCCAGGTTCAAGTGATTCTCCTGCCTCAGCTTCCCTAGTAGCTGGGATTACAGGCACACACCGCCACACCCAGCTAGATTTTGTATTTTTAGTAGAGACGGGGTTTCACTATGTTGGCCAGGATGGTCTCGATCTCCTGACCTCGTGATCTACCCACCTTGGCCTCCCAAAAGTGCTGGGACTACAGGCATGAGCCACCCCTCCTGGCCTATAAACTATTTATTTATTAGCACTGTGCTAGTGGTTTAAAAAGAAAACAAAAACAAATATGGTCCCCTCCTTCCAGAGTTTGCTGCCTAATTGTCTGGTCACCGAGTGGCCTGACTTCATGGACGGCTCCTGGGGAGGAGCAGCTGAAGAGTGAAGAGGTCTTACAGAACGCCGACAGACAGCATCCAGAAGCCTCACTCATTCTCCCTGATCTCAGAATGTCCTTTTCTTTTCAGCTATGCCTGCAACAAAGCAAGTAAAGCTGCTTCCGTCCTCCTGTACTCTCTGTGGGCACACACGGAACTCCACCATGCCTACAAGAAGGTAAGAACGTGAACAAGGAATGTGTCATAGTTAACAGAGCCAGGTAATAATGGCCCACTTGACCCTGGTAAGAAATCACTAAAAAACTGCATTTTCTTGTGTGCCAGTTTTGTTACCTTTCACGTTTCTGTTTCCTTATCCCAAAGGCTCAGTTTAAGAAGACAGATTTTGTCAACAGCCGGACTGCCAAAGCCTACCACTCCCTTAAAGACTGAGGAAGATGACAAAGTATTCTCAGCTGCAAAAATCCCCAAAGGAAAATACCTATTTTTCTACTACCCAGCCCAAGAAACCTCAAAAGCATGCCTTGTTTCTATCCTTTTCTATTTCCATGGTCCCCTGAATCCAGAAAACAAATAGAACATAATTTTATGAGTCTTCCAGAAGACTTTTGCGAGTTTGCCACCAGTAGATACTGGCCACAGGCACTACAAATAGTAGTCTTTGCTATTAGAGGTTATGGTGCATGGCCTCCTGGAAACAAAATGGGAATTCATGTGGAAGGGACATTAATCCAATAAATAAGGAAAGAAGCTGTTGCATTACTGGGATTTTAAAAATTTGATTTACATTTATATTCCTTTTCCGGTTCCCATGTTTTGTCACTCGTGCACATTGCTTCACCATTGGGCCACGAGTGTAGTATTCTGCAATGTTGAAACAGAATAGAAATGATAAGAAATATCTGCAGTTATCCAGGAGAAAGTATAATGGCAAAATTATTGGTTTCTTTCTTTACTTTGTGCTTGTTTTTATCCCCTTGAGTTTTTTTTCTCTGATTTTTAAATAAACTTAAGAAATTTAGATAACAGAGTATGCATGACTATAAGAAAAAGAAATTGAGAGGAAATGATCATGGCAAATTAAAGAAATCTTTTCCTCCCAGAACTTAAAGTAAAATAAGAAATAAATAAAATCTTTTCCACAGAGAAAGGCAACTATGATTATAAAATTTAACATTCCCCCAAACACTGAGTGAATGAGATTTTTGCTCAGGACATACTTTACCTATAACAATGCCATTAAATCCAAATCCCTTCTAAACAATGGCATTCCGTGTAATGCCTTTCCTGGACTTCTTTGGCCACTGCCCTGGACTAGTGGAAGAATGGACTCTATCTTTATCTGCAAGAGGAACTAAGGCCTTCTATCAGACTAACCAACCAGCCTGGGGCACTGAAAATATGAGTTACATTATCAACTAGCCCAGCTTTGCCCAGCATTTAAGAAATATCACAGAGCCACTAGATCTCATATGATCTTCTTCAAGCCATTATTTTAACTCAAGAAAACTCTAGAGAAAAAAAATGAAGAAGTCATGTTGAAGAAGAGATAAGAATGTGTCAAGACCATCCAGAAATGATATGAGAAATACTGATGTTTTAAAAGGTGACATCATCCAGCGAAATGAATCTATATTAAATGTTATTTTAACTGCGCTATGATTAAAACCATTCATATAGAGTTCGTCTTTACAACTACTATTCTGTTATATATATATTTTTTAATCTGGCAACATTTGTCCTAAGTAAAGTAAGGAAAAAAATTCTTCAACTCCTTTGGCCAGAAAGGTGTACTAGAAAATAAATTTTGAACGTGTACCTAAGTCTTTATTGTATTTGAAACAATTTTTTTTTCAATTTTAAAAGCTGAATGAAGACAACTTAGGTTACTAACCTAGTTCAAAATGAAATTATTTAGATACCAATTTTTAAAATACTGGAGAGAATTTATATGTCTTTTTCCAGAGTTCTGATGATAAGCATTTGGAGTGCATTTATTCCTCCAGATAATAAATGTATGTTCAATAACTTTTTGTGTTTTTTAAGGCATTAATAAAGCCTTTGATAATATTAAATACAAAAGGAGACAAAAGTAGTGTTGCTTGCATTGGTGTCTGTGTATATCTGATTTATTTGTGTATCTTGGAATATATGGTATGATTGACATGAAATTTGAGGATTTAACCTTGTAAACTTCAATTACTAAGGGTTTGATACTTTGTAATTACTTATATTTTCCCCCTAATTAAAATCCTAAATTTTTTACCAAGAGACATTTCCTGTAAGAATGGTGGGACTAGATGGTGACCATAAAAATGAAGACACATGCAGACGTGTTAGCTGTGGTTAGATTTTAGTATATTATTGGGTGATTCTGTGACTGTGAAAAACAAGACTACATTTGATTTCCATGTGCTGCTTTGTCCACTGTGTTTGCAAACACCTCATTACTTTACAGTTTGTGAACACCTCTCAGGGAGGTTCTTCTCTGAATGAACAGTTTTGATCACAGGTTTATATTTAAATATGTTTGTTTTCCTATGTGTCCCAGACCTCGCCCATGCCTTCAGAGAAACTAATGGGCAAAGCTGGGCCTTTTTGTTTATTTGTGTTTATTTGTTCCAAAGGGCTGTTCTCTGTCAAGAATTCTTCATGGTCTTCTGGAATGAAGGAGGTTGCTGCCCTCGATTTCCATCACTGGAAACATTTGTTTAGATCTGATGGCAATAACCAAAGGGTTATCTGATAAAATAGACAGGGGATTAACATGTCAAGTGGGAGAATAAGCAGCAGGACTAGATAAACCACTATAAAACCAATTTAATCACATTGTGAAGAAGCAATTTCTTAGAAGAAAACAGGAGATGGGAGATATATATCTGTATACACGCACACACACACACGTTTATATATAGACACCTACATATGTGTGTGTGTGTGCCTATATACTATAGTTATAAAATGAGATTTCCCCTAAATAAAATGTCTAATGAACTTACTGCTTTGGAATAAGGAGGACTTCAGTATGTGTGTACATTGAACAGACTTGCAGAAGAAGCTGCAAATCACAGAATCTCAGGATTAAGAGGGAATTTAGAAGGCATTTGGTCAAATCCTTCTCGAAGTATCATCTTGCATGAAAAAAACTGAGTTCTTATTAATGTGACAGAAAAGAAAAACATGCAGTCGTACACTCAACTAATTCTCAACATGACCATATAACTGGCTCTTTTCAAGACTCACTGTTGCATTAAAGTATTTCTTGTGAGAGGGAAGATAGATAAAAAAGGGAGCAAACTTTTCAAAATAAAATTCTGCTTTAAGTTTCATGTTTTAGTTTATAGTACAGTTTCATCACTTATGAAGTAAATGTTAACCTTTGAAGGACTATAAGAAAAATTCTTTGTGATATGATGTTCAGGAAAGAGAGATCAAAAATCCCAAGCACTGGCATAAGAATTGTTGAAAATATGAGAAGGGAAAGTGCCGTGAAGGCCCTAGCCTGGGAGACTCAGTGAGAGGATCCAGCAGTCCTTAGCCTGAGAAGGGTGTTGTGTCACCTCTCTGTATATATTTGAAAGCCCACTGTAGAGAAGATGATAGGCTTGTTCTGGCATAGTATAGAGGATGAAACCAGGATCAATAGGTGGAGGCTATTATGAGATTAGCTTTGACAGGGTAATAGTGGACATATATTGAGTACTTCTCACAGCCTCATGAAATCATCCTTTTCTCTTTTTTTTTTTGAGACAGAGTCTCGCTTTGTGGCCCAGGCTTGAGTGCAGTGGCACGATCTCAGCTCACTGCAAGCTCCACCTCCCAGGTTCAAGTGATTCTCCTGCCTCAGCCTCCCAAGTAGCTGGGACTACAGTCGCATGCTACCACACCCAGCTAATTTTTTGTCTTTTTAATAGAGACGAGGTTTCACCTCATCTTGATATCCTGATCTCGTGATCCGCCCCACTGAGGCTCCCAAAGTGCTGGGATTACACGTGTGAGCCACCACACCTGGCCTCTTTTTTAACATTTTGAAAAGCATGAGAAACAAAACCTCGAAGCAGACAGAGGTTAAGTCATAGCTGGAAAGTGCAGAGGGGCTTTGTGAACCCAGATGGTCTGGCTCCTCTCTGGGAGTCCCCTGTGAGCCAAGAGTGAACAATTCATGTTTCCATGCTGGTGAACAGTGGAAGTCTCTTTGGCTTTGCTACCTTTGGAGAGTAAAGAGTGCAGTATGACATCATGGTTAAGAGGGCTCATTCTAGAATGGCCAGCCTGTGCTCAAATTGTGGTTTCTCCACTTATTAGCTGAGGCACATTTCTTATTCTCTCTGAGCCTCAGCTTTCCTTATTTGTAATGTGTGACAGTAGGATTTACCTCATTGGGTTGTTTTGAGGGTTAACTGTGTTAATAAATACAAAGCATTTGAAACAGTGCCTAATAGTATCTACTCAATAAATGCCGATATGGTTTGGCTGTGTGTCCCTACCGAAATTTCATCTCAAATTATAATCCCCACATGTTGAGGGAGGGACCAGGTGGAAAGTGATTGGATCATAAGGGCGGTTTCCCTCATCCTTTTCTGCTGATAGTGAGTTCTCATGAGAGCTGATGGTTTTATATGGCAGTTTTCCCTGCTCTTACTTGCTGTCTCTCACCTGCCACCATGTAAGACATGCCTCTTCCCCTTCGGCCATGACTGTAAGTTTCCTGAGGCTCCCCCAGCCATGTGGAACTGTGAGTCAATCAAACCTCTTTCCTTTATAAATTTCCCAGTCTCGGGTATTTCTTTATAGCAGTGTGAAAACAAACTAATACAAGTGCTAACTAAATTACTTGCAATTCCCTGGTTTGGAGGTCTTTGCTTTTCTTTTTAAGTTCATCTCTTGTGAATTTCTCTTTGTAGATAAAGCTGGTTCAGTTAAAAGCCCCAATAGAAGGCCAGGTAGAAATGAGGAAAACAAATATGGCCCAGGCAAGTGACTCTGAATGTCCATTCCTCAGAACATGAGTCCTTTGTGGGTAGTTAAGTGTTACATGAAAAGAAATATTCTATACTTAAATAAGTATGTTCTTTATGAAAAAAAAACATAGTTATACAAAGATCAAAAGATTCTTGACCATGGCATGACTTCTCAGAATGCCGTGGGTGCCTTGTAATTATAAAATTTCCAAGGAGGGACAGCTTATGCTGCATGTCAGACACCTGTTTTTTGAAGCTGTAAGCCCTTTTTTTCTTAGACAACTCTTGAAGCTGTACCACTGCTGTGAACTCTGACCAACATCCACCTGTGCCATACGCAAGAGGACAAGGGGTGTTTATCTGGCTCTCAGTACAGTTCATCAAGCTAAGCCTCAGCCACTAATAAACTATACGCAGTGTTAGTTCTGAACAATCTTAGTAAAATCTGAAAATTTGTGATTTCAATAGATTGAGGGTCATTTCCTGAAGATTTTGTTTCATGCCCACCTGGAGTGCTGCAAATCTGGACAGGTGGATAACTCAAGGTGGTTATTAGCCCAGAGAAGCAGATGGAAGCAGTGACTGGCATTCTTGCATCTGGCTGATCAGATAAATAAACCTCTTCACTCTCACATCAAGAAACAATTACATCTCTTAGAAGCCTGAATTTCTCCTGTAAGCAGCTGACCCGCAATAAACCTGGCAAGGAATACAAAACAAGTCCAAAGTCTTGGGGATTTTCTTCACAGTAATTGGATGTTCTTCCCAATAACAATCCTTTGGGTATTTTTTGGTTTGGGGATTTTAAGAAAAAAGTGTTTTCATTTTTCATCCATCTTTCAACATGTATTGAACACCCCTACTCCTGGAGCTGAGGACCAGTGATGTAACTTTATGAAGAAGTGCTCACAGATTTGTGAAATTTACTGCACCATGATGGACACTTTCATCACTCACAGTATCCTTCACTTGAGAAGCAAAAAGTTACCAACTGTTTGGTGAGGGCTAAGGAGCCCTAGACCCATACGGATCATCTAGAATAGGTGTCTTATAAAATAAGAAATGGTTGGAGTGAGAAGCAGAGAATTATTAAAAAGAATCCTTCAGTTTTAGCTAGGAAGTTGAATCAGAATTAATGGTAAGAAGAACAACCTAGAAAACCTGTAATTCTAATATTTAGGAAATGAACAAAGTTTTTTTTTTTTTTTAGAAAGTTTTGTTTCTTTTGTCCTTTGTTCTAATTGCAGATTTTTGCAATTCCTAATTTAAAAAAATAGAAGCAATCTATTTTAGTGGGGTTGCCTTAACAGTTTTATATAAGAATTATGCTGTGAACATGTTAAGTAACACATTCCGATTTCTTTTGGTAGCTCATACTTAGAGTGACCCAATTCTTTATCTTATGTTTTATTTCTCCTTCTTCAGTTTATCACTTGGAATGCTTCAATTGCATTTCAGTAACAAAAAAGTTCAAAATAGCTTATGCAATAAATGTTTTTATCCCATGTAACAGGAATGCCAGGTTTAGGCTTGTGCTTGGTTATTACAGCAGCTCGTTGAAGACATCACGAACCCAGTTCCCTTCTTTTTTTTTTGAGACAGAGTCTCGCTCTGTCACCCAGGCTGGAGTACAGTGGCACAATCTCGGCTCACTGCAGCCTCCGCCTCCCAGATTCAAGCCATTCTCTTGCTTCAGCCTCCCGAGTAGCTGGATTACAGGCGCCTCCACCACACCTGGCGATTTTTTGTATTTTTAGTAGAGACAGAGTTTCACCATGTTGGCCAGGCTGGTCTCAATCTCCTGACCTCATGATCTGCCCACCTCGGCCTCCCAAAGTGCTCAGGTAACAGGCATGAGCCACCACACCCGGCCCTTCTGTCTTTCAGCTTTACCATCCTTGACATCTTGGATTCTGCATTCCAGTTGATCTCTTCATGTTTACAGAATGGTTGCAGCAGCTCCAAACATTCCATCTTCACAGAGCCATGTCCAAAGGCCAGAAGTATATACCTTTCTTGCACCTTTTTTATAAGTAAATTTTTCTAGAGGTCTGCATCAAATATCTTTTATTTCTTATTGCCCAGAATTGCACATCCATTCCTAAGCCAGTTTCTAGTGAGAAAAGTACAACTACTATGCCTTTAAGCCAATTACATTTCACCCAAGGCTGGGCCTACCTCCCCTGAGGCTCATGGAGTGTTTTACTGAGCAAGGGGGGGAAAAAAGGCTGTAGACTAGTCAGCCAACATTGATAACTGGATAACAGAGACACTCAATGAAGGAAGCATTCAACTTTTTTTAGCAAATTGATTTCACCTGGCCTATAAGAGCACCTTGATTTTTCAAACCGTGCAGCTGCGTCTATTTAAATTTTTCTATGATTGTTGTGTTGCATTCAGGACCCAGTCCATGAAAATCTGTGGGTAAAGAATGATGGGCGAGCTAGGAACTGCAGTTAGCCTCATGATTTCAGGGAGAAGAATAAAAGCGATGCTCAGTTTTACAACGGGGAGTGGAGGAAGAGTCATTTCAGAAGCTATGGTGCCTCTTTTTCATTGTCTCCTTTGCTTGACATCTACCATTTCTCACCTGTAAGTTGTAATTATGGACCCGAAGTTGTACCTTCATTGACAGAATCATTCTGAAAGCTGGCCTGCGCCTGAGGTTGTTGGATAGTCTAGTTTCCCCACTGAGACATCAGCCGTGGCAGTGTAGCCCAGTGGAGAGAACGTGAATTTGAATTCTGACTTTGTCTCTGACTGGCTGTGTGACTCTGCAGAGTTCTGGGTGTCCATTTTACCTCAGTTCTTCGTAGGATTGTTGAGGGAATAAAATGAGATAATGTCAAAATGTCTGCCACCTGGGACACTCAAGAAAAGTTAATGATTACTTCCTTCTGCTTGTAGATCTGGCTGCCACCCAGGGACCCCCGGGCTTCAACATCTGCCTCCTGCCCCTTCCACCCACCCCTGACCCTACCACCACCACCCGTTTCATTCCCATGCCTTTCATCGGGTCCCAGGGATCATCTCCGAGCAGAAAGCAAATTCCACAGTGGCAAAACAGGAAATGATGAGGGGCGGGGGAAATGTACCTGCTTAATCTCCTCATTCCCAGCAGCCTCTCCTCACGGCTCCAGGTTTCAATCACTTCTCTTGCGGATCTGTTATCCACAACCCCACAGTTCCTGAGCTACCCATTTCCACGCCAAACCCCATCCTTCTGGAGAACTCAAATCAGGGGTCTTCCAGGGACACAAAGTGAGGTCACTCCCCTTCTTGCTGCTACGGTTGCAGCAGGAGACAATGTGGTCTCACTAACCCAGGTGGAAATAATATGTTTTCCTAGTTTTAAAAAAGCATCTGTACTACCCAGGGTAAATAATAAATTAGGTCAGCCCAATAGTAATAATGGATTTACTTTTCTGGGGAAAAAAAAAAAAAATTGTTTTGGAAGATAGCTTGGAGCCTCAGCACATGTTTTCTGTTCATATGAAAGTCAGATGTGACAAAGACTCTCATTGCCTCCACCATACCCTTTTTCTCCTTTTTCCAACACGATAGAAAGTCTAACAGAGCACATGCTACTCAGAATAAAGACTGCATTCCCTGGGCAACTTGTTCGGGTCCCCTTCGAAGCTGTGGAAGCTTTGTTGTTTCGCTCTTCACAATAAATCTTGCTGCTGCTCAAAAAAAAAAAAAAAAAAGACTGCATTCCCCCACCTCACAACAGAGTGAGGGCATGGGACTGAGAGCTGGTCCATGGGATGTGAGTGAAGGACAATCCAACAGCTTCTCAAAACCTTCAGAGATTGTTGGGCACGTGTGTGCCCTTGCCCTCCTTTTTCCCCTTTGTTCATCCTGCCTGGAAGCTGTTGCTGCCCTCCTGAACCACAAGGATGGAGGCCACTCTTGTTATGGCAGTACAGTGACCTGAGAGGAGCCGGGTCACAGCAGCTCTGGATCCCTTACCTTCAGACGTCTGCACATGTGAGAGAGAAATAAATTTTAATTGGGTTTAAGCTACTATTTTGTTTTTTATAAATCACACTCAAACTTAGTTGTAACTATTACTTCTTGAGACCACATCTGGAGCAAAATCAAATTTTAAAAAAACAGGCTGGGAATGGTGGTTCATGCCTGTAATCCCAGCACTTTAGGAGGCCGAGGCAGATGGATCACTTGAGGTCAGGAATTCAAGACCAGCCTGGCCAACATGGTGAAACGCGGTCTCCACTAAAAGTACAAAAATTAGCTGGACGTGGTGGCACGCACCTATAATCCCAGCTAGTGGGGAGGCTGAGACACGAGAATAGCTCGAACCCGTGGGGCAAAGGTTGCAGTGAGCTGAGATTATGCCACTGCACTCCAGCCTGGGGAGCAGAGCGAGATTCCATCTCAAAAAAAAAAAAAAAAAAAATTTAAATTTCCAAACCCAAAAGATACAATGCCTCTGTCCTAGATTAGAACACCAACTAGAAGATTAACCTGCTAGTGAGAATACACAGAGCATTAAATTCAGTGAGTTAATTTTAGATCCCTATATCCTGTTGATAATGCTCTTTACAAAGCAGCCTTCAGCCATGCTCTGAAATTAATTCTACTATATAGACACTACAAGGCCAAGAGGGAACTGAAAGGAACAGAACTGACCTAATGATGCCAAATTTCCCTTGGGAACCATACCTGTAAGGGGAAAAAAAAAAAGTAGTACCTAAAATAATTTATAAAACTATATAACTAGCCAATAGCCAAGATATGGAAACAAACGAAGTGTCTGTCATGGATAAATGGATAAAGAAAATGTGGTACGTATGTGTGTGTAGATAGATAGACAGATATTCAGCCTTAAAGATGAAGAAAGTCCTGTCACACACTACAACATGGCAGAACCTTGAGGACATTGAGCTAAGTGAAATAAGCCAGTCACAAAAAGACAAATACTGAATGATCTAAGTTACATGTGGAATCTAAAAAGTCATAGGCTGAACATGTTGGCCCTTGGCCTGTAATCCCAGCACTCCCTGCAATCTCAGGAGTCCAAGACCAGCCTGAGCAACACAGGGAGATCCCGTCTCTACAAAAAATTAGTCAGACATTGTGGCGTGCATGCCCTTAGTCCCAGCTACTCAGGAGGCTGAGGTGGCAGGATTCCTTGAGCCCAGGAGGTCAAGGCTGCAGTGAGCCATGATCACACCACTGCACTCCAGTGTAGGCAACAGAGTGAGACTCCATTTCAAAAAATAAATAAAAATTTAAAAATCATACTCGGTGAGGCATGGTGACTCATGTCTGTAATCCCAGCACTTTTCGGAGACCAAGGCAGGAGGGTCAAGAGCTCGGGAGTTTGAGACCGGCCTGGGTAACAAAGTGAGACTCCCATCTCTACAAAAAAAATCAAAAAACTAGATGGACGTAGTGGTGCACACCAGTAGTCCCAGCTACTCAGGGGGCTGAGGCAGGATAATTGCTTGAGCCCAGAAGGTCAAGGCTGCAGTGAGCCGTGTTCGTGCCACTGCACGAGCCTGGATGATAGAGCAAGACCCTGTCTCAAAAAAAAAAAAAAAAAGTCATATTATCACTATAAGAATGGTTATTTGGGGTTAGAGGTAAGGAAATGGGGAAATGTTGGACAACAGATACAAACTTGGCAGTTTTAAGGTGCATATGGTCTGAGACCTAATGTACAGCACGGTAACTAGTTAATGCTGTATTGTATACTTGAAATTCTCTAAGAAAGTAGATCTTAAATAATCTCTCCAAAAAAAGCTAAGGTAATAGATTTCTTAATTAGCTTGATTGTAGTTGTCATTTCACAGTATATACATATATGAAAACATCACATTATACATCTTGAATATTTTTATTTGTCACTTACACCTTAATAAAGATGAGGAGTGGGGAAAATACTATGTAGCAAGCAAAGTCTGTTTGCTACAGTGTATTTGCTGATGGATGTCAAGAGGAAATGGTTTTCTGCCAAACTTAGGTCACATTTTTTAAAGACTTGCAGGAAAACCATAGTTGCCTAATACAATGTATCTGACAGAGGCAATGTTTGACAAAAGGCATCCAGTTTTTCATGTACATATTGTGTTTAGGAAACATTGCCAAGTCATAATAAACAGTCCTATGTGGATTTGTGGGATTTTTGCTTCATGAATCTTGCCTTTGGGCACTCGGCACCCCGTTTGACTTCTGAATTTCCTACTGTATCCCTGGGGCTAGATTTCTCAGCCCCTCACAGTTGGGTTTTGGATGCAGCTTAGGTTCTGTCAGGATTAGTTGGGTAGGAAGGTGGAGGCCATTTTCCAGGAGCTGTTATGGTTGGGGAGGAGGTCCCAGCGTAAGTCATCAGCCTCTAGTCACCAGCTTCCTGAGTGCTGGCAGCCTTGATAGTGGCAGATGTGGTGGCAGGAAGTGCAGCAGCCTGCCCCGACTTCTGCTCTTCCAACCCTTTCCACAGTTGTGTAATACAAGCACCCAAATTCCTGTACTAAATACTTTCTGGGTGTTGGGTGCACCAAACTCTCAAATCACTGCTGAAGAACTTACTCATGTAACCAAACACCACCTGTTCCCCAATAACCTATGAAAATAAAAAAAAAAATTAAATACTTTCTGCAAATATCTAGAGTGAATTGTGTTTTCTGCACTAAACCCTGGTACATATTCTAACCATTTTTATTTTCTAGGAATTGGAATAATTAATTTACCGGAAAAGCCTAATCTTGTTTGTTAATGGAGTTTTTTTTAATGTTTATAACATTAAAACAGGGATCTTTGGGCTGGGCATGGTGGCTCATGCCTGTAATTCCAACACTTTGGGAGACCAAGGCAGGTGGATCACTTGAGGCCAGGAGTTCGAGACCAGCCTGACCAACATGGCGAAACCCTGTCTCTAGTAAAAACACAAAAATTAGCCGAGCGTGGTGGTGGGCGCTATAATCCCAGCTACTGGGGAGGCTGAGGCAGGAGAATTGCTTGAACCAAGGAGGCGGAGGTTGCAGTGAGCTGAGATCACGCCACTGCACTCCAGTCTGAGCAACAGAGTGAGACTGTGTCTAAATAAATAAATAAAGAGATCTTTGGCCGGGTGCGGTGGCTCACGCCTGTAATGCCAGCACTTCAGGAGGCCAAGGTGGGCAGATCATGAGGTCAGGAGATCGAGACCATCCTGGCTAATACAGTGAAACCCGTCTCTACTAAAAATACAAAAAATTAGCCAGGCGTGGTGGCACATGCCTGTAGTCCCAGCTACTCAGGAGGGTGAGGCAGGAGAATCACTTGAACCCGGGAGGTGAAGGTTGCAGTGAGCTGAGATCATGCCACTGCACTCCAGCCTGGGGGACAGAGTGAGACTCCGTCTCAAAAAATAATAATAGTTAATAAATAAAGAGATCTTTGGTATGTCATAAAGATGTTTACTTTTTAAACATTAAGCTTAAATATCTGGTCATTTTCACATATAAATCTAGTAGTTTTTTCTATAAGGCTTTTCCTTGATCTTAGATTAATATTTTAATAATGGATATGTTTAACAGAGTAATTTACCCCCAAATAATTAACACCTTAATTAATTAAATTTAGTAATAAATAGATTGGTAAATAGTTAAGTATGTTAAACTGTAATATAATTTCAGTGTATCTCAAGGCCTTCACACCTAACAGGGTAGACCCAGACATTTAACAAACCAAACTCACCTAAACACTTAAATGGTGCTTACCAACCTGAGAAACCTGAGCGTAGAGAGGTAATACATCTGACGCCTTTAAATATTCAATACTATTTATAAACCAAATACTTTTCTCATGAAAATCACAAGACAAATATTAATTAAACATTAAAATTAAAATCCCAACTACAAAATTTCAGATTATCTTAAACAGATTAGATGTGTTAAATAACATACATAGCCAGATTATAATGATGATTTTAAAACTGAACACTTAAGTGTACATAGAAGTATTAATTTTTTTTTATTTCTGTCCTAATCTCTGTTATAGTTTCTGAGTCTTTGTGGGATTATATCATTACCTATAACTAAGGAAAGCAGATTTATAGTCTCAGGGTAGCTGAGTCCAGTTGGTGTGAAATCAAGGACAAAAAAGTTGCCGCAGATCTAGGTACAGTCAGAGATTCTAGCCCTGGACAAGGGGTCTGGTTGCTGGTTCCATTCAATTCTCCCTAAGCTACAGAAGACCTGAGCTCTCCCCTTCCCACAAATGTTTCTTTGTAGAGTGATAGGACTTTTGAAGCATGTGCTTTTTCTTGCTACCTAGTCTCCCTACCCAACCTCACACCATTGTATTATCTTAGATGGGATGCATACCTTTCTCATACACACGCACCCACACACACCCCAAACTGAGGTTGCAACTAATCTCTTTCCTGCCTCATTAGAGTTCATTGAATCCTGCAAGCACACACACGTTGCAATTAATCTTTTTTATGCTTTACTTTATTACCTATCTCATCAGCCATTATCTTTTCTAAAACATTATATGGACATTGCTTACTTTTGGCCCTGATTCCAAAAAAATCTAAAGAAAATTAAAATTTAGAGAACAATACTCCTTTAAAAAGAAAAGAAAAACTTCCTTTTTTCCTCCTAGGGAAAACCCATTGCCCCTGAGAGCTTAATAGCTTTGAGCTCATGGGAAATGAAGAGCACTTCCAGGTCTGGAATTTACATCCTACTTCAAAGACATGTTTCCTAGATCGAGAATACTTAACAGTTTGAGATGTTTTAAAATCATTTCTGAACAAGCCCCTACTGGGGCTTTTACTTTCAAGAGTTTGAAATTTTGGCAAGCAGATACTTAAAGCTATTGATTTGTTCTGTCTTTAGCTACTGGAACTTATCACTGAAAGCTGAGATTTCATGCAGGAATTTCTTCTGTATCAGGACAACAGTAAGAGAAAGATCATTTCTAGCAAATTAATCTTTTTTTGAAATACTATTCACAACATTAGTACAATACAAAAACCCAAGCAGTTAGCCAAAATTCCTCATTCTTAGAGTTGTGGGCTGAAGTTCAAAATTTCTTGACTCACTGCCCATGATTCATTATTTTGAAAAGTTGTGTTTTGGGCTCAGACCCCACCTTTGATAATCACAGCATTAAAATTCAAAAATGATAGTCAAGGTTATTTATGTGGTGACCATACACAAAATTTACTTCTGTATTCCACAATTCTTTATTGATTCTTGCTTATCCTTTTGACTTTGTAGTTTTAAGAAAACATTACCTTATACAGTATTTCAACTATAGAGTTTATCAAACAATTATAATGTGTTTGAATTTTTTAATGTTACTGTGTCCTGACAAAAAACAACCATTATTTGGGGATAAATGTGTTAGCAGCAAAAGTATGCATCTGGGTCTGCAGCAACCGCAGTGCTTGCCTCCGCAGAAGAAAGAATTGGACCGACGGATATAAGGCAGAAGGAGAGACCAAGGCAAGTTTTACAGCAGGAGTGAAAGTTGATTAAAAAGCTTTAGAGCAGGAATGAAAGAAAGGAAAATACACTTGGAAGAGGGCCACCTGGGCAACCTGAAGGACATGTACCCTGTTTGACATTTTGACTTGGGATTTTATAAGTTAGCTTGCTTCTAGGGTCTTGTGTTACTTCCCACACGCCCAACTCCTGAGATGGAGAAGCGGCTGATCACCAGGTTCAGGTGTTTCCTATCTATTAGGAGCCTGCTGTTCCCTAGTGTCAGCTGTGACCAGTTATTAGAGAGCCAGTTAACGACCACTTGACGATCATCTGTTGGTCACCTGACATTCCTGATGTGTACGTGGTGTGTGGGGGCAAGGGGAGCCCTCTCCTGCCCTGCGCTTGCCCGACTAGCTACCTACAGTAACAAATGGAGTCTAAGGAAGTGATATAATGAAGACATTCCTATCCCCCTAAAAAACGTTCCTGCTTGAATGAGATGTTTGTATCTGGTTTGTCATAGTACCTGACATTCAACAATTGGAGATTAAGGCTTTGATTAAATATAAACTCTTTTAAAATACAAATTTTCTTAGACAAGTTACACCAAAAGTTTAACCAGCATCAGAAGACTATATAGAGCAAATCAATGGCATTAACATAATAAATCATCATACAACAGAATAATATACAGTAAAGAAAAAGAAGGACCTGTGGCTACAAGCAACAATGAAAATAAATCTGAATTGGAGTATGTTAAGCAAAAGACAAAAGTATAAAGTAAGTGTGATTCCATTTAAAGTTCAAAAACAAAACTACAAAAGTTAATCATACATATTTTTCTAGCTTTGGAAAGCTATAAAGGTGCAGAAGGAGCAGGACTGAACATTTTTTAAATAAAAAAGCTATAAAGAGTTGCCAGTAAAAATTAACACCAAACTTAGGTCAGCAGTTGCCTCTACTGGGGAGATTTGTCGGGGGCTCCCAAGGTGTTGAAAATGGTCTAATACTTACACATAAAGTACGAGTTCTCTAGTGTGATATATGTCATGTTTTAAAAGTATAAAACTAGTTTTATTTTTTAAATAAGTTATGTATATTTAAGGTATACAACCTGATGTTATGGGATACATACAAATAGTAAAATGGTTACTGCAGTGAGGCAAATTAACATATCCATCATCTCACATAGTTTCCCAATTTTTTGTTGTTTTGTGGCAAGAGTAGCTAGAATCTACTCGTTTAGCAGGAATCCCTACTATAGCACAGTCTAATTCCCTGTAGTCTTCATGTGGGACATTAGCGCTCTAGACTTTTTCATCCCATACATCTGTTACTTTGTAAGCTCTGACTGCATTTCCCCACTTCCTCCTCCTGCCCCAAAACTCATTTAAACATTAAAGATGGGCTGCCATGATTCAAAAGTGGAGGGGTAGAGCTTGAGGCACAGCCCCCAAACTTGCCCTCCTCATATCTCTAGTAGGGGCCATGGTGCGCCACTAAAGATCCTCTGTTCTAGGTCTGAAACAGCCCAGTTCCTGGGAGTGTTGGCAGCACCATCTCTCAGGTGAGTCTCACTCAGGGACTACCCTTTGGCTGAAAAGAGCCATAGCCCAGGCTGGGTGCGGTGGCTCACGCCTGTAATCCCAGCACTTTGGAAGGCCAAGGTGGGCAGATCACCTGAGGTTGGGAGTTCAAGACCAGCCTGACCAACATAGAGAAATCCCCATCTCTACTAAAAATATAAAATTAGCCAGGCGTGGTGGCGGGCGCCTGTAATCCCAGCTACTTGGGAGTCTGAGGCAGGAGAATTGCTTGAACCTGGGAGGCGGAGGTTGCATCAAGCGGAGATCACACCACTGCACTCCAGCCTGGGCAACAGAGCAAGACTCCATCTCAAAAAAAAAAAAAAAAAAAAAAAACAGCCCAAGGGCATGCCCTCTTCCTGGGGAAAGCCCATATACACAGACTGGTGAAAATATACGGGTTCAGCCCTTGACCCCCAATAGGATACACATGTGATGACATAAACTTGCAAAATATTAGAATACTTAGGGTTGACTAAATGCCAGCTACATATCACTGAAAACAGATGTCATTCTTTACAGCGTCTTCTCAAAAGTGCATACTATTGTCAAGAACCTCTTGCTGAGATGTTTTTCATCAGCGGTCTCTTATAGTAACAAATATGTTTTAACATTCTAGAATACAAATTCCATGATGGAATTTTCAGTTTTATTTGTATATGAGGATTTGAGGCATTCTTTCCTAAATGGAATTAAAACAAAATAAAATATACAAGCCTAAAGTTTACTTTTTAAAGAAATATTACCAATGCAAATGATACAACTTCAGTTTGCTATGACCAGGCTGCTGGTTAAGGGCTGATAGAGGCAAGGAATTAAAAAGTCAAAGGGAGAGGACATCTGGAGTGTGACACCAGCATTTATCTTTCAGTCTTGTTGGAAAATCAGGTAGGACCTTCCCAACTGTGTTAAATAGAAGATTCCACCCTTTGGTCAGTTCTGCTTAACAAGATGAGCTCTGAGGGGGACTCTTAATGTATGCAACAAACGGGGAATTTTGAGAGAGGTGGAAAGCCTCTATTTTGATTGAGAGTGGAAAAGAGTACAGAAATTCTCTGAAGGCTGCTGGGTTTCGAAATGGAAACCCTCACTATCGTTTGTCTCCTTCCTTCAATCTTTATGAATAAAATGTTCATTCAGACGTGAACTCTGGAAACCTACCCACCCAGAATTTCTAGAAACTCCATTGGCTCGGGAATTTATCTGGCAAAATTTTCCCTCTCTAAAAATGGCACTAAGAGGCCAGGCACAGTGACTAACACCTGTAATCCTAGCACTTTAGGAGGCCTAGACAAGCAAATCACCTGAGGTCAGGAGTTCAAGACCAGCCTGGCCAACATGGTGAAACCCCGTCTCTACCAAAAACACAAAAATTAGCCGCCACCCTCAGTCCACTAACTAGAGCCACATGAACTTGTCACATTTCTCCAGATCTTTCGTGCAAGTCCTTTCATAATTCTATGTCTTTGCTCACACAGAACTGTTCACCTGAAATATATTTTCCCCCATTTCTTCACCTGGCAAACTTCCTTTCATCCCTCAAGATGTAAATCAAAAGAAATTTTTGTGATGTCTCGGATACCCCAAGCAGAGTTGGTTGTTCAAATTGTTTTAAAGTTCTAAGGTCCGGCTACTTTACCATTCACTGTCCGTTTCCCCTGCTGGGCTTTTCAAAAACTAAGATAAGCCAGGCACAGTGGCTCATACCTGTAATCTCAGCACTTTGGGAGGCCAAGGCAGGCAGATCACCTGAGATCAGGAGTTCAAGACCAGCCTGGCCAACATGGTAAAACCCCATCTCTACTAAAAATACAAAAATTAGCTAGGTGTGGTGGTGCACGCCTGTAGTCCCAGCTACTCAGGAGGCTGAGGCAGGAGAATCACTTGAGTCCAGAAGGTGGAGGTTGCAGTGAGCTGAGATTGCGCCACTGCACTGCAGCCTGAATGACAAGAGCAAAACTCCATCTCAAAAAAAAAAAGAGAGAAAAGCTGGGCGCAGTGGCTCACTCCTGTAATCCCAGCACTTTGGGAGGCCAGGGCAGGTTGATCACGAGGTCAGGAGATCGAGACCATCCTGGCTAACATGGTGAAACCCTGTCTCTACTAAAAATACAAAAAATTAGCTGGGCGTGGTGGCGTGCACCTATAGTCCCAGCTACTCGGGAGGCTGAGGCAGGATAATCGCTTGAACCCGGGAAGCAGAGGCTGCAGTAAGCTGAGATCACACCACTGCACTCCAGCCTGGGTGACAGAGTGAGACTCTATCTCAAAAAAAAAAAAAAAAAAAAAACTAGAATTATTAACCTTAGTAAGTGACAGAAGGCAAACTTAGTAATGGTCTTCAGACCTAAAAGCTTTTTGCAAAAGAATAATAACAAACAGTTTTGAATCTCTCTTGGGTGGAAAACAAGAAAATTCCTTTTGCGATTGCTTGGCAATGCTTGCAAATGTACTTGTTACTTTTCCTTATGGCTGTTTGCACAAAATAGTCTCATTTCCTTGTATCTTGTTTTCTTGGTCTTTAACATTTATTGGCCTTTTAAATGTAGGTATATTCGTTATGAAAGAGCAGTTTCTAATCTGCTTCCTCTTACATGGCCATAAAATCCAAAGCAATGATAAGAAATATGGGTGTGTGAGCTTTTTGCTGGGCAGTCTGCCGAAAGTCTACATTTTCACAGCCAGCCGGGCCCTAAGTTAAAGGTCGTTGTTAGGAGGAGAGCTGGGACCAGAACATCCCATAGGAGTCCTTCCCTCTTATCTACTGAGAGGATTGACTGGGCCATTACCGGGAGCTTAAAAACATGTCCATCTTTTTACTCAGCATCATGCAGAGGAAGAGTCCACACACCTCTCATGGGAAGAGAAGAAAAAAGAATGCTTCCCCTTCGTCTCTTTTTGAGGACATACAAGTCATTCAGACCACTACAATCCTCACTGATTGGAGGAGAAAAGCAGTTCAGGTCAAAAGTGGTTGCAGGACAGAGCTACAATAAATAATAAAGGACAGAAGGTGTGTCCACCCTTGCCAAAAATGTTACACATGATATGTTTCTTGTTGACAACCTCATAAGTAGACATTATTGTCACCATATTTTAGATGATGAAGCTGAAACTCAAAATGGCTAAATAACTTGCTGAAAGTCACAGCCAGAGAAAAATGGAGCTGAGATTCAAGACCACCTTTATTTTACTCCAAAGCCCATTTCTTACCTGCACTGTACGGCTCCCCCGATTCAGAGGGACTCTCATCCGAACGCTCTCAGGCCGGTCAAGCTGCAGAGCAGGACAAGGGCTGCAAGGGTTGGCATGGACCAGCTCTCAGAGAAAGGAGACATCTGGTTAGCAGGACTTTCACCAGCAGTGCAGAGATCAAAATGCAAGTGTTGAGCTAACTGTCACCCGAGAATCCCCACAAAATTCAAACGCTGGGTAAGCAGGTCAGAGTGAAGAATTAAAGCCCCTAGCCACAAGGTCTTGGCTAAGAGGTCAGCATGCAATGACCTCAACTGAGGAGAAGCATTATCGGGCAGTACAAGATCCAGGCTGGATTCAAGGCTTACACCAGCTACGAAAAACAAGAGTAGAACTGAGTGTAGACCTGTTTGGATTGGGATCGGCATCACAGAATCTTTAAAAGAAAAAGGTATCCACAGAGTAGGAACACAGAACTGGCTCATTAACCCAGAACAGGTCATTGCTGTCCTCTGTTCTTGCTTTAAGTTGCATTTGATATGTGGATGAATACTGTCAAGGCAGCATGTTTAGGTCTCAAAGCAAGGCAAGGCTCTGTGTTGTGTTACAGGGCAAAGACTTGGTCCACTGCAGAGACTTCAAAGTTCTAATAGAACTCATATAACCATAAAGAGAGATGATAGTAATAATGATCTGTGCCTTTCCCCAAATGGTTCCCCCATTTGGTATGCTGGCTTTTGGGTATATTTATGCAAATCCCAATTTCAGGCACCAGTGGTCTTGAGCAACAGTTGCAGCCACTGTCCACTCCTTAGCCTCGGTATGTTTTCAATCCAAATTCTAGGCTTCTTGATGTCATCTTTTCCTGCCAGTAGGATTTCATTTTTACCCTAAATGCTTTCCACCAGAGATAATGCTGAACAATATCCTCTACTCAGTAGATTAACTTCATTTGAGGCATTAACAATAGTGTCTTTTTATCCAAAGCAGCACACCTGGAAGAACAAAGCAAGTTTTTTTGTTGTTGTTGATGGTGGTTTTTTGTTTGTTTGTTTTTTGTTTTTTGCTTTTCCCTGCAAACTTTACCTCTTGGGTTCAAGCGATTCTCGTGCCTCGGGCTTCCAAGTAGCTGGGATTACAGGCATGCATACAACGCCCAACTAATTTTTATGTTTGTTGTAGAGACAGGGTTTCACCATGTTGACCAGACTGGTCTCAAACTAGTGGCCTCAAATGATCCACCGCCTTGACCTGCCAAAGTGCTTGGAATTATTTTCACAGGAACTGTTTTTTCGGATGAGGAACAAATAGTTCCTGTGAAAATAATTTATTCTTGCTTTTTGGTTTATAAAATATAACATTACCATTCTTGATTCCTTTATCTCCCTCTCTTTCTTCCTTTCTTTCCTTTCCTTCCTGTTTCTTTCTTTCCTTTCTCTTTCCCTTTTCCCTCCCTCCCTCCTTTCCTTCCTTCCTTCCTCCCTTCCTTCCTTCCTCCCTTCCTTCCTTTTTCTGACAGGGTCTTGCTCTATCACCTAGGCTTGAGTGCAGTGACATAACCATAGCAGCCTCAACCTCCTGGGCTCAAGCAATCCTCCCACTCCAGACTCAAGAGTAACTGGGAACACAGGCATATGCCACCAACACCACCACACCCCACTAATAGAGATAGAGTCTTGCCATGTTCTCCAGGCTGATCTCAAACTCCTTGGCTCAAGTGAATGGCTCAAGCAATCCTCCCACTCCAGACTCAAGAGTAACTGGGAACACAGGCATATGCCACCAACACCACCACACCCCCCTAATAGAGACAGAGTCTTGCCATGTTCTCCAGGCTGGTCTCAAACTTCTTGGCTCAAGTGATCGGCCCGCCTCAACCTCCCAAAACGAAAAAAAGTAAAAACCAAAAAACATTACCCTTCTTTCTTTAGGCTTTTTTTGTTTTGTTTTGTTTTTTGTTTTGTTTTGTTTTGGGGGGGTTGTTTGTTTTCAGATGGAGCCTCACTCTGTCACCCAGGCTGGAGAGCAGTGGTGCGTCACTGCAACCTCAGCCTCCTGGGTTCAAGCAATTCTCCTGTCTCAGCCTCCTGAGTAGCTGGGATCACAGGCTGCACCACCACACCCAGCTAATTTTTTTTTTTTTTTTGTATTTTTAGTAGAGACGGGGTTTCACCATGTTGGCCAGGCTGGTCTTGAACTCTGGACCTCAAGTGATCCTCCTGCCTTGGCCTCCCAAAGTGCTGGGATTACAGGTGTGAGCTACCATGCCCACCCACCCTTCTTTCTTAAAGCAAACATTTTTTTGAAGTCAGAGCCACTGCAGATGTATGATGCAGAGTTTATATGCTTAGGGTAGAGTTTAGAAGCAGGGCTTACCTCTGGGTTATCTCTGTCCCCAACTTAGGACAAGGAAGTGATAAACCCAGAAACTCATTTATCTAACATGAGTTGCTTTTGAATTTATTATTGAGAATAATCATCATGTTTCGTGTTAAAGATTACACACTAACCATATCTTTCACCTTTCTTCCTATATTTGACTGTTACAACAGTTAATTGGGTCAATAAATGAATATGTGAGCTCTTCCTACCAATAAAGCATTATGACTGGCATTGTAAAGGACACATTACTCAGTCTCATTTATTGCTGGTTTCTACCTATTAAAAGTAAAAAATCATATACCCTTTGATCAGTAGTGGAAGTTTTAAGAATTAATACTACAAGTGCATTAGTACCTAACACTGGCATATGCAAGAGTATTCAAAGAGCAGTGTTTGTAACAACTAAAGACTAGTGCTATTGATTATCAATAGTATTGATTAAATAAATAAAGTTATAGCTTTTTATGAGATTATTTAAAAGAATGCAGTTGTTCTTCCTGTACTGGTTGGAAACTTTGCCAAGATACGTTAAATGGAAAAAAGAAAGATGCAGAAGCATCTATATGGGATGTTATTATTAGTCTTATGTATGATATATTTGAAAAAATGCAAAAGAAGCTGGTAATAATGGTTGTCTTCTGAAAGAAAACTGGACCTGTCTTTAAATGCCTCATATTTGGCTCAGAGGCTTTTGATATTAATCCCAGGATATGATGGTCAAATGGCTAAACTCACAGCTCTTATTATGTATTAAAGAGTCATTTTTATAATGAAAAGTAGTACAGGTTTTATTTCTATTCACATCTCTTTTATGTATTTTTGTATGTGGGAAATCCCAATTTACTTTCCAGTTTTCCACCCAATTAGCAACTTATCCAGTCTTTGAATAGCTTCCAGGTCCTTTCCATCTTGGGCAGAATCCAAGTGGACTCTGAAAGAAATCACTCCCTCCTTGTTTTTTTGTGTATCATTTCAACATTGCCAAGAACACTATCTTGTAAAGTCAGCATGAATACATCTGTTCTTACATGTTAAACTATGATGGGAGAAAATAAGACCACAAATAAGGGAGAGCAAAAGGAAAGAAATACGATGGAAATCCAAAGAGAACAAGAAAAATCAAGGATTAAGTTAGCTGGGGTCTGAAGTAAGGATTATGTGTGTGCATTAAGAAACTAAAAAAACCATTAAACTCTAGTTTTAAAATATTACCAAGAGGGGAGCCAAGGGAGATTTACCACTGCAGGGGGTTGGCTCATTTGCACTTTGTTCAGCATTGCAAGGCATTCATCTTAAAATGGGGAATAAGCATTCCTTAGAGGGTGCAAATTTATCCACTGGGATACAAGATGGAAAAATTAGCATTTTTAATTTTATATTTTCAGTTCACTTTGTGGATGTTTTATTATGTACGTAATACATATTCTTTCAGTAGGATACGTTTAATACATGCGTACATTGAAATATTGGCTGCTCAAACTTTCTTTATTGATAAGGGTACATGATGAAAAAAGGTTTGGAGGTCACTGGACCAGTGCTCCAGGCTAAGAACTAGAGAAAACAGATGGGAAGACATTTGCTTCTTTGGTGTCCAGGATTAGTGAAATGAAGGCAGAAGACTGTATGAGAATAAGACACTAGACACTTTAGGAAGCTCAGGACAGGCTCTAAGCCAGATAAAATTCTATGGTTTTATTGTAATTTAGTAAACCACACATATTTACGTTCTAAAAAAATCCTTATAACCATAGCTTTTTTTCTACACTAAGCTACCGAATACCACCCTGGTGGTGACTTGGGATTTAGGCACTGCAGAGAAAAGATCAAAGGGACAGGAGCTATAATTGATATTTTAGCCCTAAAGGAAAAGTATCTTTAATCTCTAAAAGACCACAAATGAAGTTTGGCAGAAAACAGGGATAAAGTTCTAAGGGTTCTTTGGCATTTTATCATTCATTCAACCAAAAGTATTTATGGAGACACATTTACTTCCACCAGGATGGAGTAACTGGTTTGCTAGACTTGTCTTTGCACTATAAACAACTGAAAAAATAAGATACACGAAACAACTGTTTTTAGACATTCAATAACAGGCTTTTCAGGACTTTGATCACAGTGAGAAGAGAATAAAATAAGGTCAGCTCATCATTTGAGCTTTCCAGTCCGCAGCATCTGTAAAGGGAATCCAATCAGTGAACAACAGTTGTAATGACATAAAAGACAGCAGCAATCAGGAACATTGAGGAAATGTTCTCATTGGTTGAGGCACCTGTAAAATGGTAACATATAAAACTGTGTGAATTGTTTGCTTTAACAAATAACAGCATAAATAACAAAAAATACGTAAATACAAATACATACCTGAATGTATTGCAATAACAATTTCATTCTTACTCATGTGAATTCTAACATGCTGCTATGCTTGAATATCACCTCCAAAACTCATGTTGCAATTTAACCCCCAGTGTTGCAGTATTGAGAGGTGTGACGTTTAACAGGTGTGGAGGTATGGCCTTGAACAGGTGATTGGATCATGAGGGCTCAGCCTTCATGAATGGATTAGTCATAGATTAATGGGTTATCCTGGGAAGGGAACTGGTGCCCTTATAAGCAGAGGAAGAAAGATCTGAGCTAGCACATTAACACACTCAGTCCTCTGGCCATGCAGTGCCCTGTGCTGCCTTGGGACCACCAGCAAGAAGACCTTCACTATAAGTGGCCTCTTGCCCTTACACATCTCAGTCTCTGCAACTGTAAGAAATAAATTTCTTTTCTTTATAAATTACTGAGTTTCAAGCATTCTGTTACAACCAACAGAAAGGGACTAAGACACATGCTTTCTGGAATGGAAGATAAAACCACGGGTTATACCCTTAGTTCATGTGCTTGTCATACAAGTAAATGTCATTATATGTGTTGTGGAAAAGGTGTTCTAAAATTTAGATGATTTTTAATTACAATAAGTTATCTTATGAATAGATAGTAGCGGTGATGTCTTTGATGAAGTCATAGGGACCTACCCTCAGCTTTAACTCCAAAGAACACGTTAAAGTCAGACACACATTAGTAATAACAACAGGAATAATACAACTGTGATTTAACAATTTCATTATATACCAGGTACTTATTATATAAGGTGGCATTTAATCTTCACAACAACCCTGTGAAGTGCATCAGAATCACTGTTCATGGTTTGCAGTGAAGAAATTGAGGTTCTTAAAGGTTAAATGACTTGCCCATGATCACTGTAGAGGATTTGATCCCAAATCTGATTCCAAAGCTTATGTATTTAGCCGTTACACAACATTGCCTTTCAAATCATAATCAGATGGCTATTTGGGGAACATGGAATCAGAACCAGGAGAGTGAAATGAATGAAATGAGAATTGGCAAAGCAGTCAACATTCAGCACAGGAAGAAACAACCCCAGGTATTTAAGGAGCAATCAAGAAGGAATCATGACTACTGGAAGGGCCAAAGGAGCAGGAGTCAAGGGGCTGCCACTGGACCTACCATGTCCCAGTGACTAGGAGATCACAAAGCTGGGATAGGAAGTGGCAGCTGCTTCTCCTACTTCCATAACTGCCTCTCAAAACCCATGAAGCTGGGCACCAGAGGCAAGAACACTGAGTTACCTCTTTCACTTCCCGATACATTCCCACGACTTGCTTCCCAGGAGAAACAATGTCAGAAGGATGGCCTCCGCCTCACCAATTTCTCATGAGTATATCTAATTCAAGGAACTCATTCATGTTTAGAACCCTACCTGGAAGGGAATCTGGGAAATGGAGCTTTCAGCTTTCTAGGACCTGCAGCACAGAAAAGCATATAGAAGGATTTAGGAATAAATGTCATTCCAATCTAACTATCATGAATGGTATCAGACTAAGACTGCCCGATGTGCTCATCTCGCAGCAAACCTGAGCAGCAATACCAGTACCATCCGTAAGGTCCTGCTAAGCTATAAGCTCTACAAGGACAAGAGTCATTTGTCTTCTTATCAGTGAAATTCCCAGAGCCTAATATAGGCCCAATACATAATAAATACCTCTTGAATGAAAAACGACATAAAGATCTTGTGCAGAGTGGCTAAGGTGATGTCCTTTGCTGTCAGAAATATCTGGATTCGACTGTTAGTAAATCTCTTCATCTGTGAGCTAGATAAAAACAATTGCTTTCTGGATGTTTGTGAGAATTCAATAAAATAATGCATGTAAAGCACTTAATGCAATGCTCAGCGCACATAGAATTCACTATGTTTGTTGCTATTATTAATTGTCATTACCAAACTTTGGTGTCACTTCAAACACCAAAACATTTTACATGAGGAAAATGTGCCTTTAAACCACAATTCTTTGAATACTTACGAGCCTGAGTATTTTCTGTATTATATTGGCCATTGGGATTTGTGTGTATGTGTGATTTGCTTATTCATTTACCTAGAAAAAAATCTTCTGGACCTTGGCCTAGGCAAATAATTTATGATGAAAACTCCAACAGCAAATGCAACTAAAACAAAAATAGACAAATGGGACTTCATTATACTAAAAGGCTTCACACAGCAAAAGAAATAATCAACAGAGTAAATAGACAATGTGTAGAATGGCAGAAAATATTTGCAAATTATCCTGCTGACTAATATCCAGAATCTATCTACAAGGAACAATTCAACAAGAAAAAATAAATAAATAAATAAACTAAAAAAATTGTTTAAAAAAACCTTAAAAACTGGGCAAACCATACAAACAGACATTTCTCAAAAGAAGAAATACAGGCAGCCAACAAACACATGAAAAAAATGTTCAACATCACTAATCATCAGAGAAATGCAGGCAGCCAAATTAAAACCACAATGAGATATCATCTTACACTAGTCAAAATGGCTGTTATTAAAAGTCAAAGAACACCAGATGTTGGCATGCATGTGAAGAAAAGGGAATGCGTGGCTGGGCATGGTGGCTCACACCTGTAATCCCAACACTTTGGGAGGTTTAGGCAAGTGGATCACTTGAGGTCAGGAGTTCAAGACCAGCCTGACCAATGTAGTGACACCCCATCTCTACTAAAAATACAAAATTAGCCGGGCGTGGTGGCGCATGCCTGTAATCCCAGCTACTTGAGAGGCTGAGGCAGGAGAACCACTTGAAACCAGAAGGCAGAGGTTGCAGTGAGCTGAGGTCATGCCATTGCACTCCAGCCTGGGCAACAAGAGTGAAACTCCATCTCAAAAAAAAAAAGAAAAGAAAAGGGAATGCTTATACACTGTTCGAGGGAATGTAAATTAGTTCAAGCTCTATAGAAAACAGTATGGAGATTTCTCAAAGAACTAAAAAAACAACTACCATTTGACCTAGCAATCCCATTATTAAGTATCTACCCAAAGCAAAAGAAATCATTCCATAAGAAAGACTCAGCACTCATATGTTCATTACAGCACTATTCACAATAGCCAAGTTATGGAACCAACCTAAGTGTCCATCAATGGTTGAATGGATTTTTAAAATGTGGTGTATATGCACCATGGGATAATATGCAGCCGTAAGAAATAATGAAATCATGTCCTTTGCAGCAACATGGATGGAGTTGGGGGACATTATCCTAAGTAAACTAACTCAGAAACATAAAATTAAATACTGCATGTTTCCACTTATAAATGGGAGCTAAATAAGGAGTACACATGGACATAAAGAGGGAAATAATGGACACTGGGGACTCCAAAAGGGGGAAGGGTGGGAGGAGGCAATGGTTGAAAAATTACCTATCAGGTGCAGTGCTCACTATTGGGGTAATAGGCACTCTAGAATCCCAATCCCCACCATTACACAATATGCCCATGTGACAAACATGCACATGTACCCCTTGATTCTAAAATAAAGTAAAATTCTTAAAAAAGAATCTTACACAAAGCATTAAAAATTTTAACTCAAAAATTTTTTTAGGCCAGGCACAGTGGCTCACGCCTGTAATCCCAGCACTTTGGGAGGCCGAGGTGGGAAGATTATTTAAGGTCAGGAGTTTGAGACCAGCCTGGGCAATGTAGTCAGACCCTGTCTCTACAAAAAATAAATTTAAGAAAAATTAGCAAGGCATGGTGGCACATGCCTGTGGTCTCAGCTACTCAGGAGGCTGAAGTGGGAGGAGCACTTGAGCCTGTGAGCTGTGAGGCTGCAGTGAGCTGTGATCATGCCACAGCATTCCAGCCTGAACATTGCAAGACCCTGTTTCAAAAATATCCATTTTAAAAATTAACTTGTTTTCCAGAGTAGAAATGTTAGATAGAATGTCTATATAATTTATTCCCAAAACAGGACATTTTTGAGAATAAAAAGGGTCATATAAATAATTAGGCTGGGACAAGAGGCATATAAACCAGGGCTACATTCACCTACTTACTGGAAGCTTTCTCAAATATATAGTGTGACATAATGTTACAAGTCCATTGGAAAGGTGTCTCAATTGGTGCTATATGCTAGATATTTGGTCACCATCTGACACCATCGTGTCCCTGATTGCCACTCACCTAAACCTCCTTAAACTGTGCTTGGAGAAGAGTTACGTGAGGCATATAATGGGAAGAGAGGCATGGGTATCTAAGATTTCCTTTGGTTTTAGAAAAAAATAGCTATGAGAATACAGAGGAGTTGTTTTCATTTGCTATCTCTGTTAGTGACACCCTTCCAGGTTGGTCCCCACCCATGGGCAGCTTTGAATGAGGTCAATGGTGATCAAAACTCTTTGGATCTGAGCAAAGCTGCTTGGATTTTCATTGGATCTTTCTGCAAACATGATATGTTTCATTGGTTAACTCTCACTTACTAAATCTTCAATCTTAATTTTTCAAAACTTGTCATAATACAGTTTCCCTCTAATAACAGCCATGTAAGCATGGACTTAAACTGACTTCTACTGCTTAAGCAAACCTCAGTAGAGGAGAAAATAGATGAATTTATTTATTGATTGATTTTTTTTTTTTTTTTTTTTGGAGACACAGTCTTGTTCGGTCACCAGGCTGGAGTGCAGTGGCGCGATGTCGGCTCACTGCAACCTCCGCCTCCTGGGTTCAAGCAATTCTCCTGCCTCGGCCTCCCAAGTAGCTGGGACTACAGGCATGTGCCACCATGCCCAGCTAAGTTTTTGTATTTTTTAGCAGAGACAGGGTTTCACCATGTTGGTCAGGCTGGTCTCAAACTCCCAACCTCGAGTGATCTGCCTGCCTCGGCCTCCCAAAGTGCTGGGATTACAGGCATGAGCCACAGCACCCAGCTTTTTTTTTTTTTTTTTCCTTTGAGAGGGAGTCTCACTTTGTCACCCAGGCTGGAGTGCAGAGGCATGATCTCTGCTCACTGCAACCTCTACCTCCCAGGTTCAAGCAATTCTCCTGCCTCAGCCTCTCAAGTAGTTGAGATTACAGGCGCCCAGCACTATGCCCGGCTAATTTTTTTTCATATTCTGTAGAGATGGGGTTTCACCATGTTGGCCAGGCTGGTCTCGAACTCCTGATCTCAAGTGATCCACCCACCTTGGCCTCCCAAAATGCTGGGGTTACAGGTGTGAGCCACCATGCCCAGCCCAGCCCATTTACTTTTAAAATGAGGACACCAAGGCTAGTGTGTTAAATGACTTATCTAAGGAGGAACAGGTATTCAAAGTCAAGCTGAGACAGCTACTCATGTCTGTGACTCCTAGTCCAATGGTCTTTGGACTACCACTCAGAAGCACATTTTGTTATGGTTGTGAGAATGAAGGAAGTAATATTTGACTTTTCTGCAAACATTATGTAAATACAAGGTATTTGTTCCCCTTATGATGTTACAGAACATTAATGAGTGAGATGTTTCCAGACTTGTTTCTCATTTTGATAGCTAACCAGTCAGTGCTTGTAACAGAAACACATAAAGTCCATATTGAAGACACTGAAAAAAAAAACCAAAAATAGTTTTAATCAAAATGGAATTGCTCTACAAAACACAGGCTGATTGCTGATTGTTTTGTTTCTTCTCCAATGGAGATATAAATCCACTTGGCCTTGATGGAGGGCCAATGATGAGTTGATTGATTCACTTGTACTCTCTGTCAGAGGGACCAGAAAATTACTATGGTAACTTGATAAATAGGAAAATTCCAAAATTATCTTCACTGAAGACATTATCCGTTTGATCTAAGCTTTTCAGATGCAATCACAATAGTGTCTCCAAAATCCTGTTTCTAAGAGGGAAGCCTGCTTTTCTCATCACATTAGCAAACAGCCGGGTGGATTGCGTTGCTTGCCAATCATGGCTGAATTACAGTCCTGACAACATGGCCTGGGAAAGAACATGCTGGTGGGGGACTGCGGCAGCTGTCACCAAGCTCAGAGCAGAAGGGGTGGATGTTCGGGAAAGGATTCTGCGAGGAGAAAAATTCACTGCAACAGGAGCGAAGGGAGACACAATTGCACATTGAAAGGGGAAAAACTGTTTGAATTCTACTCTACACCCCAATCACCACCCTCCTACAAGGGATGTCTTTCCCTTGGTCATATTCTCAACAAATGTTTCTCTCCCACAGTCCCCTCCTAATCTGCATGTTCTTCAACAACTATCTAGGAGTCACTCTCTCTCTGCTCCAAAAATTGGGGGTGGAAAAGGAGCCCAATCAGAAAGAGGAAATGAAGAAAGAGGAAGTGAAAAATAAAACTGCTCAGAGAAAAATAACTTCATAGAATAATATTATCTCCATGAGGACAGGAATCTTTCTTTCCATGAATGTGTCCTAAGCCCTTAAAACAGTGCCTGACTGATCAAATAATTCTAATAAATATCTGTTAAATGAATAAGCAAACATCTATGTCCTTAACCCACTAGAATGGTAGGAAATTGTTTCTCCATCATTATTAGCCTCCTTCCCCCTTCTAGGGTTTTACCAAAATTTGATCAACGTGCCCCAGGAAATAATATCTCTAATTTCCAGTTGGTTCTGGTCATTCTAGCCATCCTTGTTGGCCAAGCCTTCAATAGTTCTCTGAGACCTCCAGCTGGCACTCAGGGGCTCTCCTGCCTCAAATGAAGCAGAGGAACCTTAGGTGAAGCCAGGAGCCCCAGGCCTGAAGTGTAGCAGGAGGTCGTCCCTTTGAGGCCAGAGAGCAACGCACAGCTCCTCTGGCAAACCAGGGCCATAGCCAGGGCTCCCTTGCCCAGGTTTGGGGCAGGGGCACTCTCTTTAAGCTGGAGAATCCTACCTCCTTCTCTTCTGTAAGCTTATTTCCTTAAACTTCATCCTATCTTAGGCTTTTGACTTTTGGAAACAGAAAACACACAGAGTTCCAGATGACTCTGTATTCCTCCCTGCCTTGTAACTTCCCCAAGGCACTGACACACACAACTTGCTACAAATGCATAGTTAAAATGAAAAGTGGAAAATGAAAGATTTTTTGTTTGTTTGTTTGAGACGGAGTCTCACTCTTACCCAGGCTGGAGTGCAACGGCGTGGTCTCAGCTCACTGCAACCTCCGCCTGCCAGGCTCAAGCAATTCTCCCACCTCACCCTCCCAAGTAGCTGGGACTACAGGCATGTGCCACCACACCCGGCTAATTTTTGTATTTTCAGTAGAGTCGGGTTTTCACTATGTTGGCCAGGCTGATCTTGAACTCCTGACCTCGTGATCCACCCACCTCGGCCTCCCGAAGTGCTAGGATTACAGGCATGAGCCACCACACCTGGCCTGGAAGATGAAAGATTTTTTAAACCCATAAATATCTCAAAATATTATCCAGCCATATGGTATGGGACCAGGTGCATAAAGTTAAGGCAATGCTGAGACCTCCAGGTTATTCCACTGGCTACAACAGCAGAAGGGGAGGGGGGAAGGGGGAGGGGGATGGGGAGGGGAGGGGAGGGGGGAAGGGGGAGGGGGATGGGGAGGGGAGGGGGGAAGGGGGAGGGGGATGGGGAGGGGAGGGGAGGGGGAAGGGGGAGGGGATGGGGAGGGGAAGGGAGGGGGGAAGGGGGAGGGGAGGGGAGGGGAGGGGGGAAGGGGGAGGGGAGGGGAGGGAAGGGAGGAAAGAAAAAAGAAACAAACAAACTTGGGGTATCCTTCTCTAAACTCTAATATAGAAAGGAAACATCTAGTAACATGTTTCTTTGTCTAATTATCCTCCTACAATCAGCATCTTAAAATAAACTAATCTCTTATAAAAAAATTTTTGGATGTTAATATGACCATCAGCTCAAAAAGCATTAAAGCCACTTCAATCAAGAGACATAGACTAGGTTTCAAGACACTTAGCTCACATAAATTTCTATAAATTTTAATAGAACTTAATGGTCTTTCCATTTTTTGTGTGTGTGGGAAGGGTGAGCATTATTGATTTTACATTTTAATACATTTTAGGGGCATG
Source organism: Rhinopithecus roxellana (assembly GCF_007565055.1). Classification (NCBI taxonomy): domain Eukaryota; kingdom Metazoa; phylum Chordata; class Mammalia; order Primates; family Cercopithecidae; genus Rhinopithecus; species Rhinopithecus roxellana. Next base: position 139,856,057 of record NC_044558.1, on the reverse strand, counting down.
ATGAACCTGGACAGTAAAAGCATGCTTCCCTTGCCCCACCTAATGCAGAGGAGCTTCCTGAAAGAAATTAGTCTGGAATGAAAGGAGAGCAATTGCCTTGCAGGTAAGGATGGGCAGAGTGGGAGGATCTTTAGGACTTTAGATGTAGGTTTCAAGAAAAATAGCAACATGAAAGTCATGTGTGAGAAGATGTAATTATGAGGCAGATTGAGTTATAAATTATTATCCAAAGACAACAAAGGCATGAAACCAATCTTTAGAAATGATTCTTCCCAAGTAATAGGACATAGGAATGTCATGGAAATACTTCAACTGGAAGAAAAGCCATGGCCTTTCTGAAGTAACCTACAATTTCTTTTTTTTTTATTTTCTTTTTTTTTTGAGATGTTGTCTCACTCTGTTGTCCAGGCTGGAGTGCAGTGGTGTTATGTTGGCTCACTGCAACCTCCACCTCCCAGGTTGAAGTGATTCTCCTGCCTCAACCTCCTGAGTAGCTGGGATTACAGACGCCCGCCACCTCATCTGGCTAATTGTTGTATTTTTAGTTGAGACGGGGGTTTCACCATGTTGGTCAGGCTGGTCTCTAACTCCTGACCTCAGGTGATCTGCCTGCCTCAGCCTCCCAAAGTGCTGGGATTACAAGCGTGAGTCACCATGCCCGGCTGTAACCTACAATTTCTATTGCTTGTTCCTATCCACTCCCTTTGCATCCTATGTCACCAATAATGTTCTCCAAGGAAAAAAAGAAAAGAAAACACAAATAAGAATTATATTTTATAGTGATGATAATGATCAGAATTCCTCAGACTTCTTTCTGCTATCATTTGCTGTGACCTTTGGACAGCTCATATTTCAGCCCTAACCAGATCTCTGCTGTAATCTGAATGTATATTTAATACGATGCTACAGATAGAGAAATGCTTCAAAATTAAGTAGAGATCAGTTAAAACACCATTACTGTTTACTCTGTGTCTTTTGAATTCTATTATATTTATAGTTGTTTACATTTTGAAAACCAAGCCATTTAAAACAGGGATCCCTTCAAAGAGAACATTTATGTGGCATTTTGTTGCAGGAAAAGGTAACTATAAAACACATGTGCCTCTAATTCAAGACCAGTTAACCTCAAGTTATTATAGTTGAGATAAACCATATTTTTAAAAATACTTTTTAACCCTTGTTCACTCACTTTTTCAGCCAATAAAACCAGCAAGAATTAACTTAGTCACTTTTTTGTAACCCAAATGCAAACCATGGGTGCAATCCCATAAAATTTTAGCCATGGATATAATTCCAAAGGTTTGAAAGTCCCATCTTCTACTCTCGCTCCTGTCTTTGGGACAAAGCCCAATTTCCCTATAATACCAACACGAATTATAAAAAGAAAGCAGTGGGTCTGTGTGTTCCAAAATTGTTGCTTGTTACTGTCATTGAGCTACTGTCAAGTCTCGTCTAGCACCTCCTGTGACACTACCTTCCTTTTTCTTTTTTTTTTGAGATGGAGTTTCCCTTTTGTTGCCAAGGCTGGAGTGCAATGGTGCGATCTCGGCTCAATGCAACCTCCACCTCATGGGTGCAAGCGATTCTCCTGCCTCAGCTCCGGAGTAGCTGGGATTACAGGCATGCGCCACCACGCCTGGCTAATTTTGTATTTTTAGTAGAGATGGGGTTACTCCATGTTGGTCAGGCTGGTCTCAAACTCCCAATCTCAAGTGATCTGCCCACCTCGGCCTCCCAAAGTGCTGAGATTACAGGCATGAGCCACTGTTCACGGCCCGACACCACCTTCTTTTTTTCTTTTTAAGCTTTTAACTAAAAAGTAAACTTTAATATCGAAAATGCAAACTTGGGGAAGACAGAAAAGATCACACACAAGGCTGTCACTTCACACTTGGAAGGTTGCACAGCGGGCGGGCAGAGGCGCTCCTCACTTCCCAGACAGTGGGCAGCTGGGTAGAGGAGCTCCTCACTTCCCAGACGGGGCGGCCAGGCAGAGGCGCTCCTCACTTCCCAGGTAGTTGTCTGGTAGGGCAGAGGGCTCCTCACTTCCCAGATGTTGACAGCTGGGCAGAGGCGCTCCTCACTTCCCAGATGGGGTGGCCGAGCAGAGGGGCTCCTTGCTTCCCAGGCAGTTGGCCTTCTGGGCAGAGGGGCTCCTCACTTCCCAGACGGTGGGCAGCTGGGCACAGGCTCTCCTCGCTTCCCAGATGGCCGACACCACCTTCTATATCAACTTTGCTACCTCTTCATGAGATGCAACTAAACTTAAGAGACAAAGCAGAGCTCAGATCTATTTTTAAAATACAAAAAACTAGCCGGGCGACGAGGCGGGCGCCTGTAGTCCCAGCTACTGGGGAGGCTGAGGTAGGAGAATGGCGTAAACCCGGGAGGCGGAGCTTGCAGTGAGCTGAGATCCAGCCACTGCACTCCAGCCTGGGTGGCAGAGCAAGACTCCGTCTCAAACAAGATAAAAATAAAAATAAAAAATAAAATAAAATACTTTGTAATACATTTTAATCCCAGGTAGAAATTTTCCATTTTTCATCATCCACATAATTCTTCTCCATTAAGCACAGTCATCAAGTAACCCTGACATGGGTACATACTGTTGTAACAAGTAGGATTTTCAAATTACAGGTGTGTTAACACCTGTAAAAGCCAGAGAGTTGTGTGTCACCAGAAACACATGTGTGTCCTATGTATTAAGGTACTAAATAGAAAGCACCATTTGCTGTGTGTGTGACAGTACTGATTCCATGTTAGAGAAAAGCTTGCTTACTTGAATACAATTATTGCTTTGCTTGAGTTTGTAGATCATTCACCAAAATCAGCCTTAGGAAAACAGGATCTTGAATAGAGATAAAAGACAATACCTAGATCAGCATCTCTGTGAATGGGCTGACGGACCTGGTAAGAATAGGCTGATGGTACCTGCAGAAAGCCACAAAATATTGACGAAGAAAGCAATGATTTACTGCCGACCTGAGACTGCACACATTTCACAAAAATATTTTGATAATCCTTTCTCCTAATTTCCCTTAAAAACCAGAGGTGGTCTTTGAACACTAGCTCACTGCCTCCCCCGGGGTTGCTGGCCTCTTGAATCTAACTTTATTTTCACTACAGCTCGAGTTTTTGGCTTTCAGGTGACAAGTGGCCCAGATGTCAGTTTACTTACATGTGCTCAGGAGAATTTCCTGCCATACCTACTGAAATCTGTCTCTGATCAAAGTGGTGGACCATACGACTGCAGATTGGCCTTGTGAAGTAGCTCATGCCTGTAATCCCAACACTTCGGGAGGCAGAGGTGGGAAGCTTGCTTGAGGCCAGGAGTTTAGGACCAGCCTGGGCAATACAGTGAGACCCCCGTCTCCACAAAAATAAAAAATAAAAATTAGCCAGGCATGGTAGTCCACACCTGTAGTTCCAGCTACTTGGGAGGCTGAGACAGGAAGGTCTCTGCAGCCTAGGAGTTCAAGGCTGCAGTGAACCATGATCCTGCCATGGCACTCCAGTGTGGGCAACCTGAGTGACACTTAAAAAAAAAAAAGACTGCAGGTCAACAAGTTATGATTGCAAATTTTAAGACAGCTTGAATAACATGAAAGAACACACTATTTTCTTATGCAGTTCGGAGTATGTTTAATTAGTCTATTGAATGAGTATCTCAAAATCCTATTGAAGTTACTATCTGGCAATGAGAAACTAATTCACTGATAATTATACATGCAAAGAAACTAATTATTAAAATAAGTTTTCATTTTGTTAGATGACTTTATAACGTTAAAAAATGGAAAAGTCCTGTAGGGAATGATTTGGAACATGGCCCAGACTCCAGCCCCAGGACCAAGGCACTCAATCCCCCAGCTGCTGGGAGTGTTGGTTGCTTATGGCTCACAGCTGAGTCCCTTTCTGCGCATCTCCCTCTCCAAAAGCCTTACCCAGTATTTTGCTTCCTCCCCAGAAACATCCCACATCCCACATTTAATGAGCAGTCAGTAAGAGGGTCTAAAGGTCTGCCCTGTGGCCTCAATTCAGGATGACTCTGAAAGGAAATCCCGGCTCCAGAGCCCCTATTGGATTGTCTGAGGCCTCTATTACAAATTGTTCACCGTTCAACTTCTTTCTCCCTCCGCCCAACCCGGCCTCCCTCACTCCATTATAGGTGTTGTTCTTAAGAGCATACTCCAGTAACCCTCCTGCAAACCAGTCTCCCCCCAACTCAGAGTCCAGGGGTTTTGAAAGCGCTCCTAGAAATCAGGCTTTAATGTGGGATTTTGAAGCTAGATCACCTGCCAGCCAGTTGCCAGTAAGAACCTCATCCCTGGTGAGTATTCAGAGCACCTGTCACGCTGCACGATGTGAATACTAATTTGAATCCACTCATGCTAAGCTGTGTCCCAACCTAGTTAACTGTATTTAAAATAAATAAATAAACCACAGGACTTGATGCATGTACTTTATTGCACTGAGTTTTTCTTGCTATAGCTTGGACAAGACTGCCATCTCCTGGAAGAGCTGATGAATACTGGGGACTGAGGTGCAATTGGGGAATCGGTACTATGAAATTGCCTGCGTCTCAGCAGCAACTCTCTCTGTGAAGTTAAACCAGTTCCTAACCTTTCTCAACCTCTGTGAGCAGCTTTTTGCACGGAACCAAGACTTCAAAGAACTTGCGCATCACAATCTTTTTACGTGAAAATTTAAATACAAGTTAACATTTGTGAAGCGTTATGTGCCAAATGCTTTAATTCTTAAGGTTCACAACAGTCTTATGAGGTAGGAACTATCATAAGCAGATCCACACTGCGAATGGGGACATTAAGTTTCAGGGAACTTATAAGCGCCGGCTCTGAGGCGGAATCGCCACTTGAAGTCGGAACTCAACCGCTGAGAGCCCAAGCTCCGTAACTACGTAACCACCTTGGGCATGCGCAGAAAAACACTGACGTACCTTCCCTAGGAGCGGCAAGCAGGTGGGTGTGGCAGGGCCCCTGCAATCCCAGCATTCCCTTCGTGCCGCCACCAATATGGCGGCGCCCATCTTTCGGTCCTTTTCCTGGGGCCGTTGGTCTGGTACCCTAAAACTCTCAGTATTCTTGCCCTTGGGGCTGCGTAAGGCCCACTCGGGCCCTCAGGGGTTACTGGCAGCGCAGAAGGCTCGAGGTCTGTTCAAGGACTTCTTCCCAGAGACGGGGACGAAAATAGAGCTCCCAGAGCTCTTCGACCGTGGCACGGCGAGTTTTCCTCAAACCATTTACTGTGGCTTCGACCCCACGGCGGACTCGCTTCATGTGGGCCATCTTCTTGCGCTGCTGGGCCTGTTTCATTTGCAGCGAGCGGGCCACAACGTGATCGCGCTAGTGGGAGGCGCCACGGCGCGCCTGGGAGACCCGAGCGGCCGTACCAAGGAACGCGAGGCGCTGGAGACAGAGCGCGTGCGAGCCAACGCGCGCGCCCTGCGCCTAGGGCTTGAGGCTCTGGCGGCTAATCACCAGCAGCTTTTCACTGATGGGCGCTCCTGGGGCAGCTTCACTGTGCTGGACAACTCGGCCTGGTACCAGAAGCAGCACCTGGTGGACTTTCTGGCGGCAGTTGGGGGTCACTTCCGCATGGGGACGCTGCTGAGCCGGCAGAGCGTGCAGCTGCGGCTCAAGAGCGCGGAGGGCATGAGCTTGGCCGAATTCTTTTACCAGGTGCTCCAGGCCTATGACTTCTATTACCTCTTCCAGCGTTATGGATGCAGGGTCCAGCTGGGCGGATCTGATCAGCTAGGCAACATTATGTCCGGATATGAGTTCATCAACAAGTAAGTGCCTTTAGACCCTTGGGAAATCCTGGGACCAAATAATTTACACACTAGTAGCCTGTGATTTACTCTTAGGATTGTAGGTTGCTGCCCTTCGTTCCAGCTCTTGTTGATTTTATCCCCATTAAGGGCGATAAAATCTATAATGGCGTTAATAACACTGGCTAATAAGAACTAAAGGGCTGAATTAAGGGTATTAAGAGTAAACGGTGTATTCTAAAAATTAGCTGGGCGTGGTGATGCACGCCTGTAATCCCAGCTCTTCGGGAGGCTGAGGCAGGAGAATGGCTTGAACCCGGGAGGCGAAGGTTGCAGTGAGCCGAGATCGCGCCACTGCACTCCAGCCTGGGCAACAGAGGGAGACTCCATCTTAAAAAAAAAAAAAAAAAAAAAGGGAAACCGTGTATTCTAGAGCTCTGCAGGAAACAGACCACTAGTGAAGATTTCGTCGGTCTGTTTTGGTACCCCTAAGTCGTCCTTTCTAATTACAGAAACTGCTTTTGTGTGTTTATACTAGAACGTGACTGGACCTCCTTGAGTAGCTAGCGTCTGCTTTAGCTCTGCACCCTCCATGAAACTAGTGTTAGTCCTTGGTTGGTATCTCAAAAAGTTTTTTCAACTCCAAATAACTGACAAGTAATGAGGGTCTAATAGCATTTTCTGGAGAGAGGTGAAGGATAGGGCTAGCTCATGTGCTACAGAGCAAAACACATGTTTAAAAGGCATTTAGAACATTTCCTTTAGTGTCTCTTCCTGACACCCTTTCACCCAGTTTTCTCCTTCCCACTCAGCCTTTCAAAATCTCTAGTCCATTGTTACGTAGCACTTCCCCTTGGCCTGCCTAGAAACTGCCTGGAACCACTAATGAGATTCAGAATGAATAGGGTGAGTACTGTAACAGTACATAAGAGGGACAAGAATTCAGATTTAGGAGGTCAAGGAAGTTTTCCTGGAGCAAGTAACCAGAAAGAAATCTCGAAGGTGAACAGTAGAACTTACCACGACTTGTGCTTGAGGCACATAATGAAATTGTTCTTTATGCATATCATAGGTTGACTGGAGAAGATGTATTTGGAATCACCGTTCCTCTAATTACAAGTACAACTGGAGCAAAGCTGGGAAAGTCTGCTGGCAACGCTGTTTGGCTAAACAGAGATAAGACATCTCCATTTGAATTGTATCAATTCTTTGTCAGGCAACCAGACGATTCAGTGGAAAGGTGAGTTTTGAATAATGGGCTCAGAAAAATTGACACCATAAACTCATGATGTAATTTTAGCCATTGAATCTATGTACATTTTATAGGTTTTTTGTTTTTAACTTAGTTTCTGTCTGCACATAAACCATTACATCATAGAAGACTAATTTTTACTGTGTTCCAAAGTTAAACACTTTGTTGGTTAAAGCAGAAAAACCACAGTAGATGGCTAGAAAATGTAGAGCCAACTTTTTGATCTATATCTAGCAAGTTCTTAGGATTTTATCACCTGCATATTCTAGTTTTTTCACTCCTTTCATCTTAAACTTGACTACCCTTATTTTTCCTTTGCCTTTCTTCTCTCACAAATATGACTTTAAAGATTCTCTTAAGAAATGATTTTCTCCTTAAATTAAATTGCCTTAAACTCTTGGAAGAATATGAATTAATGAGAAACAAACATACCTACAACAAAAAGTGAAAAAAATATTTTGATACTCTGTAACATCAAAGTAATCTAGGAATAATTCTTTAAGACTTAATAATAAATGACTTTCCTGCAAAATATTAAAAGATGCTATTGAGCAAAATAAAGACCTACATAAATGGAGAGTTAGACCATATTGATAGTACAAAAATATATCAGTTCTTTTTTGTTTTGTTTTGAAACAGAATCTCACTCCTATTGCCCAGGCTGGAGTGTAGTGGCACAATCTTGGCTCACTGTAGCCTGGAATTCCCAGGCTCAGGTGCACACCACTATGCCCAGCTAATTTTTTTTTTTTTTTTTTTTTTTAGTAGAGGTAGGGTTTCACCATGTTGCCCAGGCTGGTCTCAAACTCCTGGACTCAAGCGATCAACCTGCCTCAGACTCCCAAAGTGCTGGGATTACAGGCATGAGCCCCCACACCTGGCCAAGATACCAGTTCTGGATTTGATCCACATTTAGTACAGCACCAACCATATCTAAACCGACTTTTTGTGGAACTTGACAAGCTCATTGTAAGATTGACATAGAAATAAAAAGGGCTAAGATTGGCCAAGATGTTTTTGAAGAACAGCGTGGAAGATTATCATGCCTTATTATAAAATTTCAGTAATTATGTTTTTTTTCTCTTTAGATTTAGTCCTAGAATGTTTGACGATATAGTCCTGGGGTTTTGATGTATTGAGAATTGATAATCTTTTTTTTTTTTTTTTGAGACAGTGTCTCGTTTTGTTGCCCAGGCTGGAGTGTCCTCCGCCTCCTGGGTTCAAGCGATTCTCCTGAGTAGCTGGGACTACAGGCATGTGCCATCATGCCCGGCTAATTTTTGTATTTTTGTAGAGGCAGGGTTTCGCCATGTTGGCCAAACTGGTCTTGAACTCCTGACCTCAAGTGATCCACCCTCTTCAGCCTTCCAAAGTGCTGGGATTACAGGCTTGAGCTACCGCACCCAGCCTAGATAATTGATTATCTTTTTGAAAATTGCATTTTCTATCTGGTTCTGGTGTTTAGAAATACAATTAACTTTATATATATTATCTTTAAATCTAGCAACTTTGCCAAACTCATTATTTCTAATAATGACCTTTAGGTGTAAAGGTACACGTTTAAATGTAAAGTTAAGAGACCAATGGCACAGATTAGAGAATCCAGACACACTCTAGCATATATGGTCTCCTTATCTCTGGCAAAGGTGGCATTGTAGTTTGGGAAGACAGTCTTCAGTGAATATTGCTCCATTAGTTAGATGTCTTTGTGGGTGAAAAAAATGAAACTTAACCTTACATGGTACACAAAAGTCAATTCCAGGTAGATTATAGACCTAAATCTATATCAAAAGACAAAACAATAAAGCTTTTAGATAAATAGGAAAATGCCTTTATGACTTTAAGATAAAGATTCTTAAACAGGACACGAAAGGAAGAGATAGATAAGTTAGACTAAATTAAAAATAAGATCTGTTCATCATAAGTCACTGTTAAGAGTGGGAAATGATTGCTATTTTCAGTACATGTATCTAAATGATAAAGGGCTTGTATTCAAATTAATATAAAGAATTTCTTATTTCACATTGCATGTCTGTATCAAAACATCTCATGCACCCCTTAAGTATATACACCTGTATACCCACAAAAAATTGTTTAAATAATTTCAAAAATGAAAAATGAAAAAACGATGTAAATACTATATTAAACATAGTTATTTTAATGTTAAAAAAAGAAATTTCTCTAAGCCAGTGAGAAAAAGACAACCCAGCAGAACAAGGGAAACAGACTTGAACAGGTACTTCACAAAGATCCTATCCAAAGGCCAAAAACATAATAAAAAGGTGCTTAGTCCTTCATACTGAGAAGAAAAAATACAAGATAAAGGGCACGAGATACCATTATGCACCCTCCAGAATGGCTAAACAAAAGAGTTGGCAGAACCAAGTGCTGACAAGACTGTTCCAAGGTGGTGGGAGAATAAACGTATAGAACCACTTTGGGAAAACATTTGGCAGTACGTACTAAAGCTAAATGTGCACATAACCTGTGATCCAGCAGTTCCTCTTCTGGGCATATACCCAACAAATTAATGCACATATGCACCAACAGTGGTATATGAGGCTATTCAGAGCAGCATTAATAGCAATTGTCTAAAAATAGAAACAAAAAAGTTCACAGAAAAACACGTTGTAGGATAATCATAGCATGGAATGCTGTACATGCAGCATCATGGATGACTCGCCTAAACATATCGACGTGCCAGAAAATAAATTCTGTATGATTCCTTTTATATAAAATCCTACAGACAGGCAAAATTAAGTGATGCTCTTAAGGGAGGCATACTGAGATGTTAAAAAGTGTCAGGAAAGACAAGGAAGTGATTACTATCAAAGGCAAAATAGTGATTAACTTAGAGGGGTGTGTGATATATTTGCACATTCTTGGGTAAGGGCAATACTGTATTTCTTTTCTTTTCTTTTTTTTTTTTTGAGATGGAGTCTCACCTCTGTCACCAGGCTAGAGTGCAGTGGCGCAATCTTGGCTCACTGCAACCTCCACCTCCCGGGTTCAAGCAATTCTCCTGCCTCAGCCTTCTGAGTAGCTGGGACTTTTTGTGTATTTTTTAATAGAGATGGGGTTTCACCATGTTGTCCAGGCTGGTCTCAATCTCCTGACCTCATGATCCACCCACCTCGGCCTCCCAAAGTGCTGGGATTACAGGCGTGAGCCACCACGCCCGGCCCAATATTGTATTTCTTGACCATGGTAATGGTTACGTAGATGCTTTATGATTCATTAAGCTGTATCTTTGCGAATAATGTACTTTTTTCTGTGTGTTAGGTATTTCACCAAAGAAAAAGTTTAAAAAGAGAATACATATAGGATGATATTAATAGTCATATATCACTTAACAATAGGGATACAATCTGGGAAATGTGTTGTTGGTGATTTCATCATTGCAAATATCATAGAGTGTCCCCACGCAAACACAGATAGCATAGCCTACTACACACCTAGGCTATACAGTGTACCCTTCCTAGGGCAGAAACTTGTACAGCACATGACTGTACTAAATATTGAAGGCAATGGTAACACGAGGGTAAGTGTTTGTATACGTAAACGTAGAAAAGGTACCATATACTATGGCATTATAATGTTATGGACCACTGTTAGACCGTACCAGTCCATGGCCTATTAGGAACAGGGCCGCACAACAGGAGCTGAGTGGCAGGCGAGCGAGCATTACCACCTGGGTTCCATCTCCTGTCAGATCCCCTGTGGCATTAGATTCCTATAGGAGCACAAACCCTGTTGTGAACTGTGCATGCAAGAGACTAGGTTGCGCACTCCTTATGAGGATCTAACAAATGCCTGATGATCTGAAGTGAAACAGTTTCATTCTGAAACCACCTTCCCTCCCCATCGCCCCCTGGTGCCAAAATGGTTGGGGATCGAGGATAGATGCAGTCTGTCATTGACAGGAGCATCATTATGCAGAGCATGATGATTTATATCATTTTTTTAAATTACACAGTACTTTTTTTTATGGCCACATGCACATAAAAGTATAAAAACATGCTTGGGAAGGATGGCAGCACATAAACTTAGATTTATGGTTATCTCTGGGGGCAAGGCAGGGAATGTGATTGGACTGGGGCCTTCATCTATGCCTATTTTGTTCCTTTTAAAAAGGATACATGAGGCTGGGTGTGGTGGCTCACACCCATAATCCCAACACTTAGGGAGGCTGAGACAAAAGGATCACTTGAGCCCAGGAGTTTGAGACCAGCCTGGGCAACACGGGCGACCCTGTCTTTAAAAAAAAAAAATTAACAAATTAGCCAGATGTGGTGGCACAAGCCTGTGGTCCCGGCTACTTGGGAGGCTGAGGTGGGAGAATTGGTTGAGCCCAGGAGGTTGAGGTTACAGTGAGCCATGATCATGCCACTGCACTCCAGTCTGGGCAACAGCAAGACCCCCATCTCAAAAAAAAAAAAAAAAAAAAAAAGGAAAGAAATTGAAAACAAAGATGCCAAAATAGTAACACCTTAAATCTGGGTGATGTGTGCATGGGACCTACTATGTTCAGTATGTTTCTGTATGTTTGTTTCATATTTAAAAATAAGCAGGATAACTTTAAAGGGTAAAGGAGCTGGACATATAAATTAGGTATGGGATGTAACTCTTTTTTTTGTCCCAAAGGTACCTGAAGCTGTTTACTTTCCTGCCCCTTCCAGAGATTGATCATATCATGCAGCTGCATGTCAAAGAGCCAGAAAGGCGGGGTCCTCAGAAACGACTGGCAGCAGAAGTAACAAAGCTTGTTCATGGACGAGAAGGATTGGATTCTGCTAAAAGGTAGTCGTTTAGTATAATTAACACCTGATAGTTATTTAGTGGATGGACATGAGAAAGTAGGAGGTATGCTGTTTTAGGGTTATCTTGTCATTTATTACAAGGACTTTCAGTATTTGACTTAGCAATTTAAAATAGCCCCTGTTTATTGGAAAGAAGGATTATCTTGAATTAAGTTCATGAATTATACCAGATAGATGTTTAAAAAACTTTTAGTCTAGGCCGGGCGCAGTGGCTCACGCCTGTAATCCCAGCACATTGGGAGGCCAAGGTGGGCGGATCACGAGGTCAGGAGTTCGAGACCAGCCTGACCAACATGGTGAAACCCCATCTCTACTAAAAATACAAAAATTTGCTGGGCATGGTGGCACACGCCTGTAATCCCAGCTACTCAGGAGGCTGAGGCAGGAGAATCACTTGAACCCAGGAGGCGGAGGTTGCAGTGAGCTGAGATCACACCATTGCAATCCAGCCAGGGCAACAGAGCAAGACTCCATCTCAAAAAAAAAAAAAAAAAAAACTTTTAGTCTAGAACTTGGACACTCTATAATTGGTTAATGGGTATTAGAACATGTATTTGAATAAACATTTATATAATGTGGCTCTTAAAATGTGTTTTTCAGGTGTACACAAGCCCTTTATCATAGTAGCATAGATGCACTGGAGGTCATGTCTGATCAGGAGTTAAAAGAGTTGTTTAAAGAAGCTCCATTTTCTGAATTTTTTCTCGATCCTGGAACAAGTGTCCTAGATACCTGCCGCAAAGCAAATGCCATTCCAGATGGTCCCCGAGGGTAAGATTATTTAACTTTTAGATTTACAGTTAATTCACCATTAAATGTTACAGTTCACAAGGCCAGGAGCAGTGGCTCACGCCTGTAATCCCAGCACTTTGGGAGGCAGAAGCAGGCGTATCACGAGGTCAGGAGATGGAGACCATCCTGGCTAACACGGTGAAACCCCGTCTCTACTAAAAATACAAAAAATTAGCCAGGCGTGGGGGCAGGTGCCTGTAGTCCCAGCTACTTGGGAGGCTGAGGCAGGAGAATGGCATCAACTCGGGAGGCGGAGCTTGCAGTGAGCAGAGATCCCACCACTGCACTCCAGCCTGGGCGACAGAGCGAGACTCCGTCTCAAACAATAAATAAATAAATAAAATGTTACAGTTCACAGCATGTGTTTCCAGAGAGGGTGTTTTCCTGACAATGCTTTAGTGGCATCTCTTCCTTAGAAAAGTTAGTTTAGTCCAAGAATAAAGTATAGCCTGAGAGTACTTATTGTTGAAAATACCTTACATTTTCTATAATAGTACAATACTCATATACTGTCTCTTACTACATCTAACCCAGTCTTTCCTTCAACACTGGAAAAGTGCATTTTAGGGACATGTTGTTCAGTAAATATACTGGCATCAGTGTACGGCTTAGGGATATGGTCACAATTTTAGAGGGATGCAGAAACAGAGGCCCTGTGTAACAGATTCACCCAGCCCCTCTCATAGTCTGTATCCTCTTTATACTCAGGGATGGGAAAGGTTACCTATCGATAGTATTATCTGAATTTCTGAAAATGAAATGAGCAATAATGGCCAAAACCGCAAGTACTTTTGCACTGACCTACTAACGTCATAAGACTATTATTGTAAACTATATAATAATCCCCTTGAGAACTGCATTTTCTATTCAGGAATTGAGTAGAATATTTTAATTCCTCAGTTATGAGGTATTAAAGAATAAGGTGTTTCACAAAAAAATAATTCAGCATATAATTGATGCTTATCCATTTTTAAATGAGCAGTGAAATGGAAGGAAAAGTGTTGGGTAGCCAGAAGACCCCCGGGTGCCTCTTTTACAGGAGTTCACACATAAGTCAAATGGTTATCAGCCATATCATGGCCATGATTATGAATGACATTTGTTATAGCTGCTGTTCTCTTTCAATTGTCTTGGATTGTTTGCCTCTGTCCTAAGAGTCCTAGATTATTCTGCCTGGAGAAAGCACCCATTGTCTCCCTATGCATCACCTGCCACTCCACCTTAGTGATTCCCTCATCTGCTGGTTTAATACACAGTGAATTTGAGGCTGGTGTCTTATACTTCCCTAGAGTACGTCACGGAGACAAGTAATTTTCCTCACTATGGAAGCCGATTTTGTTTTCTTCTCAGTGTTGTTGTGGTGTGTTCACTAATACTGGAAGCTTTACCACTACTAAAGATGACACCACATCTGATTTAGCCAGGGCTCTAAGTAATACTGATTATATTTTTTTATATTATATAAGCTAAATAGGTTTGGTGCATTTAAATAAAACTTAGAACATGATCTGGAAACCAGCAGGCAACGTAAAATAATACTTCCTAAAAAAAAGGAATCTGCCTTAAGTAGAAAATCTTTTACTGATGAGTTTTATAAAACCATGTCCATGGCCAGGTATGGTAGCTCACACCTGTAATCCCAGCACTTTGGAAGGCCGGGGGCGGGAGGATTGCTTGGGGCCAGGAATTCGAGATCCGTGTGGGCAAGAATGTAGTGAGACTCCGTCTCTACCCAAAAAAAAAAAAAAGTATAAAAATATTTTTAAAACGATGTCAGTAGTTGTTTCTTAATTTGGTAACACATTCAGATGAGAGAAAACCACCATTTATCTTTATTAAGGACTTCCAAAGATCTAGCCATGCTGTAGTCCTGACTTCTCAGATCTCACCACTTTCTAGCTGCTCCCATGTTTCCTGACGATTGTCAAGGTAGCTTCACTCCCAGTTTAAGTATCTCTTTTTTCAGTGAAATGTTCAGCCCTCACCTACCCAGTGTGCCCCTAGAACAACTTCTCCTAGGTCTTTTTTGGTTTTTTCTTGAGACGGAGTCTCGCTCTGTTGCCCAGGCCGGAGTGCAGTGGCGCGATCTCAGCTCACTGCAACCTCTGCCTCCCGGGTTCAAGCAGTTCTGCCTCAGCCTCCCGAGTAGCTGGGATTACAGGCACCCGCCACCACACCCGGCTCATTTTTTTTGTATATTTTAGTAGAGACGGGGTTTCACCATGTTAGGCAGGATGGTCTTGATCTCCTGACCTTGTGATCTGCCCGCCTCGGCCTGTCAAAGTGCTGAGATTTCAGGCGTGAGGCACCGTGCCCAGCTTCTCCTAGGTCAGCATTAATCACAGTGTGTTGTCATTGTTCATTTATTTATCTTTATCTCTCTGCTAGATTGCAGTACCATTTATATTTAGCACATAGAGCTCTGTAAATGTTTAGTGAATTAGTTGGATGATAAATAACTCCAGTGAAATTTATTTAACTTTATATATGCCATCAATTTTGGTTAGTAATCTGATGTATTAGATCAGCTATGGATCTCCAATTTCTGAAACCAACCAATTTCATTTTTAAGAAAATTTTTCATTTTAACAATTTGCTATTTGCATAGTCTCAATATAATTTGCAAGGACTTTCCAGCTTCATAAGCAAGTTTCCTAAAGATTTCTGTAGCTAACACTGTAGTTGTGACTTGTGTCTCATGGATAGTTTACTGAAAGCAACAATTGTTCTCTTTTATTTTTAGAAGTTTCTTTTCTGTGATTTTTTTTCCCCAAGGTGGTGGGGGGGAATTCTCCATTATTCCTATTCACTTCGTTTTTAAAGCCACTACCAACTGAATAGTTAGCAAAAGCAGTGAGATATGCCAGCTCTTTTTCTCCACTAAACAAGAAATTTACCTTTATGCCTTGCATCTCAGATGCAAGGCATAAATTCCAGCCAGGTGCAGTGGTTCACACCTGTATTCCCAGCACTTTAGGAGGCCGAAGCAGGTGGATCACCTGAGGTCGGGAGTTTGAGACCAGCCTGGCCAACATGGCGAAACCCGTCTCTACTGAAAATACAAAAATTAGCCAGGTGTGGTGGCAGGCACCTGTAATCCCAGCTACTCTGGAGGCTGAGGCAGAAGAATCACTTAGAACGCAGGAGGCGGAGGTTGCAGTGAACTGAGATCACACCAGCCTGGGCTACAGAGCAAGACTGTGTCTCAAAAAGAAACAAAAAACAAAGAGCATTAAAGAGAGGCAGAATCTATTAATAGAGCAAACACGAAGGTAACAGTCCAGGGCCACATGTTCTCAACTGGAGAGCCTCTGAAATCTAAGTGAACAGTCTTTGGGGGACAGATCAACAGTGATTGGATCTCTCTACTTACTAAACGTTTCTGTTTTTTAGGTATCGAATGATAACAGAAGGTGGAGTCAGCATAAATCACCGACAAGTAACAAATCCTGAGAGTGTTTTAGTTGTTGGACAACATATTCTCAAGAATGGACTTTCCTTACTTAAAATAGGAAAAAGAAATTTCTACATTATAAAATGGCTTCAGTTATGATGAAAAGTCCTTCATGTTGTCCAAATAAACTTAACCATCCTTCATTCTCAAGACCTCTGAAGGGCTGGCTCCAGAACTTAGACCTTTGCTTATGCAAATCAGAAAAATAGAATGGACTAGGACTCAGTGTGAGTAACTTCATTATTTTTATGGGCCGGTTAATAAATATTTGTTTAATGATGGGATGTTTTATTTTCTGATGTACAAACCTTGATTACCATAAAAAACCATGACTTTCAGGGTTAATCTCTTTATACTTCAGAAGAGAAAGAAATGCTGGCTTTCGTATCTTACCCTTCCTGCTCTCCTTTTTGTAGTGACGAGGAACAATGAAAAAGAGGTAGTGTAAGGAATTGTGAGGCAGGGTGCAGTGGCTCACACCTATAATCCCAGCACTTTGAGAGGCCAAGCTGGGCAAATCGCTTGAGGCCAGGAGTTTGAGACCAGCCTGGCCAACAGGGTGAAACCCTGTCTCTACTGAAAATATAAAAATTAGTCAGGCATGGAGGCAGACCTGTAACTCCAGCTAAAGAGCCTGAGCTGCGAGAATCACTCAAACCCAGTAGATGGAAGTTGCAGTGAGCTGAGATCACACCACTGCACTCCAGCCTGGGAGATAGCATGAGTAGTGAGTGACACTCTGTCTCAAAAAAATAAATTGTAGCTGCTTTTGTATCAGATATGGAGCACCCATCTCACTAATGTTATATAGTTGTTTATAAAATCAACAGGGCCTCTAGTGTCCACATTAGAAATGGAAAAACTAGTATTAAAAACTTTGATTCGAAATTTGATTTTTTTGTAGTTCAGGGAGCAAATGTAGTTCTCCTTAAAAAGGAGAAAAGTTAGATGAGGCCATGGTTGCTTTGAGAAATTACAGCAAGAAGTAGTTTCTTTACAAAGAATAGTACAAAAATCAGTATGTGACTTTTCAGAAAGTTTCTAATTCAGTTTTCTAGTTCCTTGCCTGTGTTCCAGTGTAATTCTATTCACATTAAGCCTGGTTTTGTCAGTAGATTCCTATGGTAGCAATGTTTTTTTAAATTTAGAAATTTAAATTGGTTTTAAGTTTCAACTTTTCCCCCCAGACAGATTCCAACTTGAGGTAAATTAAAAAGTTATACCCCCAAAATAAAGGCAATTATACCAAATATGCAATCATATGAGAATATCAAAAAGTATCCAGGTAAGGAAAGTTTTCAGGTCAAACTTAAAGGATTTGGAATCAAGACTGAGCTAGCTCTGCAAACATGAGGCAAATTAATTCTCCAGAACTATTTCCATATCTTAAAAATCAAGGCAGTGGCCTCCCTGTTGCCTTGAGGATCAAGTGAATCACATACAAAATGATTAATCAGATTTCTTTTGAAAACCTTACAGGCAGCAGAGCATGGCTTTAGTGTTCAAATTCTAGCCATGTACTACCTGGATTACTTGGAGCAAGTCACTGTCTTCATACGCAAAAATGGAGATGTTATAATACCTTGGTGAACTGTCAGAATCTGGTAGGAAAAAAGTCATAAAATGTTTGGTATTCTATACAGTTATGTTCCAAAATAGATTTAGGTATTAAAAAGCTCTTTCTTTTCTCTCTCTCCCTTTCTCTGGGAGAAAAGTTAAGAATTCATTTTTTGACAAACTTTAATGTCATTTCATACCAGCAATTTTATTTACACAGCAAGTACAGGTATGTTATAAATGTCAGAGATCATCTCTACATTTCAGATCTTGATTCAGTTTAAGGGCCAACAAAGGAAGGTTTTTCTCTTTCCATTAAGTTTCTTGCCTCCGATTTTTGTTGTACAAAGTGTGTAGTACTAACAAGTGCATTACCATAGTATGTCTTTAATTTTCAATTTGAAATCTGATGTGCTTGAGAAAAGTGCATCAAAAATTTTTGTTTTTGTTTTCCTTACAAATTCAAAAGACTAGAATAATGGTAGTCATCTGGAAAAAGTAAATCATGGATGGCTATAATTTTGAAACTGATGCTTAATGATGGCAGTGATTTTTAAGTGTGGTAACGTTTTGGGAGCATGTATCCTCTCTCAAGGTGGTACTAGTAAGAGATTCAAAGTAGTACCATATCGGATCAGACTGATGATGTGGGGTTTTTTATGTGTGAGATCAGTTGGTGAGCCTGTTGTTCCTTAGTAAATTGATGCCATAAGCTAAAGTTAACATATTCATATTTTCCCTGCCAGTAGTCCTTCATAAATATCGGGTCATAAACTGAAAAAAAAAAAAAATTATCTGCAATATAAATGTATTGTCTATTAGAAATGGGGCTAGATGTCTTAAGGATTTCTAAGTATATCTTAAAATTTATAATGTTGTGGTTCATACCAAGAATCATCTGGGGAATTTTAACAAAATATGTATATGTTCTAAACCTCATCACTACCCCATAAATGCAGCTTAAATCTGAAGGAGTATGTGTATCTGGGTGTTTTTCTTTTTTCTTTTTTGAGATGGAGTTTCGCTCTTGTTGCCCAGGCTGGAGTGCAATGGCACGATCTTAGCTCACCACAACCTCCACCTCCCGGGTTCAAGTGATTCTCTTGCCTCACCCTCCCGAGTAGCTGGGATTACAGGCATGCGCCACCACGCCGGGCTAATTTTGTATTTTTAGTAGAGACGGGGTTTCTCCGTGTTGGTCAAGCTGGTCTCCAACTCCTGACCTCAGGTGATCTGCCTGCCTCGGCCTCCCAAAGTGCTGGGATTACAGGCGTGAGCTACCACGCCTGGCCTTGGGTGTTTCTTTCAGCTCCTCCAGTACTTTCATACTATTCTAATACATTTTGTTGGTATGAAGCAAAAGTAGCTATTACCAGTGCATACATACAGTACATTGGTTTTAAGTTCCACCTCAAAGTGAATCTTAGAGCCTGGTTTAAGTGCTCCACTTTAGAGAGATATACCTTAATTACTACTGTATTTGCAAATTAAGGGAAATTTAGGTCATCATTTGATTTTCTAAAACCTAAAAGGAACTGGCCATCATTACCAAGTCTTTCTAGATAATCAAGGGTAGATGGCTGTTTTTAATGTAGGAATTAATGTACACATTCCAGCTTTCAGGTTTAAGTATGAATCAAAGCATATTTTAATTTGCTAGCGCAAATGGACCCAGAATTGGAAGGGCTATGTAACTACACAGTATGCACACCACATCCATGTCAGTGTCACAGATCCTCTTGTGCATTCAGCTTTCTTAAAAACACATCAAAGGCTGCAGAGAAGCTCAGAAAAACTAAATTGCAGGACAGGTGGAATACAATGACTATGTGAGGAACTTGCCAACTCACATCTTTCAAAGCCAGATCAGCTTATATAGTACATGCATTATAGTCATATGAAATGTTCTCTTGGTGCTTTCTTCTTGGAGGAGTATGGCAGCAGCTTTGAGACTACTAACAAAGATTATTACACAGGTCATCTTATCCACAGGCAAACTGCTTTGCACAGCTAGAACATTAACAGTTCTTTTTAAGTTCAGATGAAACTGTCACAAGACAGACTTGATGTATTTTACATATACTGGGAAACTTTAGAAACAGCCATTTATTATTTGGATTAAATGTGTGATTTGTTCTGCAATATGGAATACACTTTTCAGTTTATAGCCAGTCTTCACATGAGCAGATTCATACCACTGCAACACACAGGAGTTCATAAATAAGATTCTACTCAGGTAGGCAGTAACTAGCAAGTTTTGAGTCAACAAAGTCTCAGTATTACATAGTTCTCTTCACCAAAGATGAGTCTCTCGGATTTCAGCAATAATTTGACTGGCTCCTTGTAATGCCTGCATTAAAGGAAATAAAAATTTTAAATGCTATTACAAAGTTATGAAATTAATCTGAATTATGCGGGGTGATTTTTCCAATGTATATGTGGTAGCTTTATAACTAACCAATATCTTCTCTGGAATTTGAATCTAATCAAGTACCGGCCGGGTGCGGTGGCTCATGCCTGTAATCCCAGCACTTAATCCCAGTACTCTGGGAGGCTGAGGTGGGCAGATCATGAGGTCAGGATATCAAGACCATCCTAGCTAACACGGTCTCTACTAAAAATACCAAAAAGCAGCCGGGCGTAGTGGCGGGCACCTATGGTCCCAGCTACTCTGGAGGCTGAGGCAGGAGAATGGCGTGAACCCAGGAGGCGGAGCTTGCAATGAGCTGAGAGATGGCACCACTGCACCCTAGCCTGGGCTACAGAGCAAGACTCCGTCTCAAAAAAAAAAGATTTTTATCAAGTACCAATAGGAAACAAGCCTAGCTAGAATATAAAGACTATATACATCCAATAATCAAACTGCATTTAACACTATTTCTATGTTTCTATCTACTACCCAAGTATAAAAATTCCAAAGGTTCACAGTACCTTTAGCATATCAGCTGCTTCTTTCCTGCGCTGTGCCATGTCCTCAGATTCAGTCAGAAGATCATCCAATAAGGATGATTTATAGAGCTGGCCTACTAGCTCACTCTGAAGAGTGTCTTTCACATGATTAACCAAAAAATGCATTACTGCCTTTGGCACACTGCAAACAAAACCAAATTACGGAATGTTAGCCAAAATTCTACTTTTAATAATCTGGGCTTAGAAAATAACCTCATGAAATAAAGTTAAGTAAGAACACTGTACTACTTTGGATATTTCATTAATGGCGTAATCACCCTTTATATTTTTGCTTAATTATAATTAAACATTAAGAAAAGCAGTTCTCGGCCGGGCCCAGTGGCTCATGCCTGTAATCCCAGCACTTCAGGAGGCTGAGGCGGGTGGATTGCTTGAGGCCAGGAGTTTGACACCAGCATGGCCAACATGGTGAAACCCCATCGGCACTAAAACTACAAAAATTAGCTTAGCCTGGTGGCACATGCCTGTGATCCCAGCTACTCGAGAGGCTGAGCTACTTTACCTTCTTTCCATCATCCTTATTTCAAAACTCTTCAATAGGCATTTATTCATAATAGCCAATAAGTGAGAAAAACACAAACATCAGCTGATGAATGGATAACACAGTATATCTCTATAATCTAGTATTATTCACAGATAAAAAGATACATCACTTAATGACAAGGATATGCTCTGAGAAATGCATTATTAGATGATTTCATTACGTGATCACCACAGAGAGTCCTTACACAAATGTAGATGGTACAGCCTACGATATGCCTAAGCTATATGGGATAGCCTATTGCTCCTAGGCTACAAACATGTACAGCATGTTACTGTACTGAATAGGGAACTGTAATACAATGGGAAGAATTCGTGTATCTAAACATAGAAAATGTACAGCAAAAATATGATATTATAATCTAATGGGAACACATTCAAATATGTTGTGTGTTGACTAAAATGTTATGTGGCGCATGACTATACTGATTCATACTACAATACAGATGAGGCTTGAAAACATTAAGTGAGCCAGGTGCGATGGCTCACGCCTGTAATCCCAGCACTTTGAGAGGCCGAGACAGGTGAATCACCTGACGTCAGGAGTTCGAGACCAGCCTGGCTAATATGGTGAAACCCGTCTCTACTAAAAATACAAAAATCAGCCAGGCATGGTGCTGCACACCTGTTATCCCAGCTACTCAGGAGGCTAAGGCAGGAGAATCGCTTGAACCCCGAAGGCAGAGGTTGAAGTGGGCCAAGACTGCGCCACTGCACCCCAGCCTGAGCGACAAAGCGAGACTCCATCTCAAAACAAAAACACCCTCTGTAGGGGATGGGGGCAATGAAGGAGACAAATGGAATTTTTTCAAGCCCACAGTGTAAAACACTAGGAACTATTATTTCTACTACAAGCTACAGGTTTAAAAAGTCTACAAGCAAAAAAGATAAATGGTTCTACAGACAAAATCATTTATTTCAATATGAAATATATTTATTACTCTGTGCAGTAAAATTCATCTTAGCTGCTGACAGATTACCAAAAACTGGATACAGAATATTTTCTAATAGATCACGTCATACAACTAAATGTGTATTTTCCCTATTACTGCATGAAAATGACATACCAGGCAACATGAAGGAGAAGATGCAGTAGGGGAGTCGACACATGCAAAAACATTCTGAACGAGAAACCGTATACATATTTCTTAGTAAAAGACATTTGTTTTGATACTTTGGAAAACCAAGTTAAATTAAAAAGGCAAGTCAGTGTTACTAGCCAAAATAATTAATGAAACTACTAAATTAAAATTTAGGAAAAAAACATTTTCTTAAATGACTCAAAATGTGGCAGCCATATAGAACAAAAGATTCATTTTAATAGCTTTTTCTAGCTGATACATGAGGTCCTAGTCATTCTATGTTAACAAACTGAGTCTTGCTACAAGTTACCAAAGGACTATCAGAGAATCCACTCGATGATTTAGAATAAAAACCTAAAATTTTAAAAATACATGTATTTTTCAAAACAGATCATAGAATCATCCAGCAGTATTAGAGCCTGTGATTTACAGTAAGTAATACTAACCTGTCTTGAATATTCTTTCTGACAATGAGAAAATATGATTTAATGAGTCGTTCAATAACCTCACAATCTCGCTGTTCCCGAGCAGATAGTTTCCGTGCAACAGGAACTGGCTAAATAGGGATGAGGGGGGTAAAAATGTTACTTTTGTGACACTTTGAAATGGCAGCATTTAACATCTGAAAGTTATATAAGTTTTTGAGACTTTAGTTCTTTCTGTCTAATCATTTTCCTACTAACTTGGTCATCTTATCAGACCTAAACCAAATTGTCATGGCTTACCACATCCAGCAGATTCACAGCATGACCTTTTTGTGGACTGGCTGGCATAATTGGAATGGGTTTTGATTTTTCTTCTGCTAATAACTCTTCAGCTTTTGAAGTTTTCAGCATTCCTCTCCAATTGCCTGTTGTTGGTTCTTGAACACCATCTCCAACCCCACCACCTCCAGATGCAACCTGAAAAAACATGTTCCAAAACCTATACCAACCACATCATATCTGACCTTAACTAAAACAAAGTTCATTTTATTTCACAGTAGTCAATATACATCCAGTACCCATCTGAAGTTTATTCATACAGATAATGAGGTCAGAAGGAGACAGTAGGTAGCATGTATAACTGAAACTCTGACCTAGCTAAATAAGAGGTTCTGCTGTAAGTTGTTTGCAAGGCATCAACCAATTTATGTTCTATTTAATTCCTTTTTTCTTTATCATTCGCTCGCTAACTTTTCAAAATCATTCCTCTTCTCCCACCCTTCAAACACTAAATTGTAGAAAAAGTATATGCTGCCCTTAAAATCAAAACTACTCGTTAAAAGCACAAAGAACTGCCATTCAGTTTAAGTAATCATAAACACTGTTAAACTCTAAAAGTTCCATGAACTTATGTCCCTGAAGTTAAGAGTTTATGTATTTCAAGTCAATTTACATTCCTATAGTCAACAAAATGCCATAAGGTATAAGTAAGAACTCTTTAACAAAAAGCAAGACTACATTTGCTATTCGTAGGTTGACAGTCACTATGAGTTGTTTCAAATGTGGAATGTGATAAACACAACAGAAATCCCCTCAACCTCTGTACTCTTAAGGATTTGTGGAAAGAAATCTAGTGCTATCACATTAATCACAAGTGCTTTTACACCTTATTTTCTAGAAAATTTATTAATCTTGACTTCTAAAAGTAAAAAATGACTTTATAATGGAAAAACATAATTCATCAACATTTAAGAGGGTTTTTTTTTAGTTATTCTTTAAGAGCTTACAATCTAAAAATGGATTATAAAAATTTAATAGAGGATTATGGCAGTAAGAAAAATGGTAGTTTGGGGTAGCATCCTGAATCAAAATACTTGCTAAAATCTGTCTTTAATATGTCAGTTAAGGTGAACTATAAATATACGTAGTATATTTATATTACACATATTACACATTAACTTAAAAATGAGTAATTAGGTTTTTATACATGAATGACATACCAAATGAACTCTTAAGGAGAGTGAGCACATTCAGTGTGATGTCATGAATGAAATAAAACTTGTGCAGTGATTTAGATGGTTCGCTCAATATCTGAGCACAGTGGGGCTGAGAGAAGATAAGACATTTATAAACTTTTATCTCAAGTTCAGAACTTTAAATCTGGATAATTAAGGAAAGGAACTAAATGGCAGAAAATCTTGAAATAGCAATGAGTCTGAATAATTTATACATTATTTAATTTTCCTCTAAAATGGTTGTCAAGAATTGAAAACAGTCTCAAACTCTCACAGTCCCCCTGTTTGTTTTTAATTTGCTTAAGCTTCTGAAGCATATGTGAAGCTATATATAGGGTAACAAGTGCAAACTAACTGGAAGCATAAGAAAGAAGCATTAGATTAGAGGATTATCTATTAGTACTGAACAGATCTCAAGATCTTTAAAGAGGAAAGGAAATGTCCAAAAATACAATTCCATCTCTGAAATCTAGGAAATGTCTGAGTTTCCTATCAAAATATGTTAAATTTCCTATCAAAATTTAAAACTATTCTTGAAGGTCACAGAAAACAGTCAGAAAGCCTATTATTGTTACTAATTAAAACGTTTAACGCCATCTTCCACAGGTTAGATAAAAGGAACATTAAGAACATAACACAGACAAATAGATACCACTACACAAACAGGTTATTTAATGGTGTTACAGTGTTTCAGTGAGAACCAAAGGTACCAACATTTCCATTCTGAAGCAAGAGACTCACATTTTTAGTTTCTCTTCTGCTGTCCTGAATTAACTGTTGAAAGATATGTTAAAACATGCAATTTAACAAGCAAAATTTAAATACCAATGGGTTGAAATTCAAAAAGTGCAGGATAATTTCCTCTTTAAATTACTTCTTTTTCTGTGTGCATCTTCTATATTGCAAGCAAAAGCATGTCAACAATATAAACTATGCATTGCATTGTTATATAATTTTAAAATATATATTAGACTAAAGTGATCTGACCTTAGCACGGTATCCCATATTAATATTCTTCTATTCAGTGTATTGTTTCCAGAAGATTATGTTGTACCAAAGAACTAGGCATGCAGGCTTAGATTAAGAATCAGAACAGACCTTG
Source organism: Rhinopithecus roxellana (assembly GCF_007565055.1). Taxonomy (NCBI): domain Eukaryota; kingdom Metazoa; phylum Chordata; class Mammalia; order Primates; family Cercopithecidae; genus Rhinopithecus; species Rhinopithecus roxellana. The sequence continues at coordinate 139,830,761 of NC_044558.1, read as the reverse complement.
CCATCAGCCTCAGCAGAAGCAGCAGGGGAGGGCTCCTGGGAGGCAGGTGCCAAAGCACTTGGAACTTTAGAAGACTAAAGGCAAAAAATGCAGGGGGGGGAAAAAAAATCAAGGATGCAAAAATGCATTCAGGAACACTCTATAAATGTGAATTTTTCCCTTCTGTAACAAAATCGTAAAATAACATGAAAAATGAAAATAATCATGGGAGATAAAATTGTTTATTCTGCCTTATTTCCTTCACCATTGTCACCTTTGTTAAAAGTTTCCTTCAGATGAATACATAATAAAAATCCAAATCCAAAAGCTTCATTTTTATTTTTGGTATTTGATAAGATTCTTTTCTGGCAAAGAAGTCAAGGTAAAAGATTTTTATACACACTTTAGTATTACAACTATTATAAGTATTACTAGTAATTAAAAACTCTATTCTGTGTATACTGTGTTTTCCAAGAAACCCTCTTATAATAAAATCTTTAGTCATTTCAACTATTTACATAAAGTCACTGACTGAATTTTTTTAAAAAGCTTGATGCTTAAATGCTTAAATAAACCCTTAAACCTACTTTTAAGCATTTATGTCAGTGAATTCAAAATACTATTATCTTTAAATCACTCAAAACCCATTTTAAACTTGTATGTCTTTACTCAGTTCCAATGGAGTGTTTAAGGGAGGAAAAGAAGAAACAATTACTCCTAGAACTGAATAATATTCTGAGCTCATCAATCTATCTTTAGGTATTGGGAATATGCATTTAAAACATTTTTTTTACCTTGTCTCGTGATACAGCTGAAGGTAATTCTCTGGCTAGCCTGTTTCTCCTTTGTTCCTAAGAAACACAATCGAGCAGAACAAAAGTGATTATCCAAGTGTTGAGATATATGCCTACTAAAAAATGTTCATGTTAATTGAAAAGTGTGGAGTAACTTAGAGATACATCCTCTCACTGTTGGGACTCATGCCATAATTATCATATTTTAAAATAAATAAATCATTTAACCCAAAGCTTCTCAATCTTTTTTTTTTCTGCCCACACACCTGAAGGATACAATACAGTGTCAGTAACAGTGGCTTCCTGTACTGGAGATTCTCAAATGAGGGGCAACAGAGTGACATCTTCTCCCCCTTTCCTGTCCTCACATAAATGTGGAACATAAGCCTTCAACATACCATGTGGAATTTGAAGTCCAGAGATCACAGAAAACCCCACAAAGACTTTAAAAGTCACTGTAACCTGAACACCTTTGTGTTAAATTCAGACAACTCCCCTCATAAAACCGTATCTTGAAGAAGTATCTGTGGTTGATGTTATCCTATAAAAATGTTCCATTTATTTATCCTATCTCCAGGAAATAGTGTTGACAACTGAAAGTCCTTTCTGTAACCCGGCTAATTTAACAGACTGATCAATTGCCCACTGTTCTAATTTGCTAATATTATCAAAGTAACTTGTACAAAGCTAAAGAGACTGTTAAATTCAAATTAGAATGTCCCAAGCATCTGCTATATCCAAGCACCAAGATAGATAGGTAAAAGATTATGAAAATATTGGCCAGGCACAGTGCCTCATGCTTGTGATCCCAGCACTTTGGGAGGCCAAGGTGGGCAGATCACTTGAGGTCAGTTCAAGAGCAGCCTGGCCAAAATAGTGAAACCCTGTCTCTACTAAAAATATAAAAATTAGCCGGGCATGGTGGTGCACACCTGTAATCCCAGCTGCAGCAGGAGAACTGCTGGAACCCAGGAGGCGGAGGTTGCAGTGAGCAGAGTTCACGCCACTGCACTCCAGCCTGGGCAACAGAGTGAGACTGTCTTTAAAAAAAAAGATGATGAAGATACAGAAATCTGTAGATGTTAATGGTGGATCTCTCACAGGTAGCAACAAATACAGTAGAAACTATTTAGGTTAAAGTCAAAATTGCTCCTAAGTAGAAAGTATTTCATGAACACAGTTCAACTTGCAAAAAACTGTAAGTTAACAAAGCTTCACAATGCTTTTGTTTTTGTTTTTTGTTGAGATGGAGTCTCGCTGTGTTGCCCAGGCTGGAGTGCAATGGCATGATTTTGGCTCCCTGCAACCTCCGCCTCCCGGGTTCAATCGGTTCTCCCTGCCTCAGCCTCCCTAGTAGCTGGGATTACAGGCACCCACCACCCCTGGATAATTTTTGTATTTTTAGTAGAGACAGTTTCGCCATGTTAGCCAGGCTAGTCTTGAACTCCTGACCTCAGGTGATCAGCCTGCCTCAGCCTACCAAAGTGCTGGGATTACAGGCATGAGCCACCACACCCAGCCCACAATGATGTTCCATGTGTAAGGAATTTTTTTGGTTTCTTCCAAGCCCTGTTTAGAATGCAGTCACCCACTTGGTTCAAACCAGCTCCCAGCAGACCGTAGCAACTTACAGATGAACTCAAGTGACCTTTCATGTTACTGCGCCTGGACCTCTGGGATCCCTCCTCTATACGCGAAGACGCATCCTCTCCCCTCCATCGCCCTGTGAAACTCTCCTGTCACTCTCCCTCAGGGGACAGTGCCTTGGAGCATACGCCCAGGGTCCTCCCTACTTGGGACAGGTAATAAAACTTTTATTGATCAAAAAAAAAAAAAAAATTTTTTTTTTTTGCCAGAAACTTGGCCCAATTTTATTTTTTCATGGGAGGGTATTCAGTAATAAAAAATAACAGTCGCCGGGTGCGGTGGCTCAAGCCTGTAATCCCAGCACTTTGGGAGGCCGAGATGGGCGGATCATGAGGTCAGGAGATGCAGACCGTCCTGGCTAACATGGTGAAACCCCGTTTCTACTAAAAAATTCAAAAACTAGCCGGGCGAGGTGGCGGGTGCCTGTAGTCCCAGCTACTCGGGAGGCTGAGGCAGGAGAATGGCATAAACCCAGGAGGCAGAGCTTCCAGTGAGCTGAGATCCGGCCACTGCACTCCAGCCTGGGCGACAGAGCGAGACTCCGTCTCAAAAAATAAAAAAAAAAAAAGTAAAAGTATAGATATTAACAATCTTCAAAATAAAAAATTAGCATGATAAAATGTACGTTTTGAACAGGGATACAAAGCAAAAGGCACGGTATCTCGAATTCTCACCCTAGACTGTTACTAACCAGTTATGATCTGAGCTGCTCCCAGACCCCAGCAGACCTGGTATACCTGCGTTGCTAACTGGACAGCTTACCAACTCTTTTGAAGCCCTAGTGTCCTCATCTGTTAATGACATGATCTGCCCTCAGGGTTATGGTAAAGATTAAATGAAAATATCCACATAAAGTTCTCTGGCACAGTCATTATAACCACAAACCTATTCATTTGTAGAAAAATACTAATGTGAAATCATATCACATATGACCTTGTCAGTATAACAAAACTACCACAAACACAAGTTTTTCATGATGTTAGTTTCAGTGCAAAAAGAACTAAATCCTTTTAAGTGTCTACATGCTAATTTTTAACATAACTGTTATCTAGCGTGTTTTGAAGAGCCTACTCATGTATGCATTTTGGAATTTTTTCTGATAACAGGAATCACCCCCAGCTATGTAACCAAAAATGAGTTCCCTATACCTGTGTTAAGAAGGTGCTTGTTTCCTATAATAGTGCCCTGCAAAATAAGCACCAAAGGAATAAATGCTATCTGTAAACCTCAAGCTCCCCAGTTTTTTTTTTTTTTTGGAGACAGAGTTTTGCTCTTGTTGCCCAGGCTGGAGTGCAATGGCACAATCTCAGCTCACTGCAACTTTCACCTCCCGGGATCAAGTGATTCTCCTGCCTCAGCCTCCCTAGTAGCTCAGATTACAGGTACCTGCCACCAACCCTGGCTAATTTTTTGTATTTTTTAGTAGAGACGGGGTTTTACCATGTTGGCCAGGCTGGTCTCAAACTCCTGAAGTCAGGTGATCCAACTGCCTTGGCCTCCCAAAGTGCTGGGATTACTGGTGTGAGCCACCATGCCTGGTCACCCCATCTGTTTTAACCGGAATTGAAGTCAATAACACAGGATCCCTTCCAGCTTCTGAATTGCATATTTACAATTTTCTCACCATGCATATGCAGAAGAGGAAATTTGATATAGAAGGGGACTCTGAGGTCTTACTGAATTAGGGAGTAACAGAAAAATGTACTATTTTTGGAGAAAAGTGGCAGAGGAAAAAAATGGCTTCTGGATAAATTGCTCTGTCCACCCGCCTTGGCTCCATCTGAGATCTTATTCAATTTGTTACATTAACATCAAAAGGAAAGAAAAGATCCATGAAATGCAGCCACCCCAGTACTGGTGAAAAAAGCACTCTGCTTTTCCAAATTTATGCTAAGTTGGTCAATTCTTGAGTGTTTCCTTCACAGCTTTCAGAGCCAAATGAAAACAATTTTAAACACTTTGTTGTACACACTTCCCCTGTATAAACTATAAGTTACCAAAATAGAGCCAGTCACACCAAATCAATGAATTCTCACATTCTTTCTGAATTTCAATTTCATAAGCAGAAAGTAATAATGCCTCCAGGTGGTTTTGAGAATTAAGAAAACAATGTAATCCCCTCAGCATATTTCCTGGCATGCAACAGGCACTAATGTGGCACATGTCTATTTTATCATTACTCCGTGCTAAATAAGTTTGATATAACTGAGTTACAACAGATTTTTCTATCTGTGAAAAAGTGTAAGAATTATATTTACCTCTATATTATTGTTCATTAGGCCACAAGCATCAGCAAAGTCTGGATGTTTTGTGTTGATATAAGCCAGTTCAATTGCCACTAAGTTATGGACCTAGAAAAAAAGTAAGTTAGGCTATATACAAAAATACATCAACCATATTTTACTTTGAGAAATTTATATATAAAACTTACGAAACAGACAATACCGAAAAAGTACAGGAAACTTATGCCTAAATTACTTGATAATTATATTCCAACCGATAAATCTTATGTCAAACAATAATTTACTCTAGCTTTAAAATTATTTACATTTCAGCATCTAAAACTGCATTTCTAAGAGGGAACAATAACATTAAAGTAACTACAAGTATTTTACTGTTAAGGAAAAATAGTCATCTATTTGATGCAAATCTAAATTCCAATGCTTTATGCAACTTTGCTATTAAAACTTCAGATCATCCACTATTCCATGTCACTTTTTAAGTTCATTTTCAACAATAAGAAAATAAGTTCATAACCAGGCATAAGTTAAAAATGTTAACTTTATTTGGGTAAAGGATACATCTAAAGACCTGAGGTAGTGACTGGTTAGCCTTAACTATAAAGCACCTAGTTAAAATATTATATGTAGTTCAAAATCCTTAGAGGAAAATAAAAAAGAAAAGTTAAAATTAATTTATCCAGCCCTCTACAGAATTGCTAAGTCTTTTTTTGTTTTTTGAGATGGAGTTTCGCTCTTATTGCCCAGGCTGGAGTGCAGTGGCACAATCTCGGCTCACCACAATCTCCACCTCCTGGGTTCAAGTGATTCTCTTGCCTCAGCCTCCCGAGGAGCTGGGATTACAGGCATGCGCCACCATGCCCGGCTAATTTTGTATTTTTAGTAGAGACGGGGTTTCTCCATGTTAGCCAGGCTGGTCTCCAACTCCCGACCTCAGGTGATCCACCCACCTCGACCTCCCAAAGTGCTGGGATTACAGGCATTAGCCACCACACCACTAAGTGTTACAGAGAGAATAAACTTAAGCCCTTTATTATGTGCTGTCCTAACAAATCTCAGGTATCAGAATGGCACTTATCAGTCCAGAACTGGGTAAAAAGGATCTATTAAAATGAAGGTCCAATGATTCTGTGCTATATTCAGTCTTAGACATCAGAATCTGAGGGGTGTCCTCACTAAAGAAACAGCCAAGCAGCAGCACTTACATTCCAAGGATGGTTTTGTACTCTTAGTAACCTCCACGGGGCTCACCATCCTGAGCCAAGGACCCAAATGCACTTTTAGTGATCAGAAAGAAAAACAAAAAACAAAAACCCAGCCAACAATTAGAGGCATAAGGGCAATTTTAAATGCTTATCCCATATTTCTGCCAATTTCAGCATTTTTATTTGTGTGGATAGCAGCAACCCACAGAATAGTAGCAACCAACTATGATATTATAGTTACTAGGTCATAACAAGCAAACTGCAGAAGTGGCCAGATTACTCCGATGTACCTCAAAGTAAGAGTGTGCTATAAAGGCTCAGTTTACTGAGGCTAAAGATGGAACTAATTTTCTGTTAAGATCAGTGGTACTAAATAATACAGCAAAGCTATTCACACCCCTCAATCATAAATCTCTTTTCAAGAAAACCCATGTCTGCAGGCTAATGATTAAAATATGAAGAAAAAATACACTTTATACCAGAATTATTAAAAATTTTCCTTTAAATTTTTAATAAATTTAACTTTAATAAATTTATTTTTTATTTTAATAAACTTTAGTAAATTTAACTTTAATAAATTAAACTTTTAATAAATTTAAAGTTGACTGAAACTCAACTTCTTTTTCCTCCCAATACACTGGAAAACATTATGCCTGAACTCTAAAGTAACCATATAATGTTTATTAAAAAGCAGTCAAAAATTTAAACTTTTACTAATAGTAATTACAATGATCTATGCTCACCATTTCATTTGTAACAGGCAACCTTTTACGAAGAAGACAAGTCACCACTTCAACTATGGCATCATGAAGTTTAGGAAATCGTAACAATTCCTATAAATGGTAGATGAAAGAAAAATGTAAGTTTGTTTTTTTTCTTTTTAAGACATAGTCTCACTAAGTCATCCTCCCACCTTAGCCTCCCAAATAGCTGAGACTGTATGTATAAGCCACCATGCCAGGCCAACAGTCATTTTCTTTTATTTAATGATCACAGAAATACTGAATTAGATTTGGAGCCTACATTTTAAGAATCCTATTTCAAATCACTTTCAGGTAAGGGAACTACAGATTTTACCTTGTATCCCATCTTACACATTTTCTTCCACCCAGTGAAAGAAACCACCACTTCATGTTCTTTTCTAGTTTACGTGAAACCTGTTACATTTCTCTCCGTTACCTGTGTACTGTAATTGCTACAGTGCTGAATGATCCTTTGCATTTCCTCATGAACCAGTTCCACACAGCGGAGGCTGGGCTCTTCTAGACGTTTGATTTGCCGCTTCACCAGTAACTCAAATGAAACCTCAGGCACAAATAAAGCAGGACGAGGACCCTGAGAAAATAAAACTTAGAACTCTTATTATATATGTAATTTCAGTTCTTCCCAAAGGTTAAGTCACATTTTTTGTATTTTTCATGCAAAATGCTTTTTAATTTCAAATATGAGAGCAAAATAAACTGTATAATTAAGTTTAAAAAGACATAGTATATGGGTAAGAAAAACTTTAACCTCATTTTTTTTACAGTCTAAAAAGCTAAGCATACTCACAGTGGCATTTCTAATGGCAGTCAAAATGTCAATAGTGTTAAGGCCACCAAGTGGATCGACAGATTCTAAGGTTCGCCCAAAAGTCTCATGGAAAATATAACAAATTCTAGCACCACCGCATCTGAAAGGCAATGAAGTATATGGTTTCTGGCATTGTGAAAGGGGAAAGAAGATACAAGTTAGAAGTCTTTCTAGAGCTTTAAGTTCATCTTATTTTCTGAGAAAGCCTCAGATAAACAATTTCATTCATTCCCATTACCATGTGTTCTAATTCAACTCATTATGAACTAGTTTCTCTAATTTTTTTAAATGGGAAAAGGAATCATGAAATGATAGGTATGTGTGTATATATATATATTTGTAAATATAATACATGTTCTGACATAAAACAACAGTTAACTAAGAATTGCTAAGCACCTTTTCTCTACCCTAGTTTTCCTCAACTAGAATATAAGCTCCTTGAGAATAGGAAACAGTGCCTTATATTTATTTCCATTGATTCACAATCTGAAGTAGAGGTTGGCAAACTTTTTCCATAAAGGGTCACATAGTATTTTAGGCTTTTCAGGTCATACAGTCTCTGCTGCAACTACTCAACTCTACCATTAAGCACATAAGCAGCCACAGACAATATGTAAATAAATAAGCATAGCTTGTTAGCTAGGCTTGTCTCAAACTCCTGACCTCAAGTGATCCACCCGCCTTGACCTCCCAAAGTGCTGGGATGACAGGCGTGAGCCACCCGTGCCCAGCCCTAGTCTTGCTTTAGACAAATTAAATCTCTTTTTCTTGTTGTTTTTGTTTTTGTTTTTTTTTGAGATGGAGTCTCGCTCTGTTGCCCAGGCTGGAATGCAGTGGTGGGCTCTTGGCTCACTGCAACCTCTGCCTCCCGGGTTCAAGTGATTCTTCTGCCTCAGCCTCCCAAGTAGCTGGGACTACAGGCATGCGCCACCATGCCCAGCTAATTTTTGTATTTTTAGTAGAGACGGGGTTTCACCACAATGGCCAGGATGGTCACGATCTCTTGACCTCATGATTTGCCCGCCTCAGCCTCCCAAAGTGTTGGGATTACAGGCATGAGCCACCACGCCCGGCCTTAGACAAATAAAAATCTCTTGATATAGTTACTGAGCACCTTATGTTTCCTATCTTGTTTAATAACCAGAAACCCTGGTATTATCTTTTTCAAATTCAAGTCCAGCTGAATTCTACAAATACCTTTATAATGCCTCCCCAAATCATCCCTTCCTCTCTATTTTTACAACCACTACTGAGTACCTTTTTATAGTAGCTCAGGTAAAAGGTACTAGTCTAATATTATGCTAACAGAAGTAAGCCAAGCACAAAAGGGCAAATACTGAATGATTCAATTTATATGAAGTATCTACAATAGGCAAATTCAGACACAGAAAGTAAATTTGGCTCACACCTGTCATCCCAACACTTTGGGAGGCCGAGGCGGGCGGATCACCTGAGGTCAGTTCAAGACTAGCCTGGCCAACATGGTGAAACCCAGTCTCTACTAAAAATACAAAAAAATACAAAAATTAGCCAGGTGTGGGGCACCTGTAGTCCCAGCTACTCAGGAGGCTGAGGCAGGATGATTGCTTGAGCCTGGGAGGCAGAGATTGGCCCAGACTGCCACTGCATTCCAGCCTCGGTAATAAAGTGAGACTCTGTCTCAAAATAAATTAATTAATTAATTAAATTAGAGGTTACCAGGGCTGGAGGAGAGGAGAATGAGGAGTAATTGCTTAATAGATAAGAATTTCGGCTGGGCGCAGTGGCTCATGCCTGTAATCCCAGCACTTTGGGAGGCCGAGGCAGGCGGATCACAAGGTCAGGAGTTCGAGACCAGCCTGGCCAGCATGGTGAAACTGCATCTCTATTAAAAATACAAAAAATTAGCCGGGCGTAGTAGTGCGCGCCTGTAATCCCAGCTACTCAGGAGGCTGAGATAATGAGAATCGCTTGAACCCAGGAGGCGGAGTTTGCAGTGAGCCAAGATCACGCCACTACACTCCAGCTTGGGCAATAGAGTGAGACTCTCAAAAAAAAAAAAAGGTGGGGGCGGATGGGTGCGGTGACTCACGTCTGTAATCCCAGAATTTTGGGAGGCCAAGGCAAGTGGATCACGAGTTCATGAGATCGAGACCATCCTGGCTAACACGGTGAAACCCCATCTCTAATAAAAATACAAAAAAAAAAAAAAATTAGCCAGGCGTGGTGGCACACGCCTGTAGTCCCAGCTACTGGGGAGGGTGAGGCAGGAGAATCACTTGAACTTGGGAGGTGGAGGTTGCAGTGAGCCGAGATCGCGCCACTGCACTCCAGAGTAGGCGACAGAGCAAGACAGAAAAGACTCTGTATCTACAGTCTTGTTCCTAGACACCCTTCCTGTCTTATCTCCTATTATGTCCCATCACTATACATGCTGTTCTCCAAAACATTATTCTTACATTATTCTTTGCTGTTCCCAAGCCTGAAACACCCTCTCATTACTGGCTTCTCAAATTCTTTTCAGAGCCCAATTCAAATGCCTTCTTAAATGTGGAGCTCTCCCAAACCCTGAAATAAATGTCAATGGTCTCTCTTCAATGTCTGAAACGCTTCATTAGGTAGACACAGATAATTGGTTCATTAACTATTTATAAAGTAGTGCATATATGCTATATGTACTTTTCTGAATATGAATTATATATAACAATAAGTAGTATTTAAATAAAAGTTATACTTTTGCAGCCTAATCAAGCTCAGTATTATCTTGACCTACTTTACCCACTAAACTCTTTTAAGGCCCATTTGTGGTCATCTTTACTTTTTTCAATATGCCATATATATAACCATTCAATAATTAGTCTGATAAATACTCTCTTTACGGAGTTGACCATATGAAGACCATCTCGGTTATACTAAAGTATATAGAACTACACACATGCACGCACACACACACACAAACACACAAATGAGTTAACGTATAAACCTGAACAAGCTCTGTGGATTGTACCCATGTCCATTTTCTCACTTTGTTATTGTACTGTAGTTATGCAAGATGTCCAACAGTGGGGGAAGTTGGGGAAAGGGTACAGAGTGGAGGGTGCGTGGGACCTCCCTGTACATCACCCTGCAAACTTCCTGTGAGTCTATAATTATTTCAGAATAAAAAGATGTTTTTAGAGAAATGGTTGTTCTTGCTAGTAGTAAAACAGTACAATATGCTAACAATATGCAATAAGTAATGAAAGATTCTAAGGATGTTATATTCTTTAATCTAATAAACTTACTTCTACAAATTTATCCTCAGTGTTTACTTGGACACAAGCCCCAAAGATAGATGCAGGTAGTCCATCATAGCTTATATGTGTATATAACAGAAAACAAACTATCCAGTAGTAGGAGACTGGCCCAACAAATAAGGGTATATCTAAAAAGTAAAATACTATGCAAATCTTCAGACTGATAATGTATGAGGTAGAAAGTTATTTGTTACATGATTTAAGAAATGATTCCAAGATAGGTATAGCATCTGATTTTTAAAGATATGTAGGACAGGCATCTATGTGTTATAGATGCATAGAAAAATGCCTAGTTCAATGCCAAATTTTAGGAATTATCTCAGGTTGGTGAAATTAAGGGTTTGTTTTCGTTTTCAGAGATGGGGTCTCCTTTTTTAGCGCCATCTGCTCGCAGCGCTGCCTCTTGCTCCTCCCACCACCGCTGCTACCCTGAGTCACTGCCTGCACAGCTCCACCTGCCTGGCTCCCCATACTAGCCTCTCATATTTGAGTTCTTACAACATGGCAGACATTGACAACCTGCCTAGCTAGGGTAGTTAAAAGAGGAGTGAATACTCTCAAAAACCTGCATAAGTGCACAGATAGAAGCCAAATTATATGAGGAAGTTCACAATCTTGAAAGAAAGTATGCTGTTCTCTATCAGCCTCTATTTGATAAGCAGTTTATGATTATTAATGCAATTTATGAACCTACGGAGGAAGAATGTGAATGGAAACCAGATGAAGAAGATGAGATTTCAGAGGAGTTGAAAGAAAAGGCCAAGACTGAAGATGAGAAAAAGGATGAAGAAAAAGAAGACCCCCAAAGGAATTCCTGAATTTTGGTTACCTGTTTTTAAGAATGTTGACTTACTCAGTTATATGCTTCAGGAACATGATGAACCTATTCTGAAGCATTTCAAAGATACTAAAGTGAAGTTCTCAGATGCTGGCCAGCCGAAGAGTTTTGTTTTAGAATTTCACTTTGAACCCAGTGAATATTTTACACATGAAGTGCTGACAAAGACATGTAGGATGAGGTTAGAACCAGAACCAGATAATTCTGATCCCTTTTCTTTTGATGGACCAGAAATAATGGGTTGTACAGGGGGCCAGATAGATTGGAAAAAAGGAAAGAATGTCACTTTGAAAACATTAAGAAGCAGAAACACAAGGTACATGGGACAATTCGTACTGTGACCAAAACAGTTTCCAATGACTCTTTCTTTAATTTTCTTGCCCCTCCTGAAGTTCCTGAGAGTAGAGATCTGGATGATGCTGCTGAAGCTATCCTTGCTGCAGACTTCAAAATTGGTCACTTTTTATGTGAGCATATAATCCCAAGATCAGTGTTATAGTTTACTGGAGGAGTTACTGAAGATGATGATGATGAGTATGGTGAAGAAGGTGAAGAAGCTGATGAGGAAGGGGTAGATGAAGGAGATGAGGGAAATGATCCAGACTATGACCCGAAGAAGGATCAAAACCCAGCAGAATGCAAGCAGTAGTGAAGCAGGATATATGTGGCCTTGAGGATAACCTGCACTGTAATAGCCTAAACACAACTCTTACTTACTGCCTTATGTTTTTGTATTTTCTTGGTAGACTAGGTAATTTTTGTTTTAAAGGATAGGAAACTGGTATTTTAAAGACCAATTTGTTCTAGCTAGCATTTTCACTAGTTTTTCTGCCAGATATGTTGAATGCACAAATTCTGTCACACATGTTCATTCATTGCTAATAATTTGGTTCTTCTGGAATCTTTTTATGTAGCTCTTGGAGTACAGCTATGAAAATTAACAACTGTTAAAGGAAACACTTTTTTTTTTTTCCAAAATTTTTTCCTTGAGGAAGCAAAGTATTTTTTCAGCTGTCTGTTGAATAGGGTTAAGTCTGCTTGGATTAGCTGTGCCTTTCATTACTTTGTTACAGAAATGCAGGGACTTATACTAAGACAATTCATCGTTTAAAAAAAAAAAAAAAAAAACTGGCATGCGCAGTGGCTCACGCCTGTATTCCTAGCACTTTGAGAGGCTAAGGCAGGCAGATCACCTGAGGTCAGGAGTTCAAGACCAGCCTGACTAACACAGTGAAACCCCATCTCTACTAAAATACAAAAATTAGCTGGGCATGATGGCGGGTGCCTGTAATCCCAGCTACTCAGGAGGCTGAGACAGGAGAATCGCTTGAACCCAGGAGATGGTGGTTGCAGTGAGCTGAGATCGTGCCACTGCACTCCAGCCTGGGTGGCTGAGCAAGACTCGGTCTGAAAGAAAAAAAAAATGGGCAAGACAACTATATGGTTAAGAATTTAAGAATTTCCAGTATGACCACACCCAATAACTGTATTAGATTGTTAATGGATTATTGTGTTATAGGTGAAATAGTTAACTGTAAAGTAACCTGACTCAGTATAGTTACTGGTACCACAGTGAGATGAATAAAACAGGATTTTCAGAAGTTAGCCTGAATTTAACTATACTTTTAAATTTAACCTCCATTAACTAAGCATTTTTTCTTTGTAGTAGGATCTACCTTCTGCTTCCCTGGAAAGGATGAATTTACATCATTTGACAAGACCTATTTTCAAGTTACTTGTTGTTTGCTTGTTTTTGTAGCCTAAAATAAAAATTTCAAATACAATTTTAGTTCTTACAAGATAATGTCTTAATTTTGTACCAATTCAGGTAGAAGCAGAGGCCTAGCTTGAATTAAGGGTTATACTCAGTTTTTACCACATTACTGAAAAGGGTACCAGCTTTAGAAAGAGATACTATACTAATAAGCAAGTGTAAAAAAAAAAAGAAGAAGAAAATTTTAAGCGATATGATGCTTTAAAAAAAAAAAGTTAAAGTTCATTTTCTTTGGGGTAGAGCTTAGAGAGAAGGCCCCAAGCTTCTGTGGTTTCTTCTAATTCTTATTGCTTAAAGTATGAGTATGTCAATTACCCATGCTTCTGTTTGCTATGTATTAAAATGTGTAGTACTGTTTACTTAACTACCTCATGGATGTGTTAAGGCATATTGAGTTAAATCTCATAAAATGTTTCTTGATCTCGTTAAAAGCTCAAAATTTTGGGCCTATTTGTAATGCCAGTGTGACACTCAGCATTTTGTTCACACCACGCTTTGATAACTAAACTAGAAAACAGTTATCAACTAAATTATCAGTTAGTGATCTTTGTGTGGCATATATAAAAATATATAAAAATATATATATATATATAAATATATATATAAATTTTTTTTTTTTTGGAGATGGAGTGTCTCTCTGTTGCCCAGGCTGGAGTGCAGTGGTGCGATCTCAGCTCACTGCAACCTCCAACTCCCGGGTTCAAGCAATTCTCCTGCCTCAGACTACTGAGTAGCTTGGATTACAGGCATGCGCCACCACACCCGGCTAATTTTTGTATTTTTAGTAGAGACGGGGTTTCACCATGTTCGCCAGGATGGTCTCGATCTCTCAACCTCGTAATCCGCCTGCCTCGGCCTCCCAAAGTGCTGGGATTACAGGGGTGAGCCACCGCGCCCGGTCAGTGTGGCTCCTATTTTTATAGAAGTGGATGGATGCACTATTTCACAAGGTCCAAGAATTTTTTTCTGTATGACTGCGTTGTAGTACTACAGGGAGAGCACTATAGTGTTGTAGTCATGAGACTAAAGTGGAAATAAGACTATTTTTGACAAAAGATGCCATTAAATTTCAGACTGTAGAGCCACATTTACAATACCTCAGGCTAATTACTGTTAATTTTGAGGCAACTTTCTTTTGACGATGGTGAGGGTGGACTATTGGATTGTCATTACAGGAAGGTCTAGATTTCCTGCTCTTAACAAAATTACATTGAATTCATTTTTAGAGGTGATGAAAACTTCCTTTTTCAGAAGTTAGTGTTAAGGTCTTGGAAGTGAACACACTGTCTGTAGTGCTACCCATTCCTCTCCTGAAATTTTAACTTACTACTGGAAATCCTTAACCAATTATAACAGCTTTGTTCTCTTTATTTTCAAAATGATTTCCTTTGCTTTGATTAGACACTCTGTTTTTTGTTTGTTTGTTTGTTTGTTTTTGGTAACCATAGTTCATCTAAATGCAGCTTTTTTTGAACTTTAAAGACAGAATCACTTTTTTTTTCTGAGACAGAGTCTTGCTCTGTTGCCCAGGCCAGAGTACAATGGCACCATCTCGGCTCACTGCAACCTCCGCCTCAGAGGTTCAAGAGATTCTCCTGCCTCAATCTCCCAAGTAGCTGGCATTACAGCTGCCTGCGACCACGCCCGGCTAGTTTTTGTATTTTTAGTAGAGATGGGGTTTCACCATGTTAGCCAGGCTGGTTTCGAACTCCTGACGTCAGGTGATTCGCCCGCCTTAGCCTCCCAAAGTGCTGGGATTACAGGCATGAGCCACTGTGCCTGGCCGGAATCCCATTTTTAACAAACTGAGGTAGCAAAATCATCTTTTTCATTCTTTTAGGAAATAGCTATTGCCAAAGTCAAGGTGTAGATAATACCTAGTCTTGTTACATAATGGGGATGCGGTTTGCCGAAGAATTTTCTTTATAAAATTGAAGTTTCAAGGGATGTCAGTGTTTATGCCATTTTTCCAGTTCCAAAATTATTCCATTCCATTCTAGAAATTTGAAGTATGTAACTTGAAATCCTTAATAAAATTTGGATTTAATTTTAAAAAGAGAGAGAGAGAGAGAGATGGAGTCTCAATATGTTGCCCAGGCTGGCCTTGAACTCCTGAACTCAAGGGATTCTCCTACCTCAGCCGCCTGAGCAGCTGGGACTACGGGTGCACACCACCATGTAATTTTGTTTTTATGTTTTATTTTTACTTATCTGCATTTTCTAATTTTTTATGAGCAATTATACTGTGTGTACTAAAGAAACAAACACTTTAAAAGCTAAATTAAGAAATTTCTTATTAAAATATTGCTTTACAAATACATGAAAATTTTACTTTGCTTTACATCATTTACAAAACATATTTTCACACAACCAGACATCATCCTATTATCCCTACAAAATTATATTTTTGTTTTATAGATAACAAATCTCAGATAATCTGAGCTGAAGTCATCTTCACAAAAGGAAAAGTGACCTAGCTCTCTAGGTAACCAAATCTACAGAAAAATTTCTTACTTACAGCTCTGAAGTTTCAATATATTTTGCAGTTCCTTCAATCGTGTTACAATATTCTGTGGCAAATTTGGTAATAAGCTGGAGTAAAGTAGCACTTTTATCATCCACGGGTTCACCGTAGCTATTTAAAAGAGACTGATACTGAGCAGCTAGAACATTTATTCTTGTTTTCAACTCTGGTAAGCAATCTCTGATGTGATGCATCAGTAACCTAAAAAAGGTTTTTAGAAAGGAAAGATTTAAAAGTAAAATTGTGTATTCTGAAGCCCTAAAGAAGTCAAATTTTTAAAATGGGGAAAACCTATCAAATAATTTGTCCTGGCAAATGTGATATACTGTGAAATATATATTTGGTCTTTGTCTTCATTTCCTGGCAATCAGCTCCTAAAATCCTTGGACTCTCCAAAAGCATAACAGTGTTTAGAGTGTCTTTGCATGTTAATGAGATGACTGGTGGCTGGGAGTCCCTAGATAGCTTCAGGATGGGAGCTGGTCACCAGAACAGCCTCAGAAGAAGGGAGAGAGGCCAAAGGTTGAGCTGATCACCAGTGGCCAATGAAGTTTCCATAAAAACTCAAAAGGACACAGTTCATGGAGTCTTCAGAGAGTGGAACACATGAAGGTTCCCGGAGTGTGGTGTGCCCAGAGAGGGCACGGAAGCTCCACATTCTTTCCCACATGCCCAGCCCTGTGCATCTCTTCATCTGGCTATTTACCTATATCCTTTGTACTATGCTTTATAGTAAGTGGGTATATTTTAAGTAGGGTTTCCCTGACCTCTGTGAGCCACTCTAACAAATTAATCAAACATGAAACGGGAGTCATGGGTACCCTGACTTATAGTCCATCAGTCAGAAATACAGGCTACAACCTGTGCTTACAACTAGCATCTGACTTGGGGGCAGTCTTGTGGGACTGAACCCTCAAACTGTGGGAGCTGATGCTATCGCCAGGTAAATAGTGTTAGCATTGAATTAAAGGACATTCAGCTACAAGCCCCTGGAGAATTCCTTGCTTGATGTATGGGGAAAACTCCCCATGTATCTGCTCTCAGAAGCATTATGTGCCATACTGATTAACTGTGTGTAAATAGGAAAAAAACAATTTGTATTCGTTTTTCCTAAATCATAAAAGGAAAAAAATGCAAATTATTTTCATATTACTGCAATTACCACAGAGAAAGCAAGCCAATCAATTCTTCCTATATAATTTTGGTTTCATTGACTTGTCATTTACAATTAGTAACCAGCAAAGTAAAAATCAACCTTATTAAGATCCAAATCTAGCAGTCTTTAGGGAATAAAAGTAAGAGAAAATGGCTTCCACTTCAGTCATTTATAAATCATCTAGAAACATCTTCTAGTCCCCCACCATCAATGGGTATTCAGAATCCAACGTATACAACTTAAGTTATTTCTACAGTGAATAGGAATAAAAGACATTCTATTTCTTTGTTTTTCCATCTCCCTTTCCTGGTAAATAAAAGACATTCTAAGTTAAGAATAGATAATGTGAAAATTACAAATTTTAATGCAGTTGCTGAAATGCAAAGTGCAAATGAAGTCATCTCTAGTTCTATCCACAAAACTAAATTAACTGTCAAAATTTTCATAATTAAAACATCTTAAAATCACTTGAACATTCATTCTAGACTGCATGATGATGTAATGTCAACCACCCCAATAAAAATAGAGACATCTACTCTTCAGGAACCTACTATGTAAGAAACCATAAGTGAAGCTGTTAGGAACAGTATGAAAATGTAAGGAACTGAAAATGAATCCTCTCAGACACCTACTGGTAAAAACAAACACATCTCATTTCCAAAAGGTAAAAAAGTTACCTGTTTAGAGTCCTAGCAAGATACTTTGTTCCATTTCTATTGGCCAGAGATGGATATTTCTTTTGAAGAAAAGCATACTCATCACGGATTGAATCAGTTACACTCTTCTTGTTGTTAATATCTAGCTGACTCCTGAGGTTGAAAAAATTACAAAACTATTCAGCTTAATGGTTGTCCTCTTCCTACCTCAGATGATGACAGCACCAGCCATTATTCTCTAATACCTGACAGGGACTGTTTTATTTAATTCTCACAATAATTGTATGTGACAGGTATTATTACCCCATTGTATAGCAAGGAACTGAGGCTCACAGAGACTAACTTACCCAAGGTCACACACTAACTGGCATAGCCAAGATTTGAACTAAGTGAATTATAAGTAACTAGTGCCTAAATAGAGTAGGCCTCATTATTGCCATTAACTATAGACAAAAACAATAAGTAACAGGTATAGACAGGTATAAAAATATAAGAGTATCTTAGTCAACTGTATATTTTATCCATGGACAGGGAACTAATTTCTCCCAAAAATAATTAAGTTAATTTGAAGAACAATCATCTACAATGAACAGTGTTGCGCCACCTCCTTGCCTGAAAAAGGAGACAGTTGGAATTGGGAGTGGGGATGGGAGAATGACAGGAGGGATGGGATGGAAGGACATTAAAATAGAAGCAGACAACTGGAATGGATCTTATATATCAGGTAGTAAAAACATTTTCGTTTTCTAAAGGCTTGAGACCCAAAGACATTAGGTGTCATTTAAACCTACATTGTATCTAGTTTATGGAAGAACTGGGACTAGAACTCAGATTTCATGATAATTTCAGGGTTTCCTAGCATATGAAGGCTTTGGACTAAAAGAGAGATTCATCCGAATCCAGCTCTTTCACTACCCATGTAACTTTTGGTTAAATGTATAACCTGAGGTTTCTGATTATAAAATAGACATCAACACCTACCTCAGGGGATGCTGTGAGGATTCCAAGAGATACCATTTGCAAATTGCTCACAGTAGAGTGTCTAAAACGTAATTAGACACTCAATAATAGTTTCCTTTTTCCAATTTTTAATACCAACTATTTATAATTAGGATACCTTTAATAAAATTTCTCCAAGTCACATCCTGGCAATTACACAAAATCACTAATGCTAGGGATTAAACCAATCTATTAAAATCCTGCCACCTTAAACTCTTTCTCGATTGGGTATACATTAGGTAATTTTTCCCTTACCCAGTACCTCCTCATACATAGCTTAACATGATAGGCAAGAATTCTTAAAGCCTGGCTATTACAACATTTCTTCCATTTTGTGGTATTGCTTACTTTAGAAACATTTTCCATTAAAAATTTCTATGGGGGCAGGCATAGTGGCTCATGCCTGTAATCCTAGCACCTGAGAAACCAAGGTTGGAGGATTGCTTGAGCCCAAGAAGTCGAGACAAGCCTGGGCAACATGGCAAGACCCTGTCACTACAAAAAAAATTAAAAATTAGCCAGGTGGTAGTCTCAGCTACTTGAAAGGCTGAAGTGGAAGGATCACTTGAGCCCAGAGGTCGAGGCTACAATAAGCCACAATCACGCCACTGCATTCCAGCCTAGGCAACAGAGAGACACCCTGTTTCCAAAAAAAAAAAAAAATTCTATCTCTTTTCTGCCTTTAGGGCAATTGATTCTTTAGCAATACCAAGATCATAGTAAAAGGGAGAAAAAATATAGGACAGTATCACATTTCAAACAGATTTTAGAAATTCAGACTTGCTCTGAAGTGAGAATGCTACCAATTCTTATCCCATTCTAACTGCTAACCTGTTAACTACTCCAATTATTCCAAGTTTGACTGGAATAACCCTTCCCATCAATACATCCATGGCATCAGTACCCGCATCCATGAGATCAAGTTTAGTGATTACAGCTAGGGTTCTGCGACCTGGTAAATGCAAAAAGAGAAAAGGGCAAAGAAAAGAAAGAAAATGATCCATTAAATAAAACTATTAAGTATTAATAAAGGAAAACCCTCATCTATAATCCCACTTAGTATTACCTCGGTCATCATTTTGATAATGCCTTTCTTACCAGTACTTTTTAAAAAATAATTTTAAACATTGTGTACAATTTTTAAAAACATTTTTGCCAGGTGTGGCAGCTCACGCCTGTAATTCTAGCAGTTTGGGAGGCCAAAGCGGGCAGATCACCTGAGGTCAGGAGTTCGAGACCAGCCTGACTAACATGGTAAAACCCCATCTCTACTAAAAATACAAAACTTAGCCAGGCGTAGTGGCAGACGCCTATAATCCCAGCTGCTCAGGAGGCTGAGGCAGGAGAATTGCTTGAACCTGGGAGGCGAAGGTTGCAGTGAGCTGGGAGCGTGCCATTGCACTCCAGCCTGGATGACAGAGCAAGACTCCATCTCACAAAGATAGAGATAGAGATAGAGATAGAGATAGAGATAGAGATAGAGATAGAGATAGAGATAGAGATAGAGATAGAGATAGAGATAGAGATAGAGATAGAGATAGAGATAGAGATAGAGATAGTATATATATAAAAAATAGATTTTTTTCACATGCAATTTTTTGTTGACTCTTAGGGCTATTTTGTAAGCATTTAAAAAATCTATATAAAATTTACATCCAGGAGATATGGCCCATGCCTATAATCCCAACACTTTGGAAGGCCAAGGTGGACAGATTGCTTGAGCCCAGGAGTTCGAGACCAGCCTGGGCAAAGTGGTGAAACTCTGTCTCTACAACAAATAGAAAACTTAGCAGGGTATGGTAGTCCTAGCTACAGATGAGGCGGAGGTGTGGAAACTACCTGAGCCCAAGAGGCCAAGGCTGCAGTGAGCCGCGACTGCACCACTGCACTCCAGCCTGGGCAATGGAATGAGACCCTGTCTCAAAAAACAAAAATTAAAATAAAAATATTGACTCCTTTTTGGTGTACACTTCTAAGAGTTTTGACAAATGCCAAGAGATATTTCACAACCAACTCAAGACACTGCCGCCCCCCACCAAATTTTCTTATGCTAACCAATCAAACCAATTTTCCATCCCTAGTTTTGCCTTTTCTAGAATGTTATATAAATGAAATCAGATAGTACATAACCTTTTGAGTCCGGCTTCTTTCATTTAGCATAATGCATTTGAGATTCATCCATGTTCTTGTATATTAATAGTCCATTCCTTTTTATTGCGGAGTAGTGTCCCATTGTATGGAATGTACTATACTTTAGTTTCACTCCCCATCTGAGAAATATGTGAGTTGTTTCCAGCTTTTGGAAATTATGAATAAAGATGCTGTAGACATTTGTATATAGTTTTTTATATGAACACTGGTTCTCATTTAACATGGTTAAACACCTAGGAATGGGACTGCTAATTTAACTTTATAAGAAACTGCCAGACTTGTTTCCCAAAATGACTATACCACTCCCACCAGCAATGTATGAGTTCCAACTGCTCTGCGTAGTGTACAATTTTTAGTCATAAGCATTTTTCTTTTGTTTTTTTTTTGTGCAGTGGTACAATCTCGGCTCACTGTAACCTTCGCCTCCTGAGTTCAAATGATTCTCATGTCTCAGCCTCCCCAGTAGCTGGGATTACAGGCATGCACCACCATGCCCGGCTAATTTTTGTATTTTTAATAGAGATGGGTTTTCACCATGCTGGCCAGGTTGCTCTGGAACTTCTGGCCTCAAGCGATCCACTCACCTCAGCCTCCCAAAGTGCTGGGATTACAAGTGTGAGCCACCACGCCCAGCCTACAAGCATTTTTCTGTATTGCTCCAAATCAGCAAAATCATCCTTTTTAATTATTTCATATTTTACTATTATAATTTACTTAATCCTTCCAACTGTTGGTCGTATTGTTTCAAAATTTTTATATTATAAATAATACTGGGCCAATTATTTCCTTATGATGTATTACTAGATTAAGATTAGTAATCAAGCCAGGTGCAGTGGCTCACTCCTGTAATCCTAACACTTTGGGAGACTGAGGCGGGCAGATCGCTTGAGCACAGGAGTGCGAGGCTGCAGTGAGGCATGATTGTGCCACTGCACTCCAGGCCTGGGCAACAGAGTAAGACCCTACATCCAATACAAAAAAAAGATTAGATTAAACATATTACAATATTTATGGCTCGAGGGTCAGTTTAAAATAGAGTTAATACATATAAAATGCTTAACAGTTTTTTTTTTGTTTGTTTTTTTACAAAGGTCTGGCTCTGAGCCCAGGCAAGAGTGCAATAGCATGATCTTGGCTCACTGCAACCTCTGCCTTCCAGGCTCAAGCCATCCTCCCACCTCAGCATCCCAAGTAGCTAGGACCACAGGCCAGTGCCACCATACCCAGCTAATTTGTTTTTTTGTATTTTTTATAGAGATGGGGTCTCATTTTGCTGCCCAGGCTGGTCTTGAACTCCTGAGCTCAAGTGATTCACCAGCCTTGCCTCCCAAAGTGCTGGATTTAAGGGCATGAGCCACTGAGCCCAGCCTACTTTGAATAAAAAAAAAAATGTAAATAAACTCTTTGATAAAGTTTATCTTTAACTGAAGTGAACATTATTTACTCAAGTGGTAAAAAAAAGTTTCTTAAAAACTTGAAATATAAAATTTTGGGGCCAGGCGCAGTGACTCACACCGTAATCCCAGCACTTTGGGAGGCCGAGGCGGGCAGATCACAAGGTCAGGAGATTGAGACCATCCTGGCTAACATGGTGAAACCCTGTCTCTACTAAAAATACAAAAAATTAGCTGGGCGTGGTGGCGGGCACCTGTAGTCCCAGCTACTCGGGAGGCTGAGGTAGGAGAATGGCGTGAACCCGGGAGACAGCTTGCAGAGAGCCAAGATCACGCCACTGCACTCCAGCCTGGGTGATAGAGCAAGACTCTGTATCCAAAAGAAAAAAAAAAATGTGTTAAAGTGACCCTGCTTATGGGATTTTTTATTGGCAGTCTTAGCACTACTTCATATCAAATTTTTATTTGAAATTATTCTTCAAAGCAGGGTAAGAAAAACATGACACAACCTTCAGACCCTCTAAATAGTAAGGTGAAAAAAATGGTTTCTATATGAGGCCATGCATACATTTGTTAGCAACAATAGTAACCACTATCTTACAAGCCAGCATTTTATACATGCTACGAGATATGCACTACATCATTAGTCAAGCATCAGTGACCCACAATGTGAACTAATCCTTGGGGTCAAAATGCTTCATGAAAGGATTTTACCTTCATTTCTAAAAATCCCCTTTGCCTTGAGCATGTCTAAATGTTCTCTACCTCTGCAGAATGTAGATACTGTAATTCTCTACTGTACTATAATAATCTACAATGATTATCTACTGTGTTTTTTTTTTAACAGAGTCTATGTTGCCCAGGCTGACTTTGAACTCCGGACCTCAAACAACGCTCCCATCTCAGCCTTCTGAGTAGCTGGGACCACAGGCACATGTGACCACATCTGGCTATGTTATTTACTCTGAAAAGCCAGCCATTCAAATACCTAAGTTGCAAAACAAGAAATCCTTTTTGCAAAGCCACTGTATTATTTTAAAATTATTAGGTAACCATTACAAATAAAGATGTGAAATATTTTTGCCTAGTCTGTATAGCAACTTAATAACCTTATTTTCCATCAGAATTTCTATTTTTATAAACAAAAATAGGAAAGCATTATCTTTTAAATTTGTATTAACAACTAGAGATACTGTTTTTAAAGAGAAAAATTCGTTCCTCAAGGGTAGATTTACCATTGTAAAATAAACATCTCATTAAATATTAACATCTGTCCTTACCATCTGGATCTACCTCTCTTGAAATTTTAAGTGCCTCTGATGTTGCCATATCTGTATTAGCAGCAGTGACAGCGAGGATAATGGAATTTGGGTTACTGATGAACCGAAGAATGAGCTCTCTGATTTGAAGCTCAATATCCTTAGGTTGATCACCTACAGGTACCTAAACCAAACAGAGATGAGCAAGGAACTAATAGTTAAAAATCAACTCAGCTTTTTTACCCACATTTAATCCACAGAATATAGGTATATCCATTTACAAATAGTTAAAATAAAAATAAAGACATTAGTAATATACTACAGTGGTATTTATGATTCTGGTAATGTGTCGAGTCTCAAACTGTAACTCTTGCAAATATCAAAAGTTAATTTAATACAATCCCATGTTAAGAATTGGTCAGTGTGGATTGGCTAGATACAAATTCATTCATTCATTCATTCATTCAATTATCAAGTGTTTACTGGCAGCCTACTCTATTTCAGGCTCTTTTCTGAACGTGATTTCAGGTCATTATGTTACAGTAGCGAATTTTAAAAAGACCAAACTTCCTGTCTTCATAGAACTTATTTTTTTAGTAATAACAGGCATATGATAAACAAAAACATATATATAGTATCCAGATGGTGGTAAGGGCTGTGGAAAAATAAGGCAGAACAGCAGGCTAGGGAATGATTAGAGAAGATTATGATTTTTTTTTTTTTTTGAGACAGGGTCTCACTCTATCACCAAGGCTGGAGTGCAATGGTGCAATCATAGCTCACTGTATCTTTGAACTCCTGGGCTCAAATGATCCTCCTGCCTCAGCCTCCCAAAGTGCTAGAACTACAAGCATAAGCCATTGCACCTGGCCATTAGGATTATGATTTTAATGTTTTAAATTGGATTATGTTTTTAAATACAGTAAACAGGGAAACTTCACTGAGACAACTGACACTTAAGAGAATGAGCAGAAATTAAGCCAATAAGGGAGAGGTACATACAGATATGTGGGGGAAAAACAGTCCAAAGAGAGTGAACAGTGAGGGCAGGAGGCTGAAGCAAGAGGAATTAGGAGAAGAATAGGGACGTACCAAGTAG
Organism: Rhinopithecus roxellana; assembly: GCF_007565055.1. Taxonomy (NCBI): domain Eukaryota; kingdom Metazoa; phylum Chordata; class Mammalia; order Primates; family Cercopithecidae; genus Rhinopithecus; species Rhinopithecus roxellana. The sequence continues at coordinate 139,806,199 of NC_044558.1, read as the reverse complement.
ATACTTTAGATCTCTGTAAAAACTTGGGCTTTTACTCTGAGTGAAATGGGAAGAGTTTTAAGTCAAGGAATGACAAGCAACTGGAGAGGTTTTGAGCCAAGGGATGACACAATCGAATTTTCACTTTAATAGTATCACTGTCTACTAAGATGAGATCATGAGGAATACCTATTATTTATTATTGTGCAGTAATCTAGGTGGCATGATAGTGGCTAGATTAGGATAGTAGCTATAAATTTATAAAACACGATTGAGTTCTGGATATACTATAAAGGTAGGAAGAGCCAAGAGGATTTGCTGGCAGGAAGTGGGATGTGGGATAAATTTGTGTCAAGGATGACTACAAACTCTGACTAAGCAATTGGCAGAATGGAGTTGCCATCTATTTATTTATTTATTTATTTATTTATTTATTTATTTATTTAGAGACAGGGTCTCACTCTGTTGGCCAGGATAGAGTACAGTGATGCAATCATAGCTCACTGTAGCCTCAAATTCCTGGGCTCAAGCAATCCTCTTGCCTCAGCTGGGACTACATGCATGCACCACCCTGCCCGACTAATTTTTGTACTTTTTGTAGAGACATGGTCTCTCTATGTTGCCCAGGCTGGTCTCGAACTCCTGGGCTCAAAGAATTCCTCCCACCTTGATCTCCCAAAGTGCTGGGATTACAGGATAAGCCACCACACCAAACAGAGATCGGCAAGGAACTAATAATTAAAAATCAACTCAGCTTGTTAATGAGTTGCCAATAAATGGGATGAGTTGCCATTTATTGCAATGAGGGAAGACTACAGAAGGACCAAATCTAGTTGAGGAACAGGTCAGGAATTCAGTATTAGAGTTTGAAATGTCTATTAGACATTTAATTATATATGTTGAATAGCAACTAGATACACAAGTCTGGAGATATTTGAATGCCATCAATATACAGAGCCTTATGTAGTTAAAGCCATAAAATCTGATGAAATCATCAAGGGGAAAGTGTACCTAGAGAAAACAAGAGGTCCACAAACTGCGCTCTGGGGCACTTACTGTTTAGACATTGGGGAGATGAGAAGAAACAGCAAAAGAGACTGAAAAGGAGTGGCCAGTGAGACTGGAGATAAACCTGTAGAGTGTGGTATCCTGGAAGCCAAGTAAAGAAAGTGTTTCAAGGAGAAAGGAGGGCTCAATGTTATCAAATGCTGCTAACAGATCAAAGTGATTGCAAAAAGAAGCTGATTATTCTCATATGGGATGTCAAGGAAGTGAAAACAACCTGACCAAATCTACAACTATTCCTTCCTTACCTTGGTCATTCCTGGCAAATCCACAAGTGTCAAATTGACAACATTGGGTGAAAAAATCTTAAGATGAATTGGTTCAGGGCTTACTCCCTAGAAATAAATTTTAAAATATTATATAAAAATCACATTAAAATTTCAATGAACTATGAAGTAATAAACTTCAAGTACATAGACATTAATGCTTTTAAAAATGAATTAAGTAATGATCCCAAAAACTTTTTTTAACAATCAAAACCTGATGAAACACATGGGAAGTTAGGTGGCCAGCCATATTAACAGGTTATAATCCTACCTCCATCCCTGTATCATATTATATACACATGTATTATATACCATGTATTATTTTACATTCTTTTCTCTTGATTATAAACATACACCTTTCCCTTTTTTTTTGAGACAAGTTCTCACTCTGTTACCCAGGCTGGAGTGCAGTGGTGTAATCATGGCGCACTGCAGCCTCAAAATCCTGGGCTCAAGCAATCCTCTTGCCTTAGCCTCTTGAGTAGCTGGGACTACAAGGTGTGTACCACCATGCCCAGGTAATTTTTAAAAAATTTTTTGTAGAGACAGGGCATTACAATGTTGCCCAGGCTGGCATATACCATTCCTTAAACATGTTTAATAGATTTAGCACTGAAAAAAAGAATAATGTATTCCTCACTATCCAAATTTATAAGGCTCCAAGTTCAGAAGGTAAGGCAAAGATAACAAGTTGTCCAAATCAGCTTGGTTCCTGATCTTTGAATATCAAGTGGCAAGAATGTGTATGGTAAGAGATTCCTCAAGAAGTTTATCTAAATTTTTAATGTCTAGTAAGAATTTGGATAGTGAGAGATACATGTATTTTCTCTCCTGTAGACTAAGATTACTGTGTAGGCTCCTTTCTCTTCACCACTGGCCCTCTGCAAGTTTTAGGATTGAATCAACTATATGTAAAAAGACACTTATGAGATGTTTATACCCCATCTTTGTACATGCCCTTCTTTACCCTTTAATATATCCTCTTATCATCTGTTTATCCACCTTACGTTTTCTCTCATTAACCTACTGAAAATTCTAATTTGCCAGCAAGTTTTTAATATCCTTTACTCCATGTTCCCTATACAATTATATTTGCTATTTTAGATTACTCTGTGCTACTTTTTCATTTTAAATACTCCAGTGTTCCAAAGCCAACAGATGTCAATACCTGGCATACCTATTTAGGTTGTATATTTCTCAGGATCTTTATTGCCATGGCATTCCCCTATCATGTCCAATACAAAGCTTTGCCCAATGCCTTTACAACTCCAATCTCATAGACATTTTAAATCCTTCAGGGCTTTATGTTAGGCATATGCAGTCATTTACATATTTTGACATAAAAATTATATAAGATCAAAGTATCATTTACTTCATTACATACGTGATTTGGGAAAGAAGAGATGTTTCATAGATTTGGGGTTGGGGGACTTTTCATCTTTTAGACACTGTGGATGAAAAGCTGCTAGGTAAGTAAATTATATCCTCACCATAAATTAAACATCTTGTAGGTATATAGATTCAATCTTTAATGACATTCAGTTTAGTTAACTAAAAACATATTTTAATCACCACAACACTCTAAATTCTGGTACTGTGTAAAATTACCACCAATTGCTGAGTTCAGTAAGTAAATGGGGACTGTAGGAGAGATAATTCAGACCGATGTTATGATCAATAACATTCCAAAAGCCAAAAATATCCCTGATATAATTGGAGGAATGACGACAAGCTAATCTAGTTTCTGGCCACTTTTTCAACCCCTTCTACACAACATGGTTTCTAGAAATTCAGGGAAGTATGGCAGCAGTAGCAGTAACTCAAAGGTAACCAGCCTAGAGTTCAATAATGGACAAAGCTCAGTCAGTCACTGTATAACAGCAACAAATACTTTGAACAGTCATAAAGAGTTAACATGACTCTAAAAATGCCTTTCTGTCAGGAAATAATCTTTTAGCACAGTAACTGGCAGATACAAGGGTTCAATATTTGTTGAATGTTAGTACTAGGCTAGGGCCCACTTGTGAGATTAAATGTGCCTCTGGATAATGTAAGAATGGAGCTAAGAACAAAAAGGAAGGGAAATAAAAATTTAAAGAGATATATGTAAAAATGTAAAGAGAAAAATAATAGGAATAAAAAAGAGAGAAGACAGAAGACAGCAGGATTCAGGCAAGGCAGTGACAGTACCTAGTGTCGAGATTAACAGTATCTTAGATACCTAACTTACTTTACATTCTCACAATCTCAGAAAATAAGAAAATAACCAGTTGCTAATGTATTACTTTTCATTTTCACTAAAAAAAAAAAAAAAATCCCAATGTGTCTCTCTTTGCTTTCATAAGCAAATCTAGCCATACACAGGCAAGAAAAAGAACTCCTCAAAAGATATATATAAGTGATACAATGCTTCCTGAGTTGGAGTACAATCAATCCATCAGAAAAAGATAACTTATTGTAGCAATATTAAGTAGAATTATATAATAATGTGGTATGTACATGACAGGAACAAGAATAAACACCTAAATAAAATACCTGATTTATATGAAAGCTTTAAGAAAGAAAAGGGATTTTAAGCAAAGTTCTATATATTTGTGAAAATACTCCATTTGTTTCAAAGTCCATTATGAATTTTCAATATCCATCGCTTCTCGGCCTTTTGGCTAAGATCAAGAGTATGAATTTACAATGCCCTTCACATATTATGTACAGAATACCTCAATTATATATTTATTGATGCTTATGCCTTCTAGCTCTAAAAAGATGCCTACCTTATTATTTCCTGAAATTCTTTCTGTTTCATTTTCAATTTCTTGTCGAATTTCATCAAAATCCGTGTAAAGCTAAAAATTTTCGAAATAAAAAAGCATAATATTCAAAATAAGATCAAAAGTTCTTAAGTTGGAGGGGAAGTCCATATACTTCAAGGATGTCTACGTATTTGCTTCAGAGAATAAATAAATTCTAATGTATACATACCATTTTCTGAGCTAAGGATTCATAGTTTTTTATGAGTTTTTTTTGTTTGGCTTTTTTTTTTTTTTTTTTTTTTGAGACAGGGTCTGACTCTGGCACAATCACAGCTCACTGCAGCCTCAACCTTACATCCTCAAGCCATCCTCCTGCCTCAGCCTTCCAAGTAGCTAGGACTACAGGTGCATGCCACCATGCGGGGCTAATTTTTTTAGTTTTTACAGAGACAAGATCTCCCTATATTGCCCAGGCTGGACTCGAACTCCTGGGCTCAAGTGATCCACCCATTTTAGCCTCCCTGAATACTGGGATTACTTGCATGAGCCGCTATGCCTGGCCATTATGAACTTTTCAAAGCTTCCTGATCCCACAACAATTAAGAATCACCAAATCACAGAGAAAATCAGCCTCAATTTAAAGTGTTTTCCAATAAACTGTGGTTGGAAACGTTACTAAGATTTATTTGATAAGGAATAGTTACTTCAAAATAACTTAATTGCCAATGATTAGAAACTAAATTATCAAGTATTCATACAAAATATTATTTTCAACATTATTTCATTATACACGTGTGATTACCTTATTTTTGGTGTGAAGAAATTTACCCCATTCTTCTGCTTCCACCCCTGGAAAAAGAAAAACTCATTTATTAGAAACTATGGAAACTACTTTTTATCTTTAGGAATTCAAAAAGGCAACATAATAAAACACTTGTTAACTTGTATTTAATTCTGCCATTTAGTACAAGTTAACAAGTATTTTAAAGTCTGCTAAATTATATTTTTCTAAAATTGTATTTTCTGCTAAATTATATTTTAAAAATTGTATGGTGTATTTCAAAAACATGACCAACTTCAGGCAGAGCTGCTCACATCTGAAATCTAGATTTTGCAAATAAAATTGTTTATTTCTCTTTATTTTTTTGTGTGTAGTTATATTACAGTAAAAGGGATATTCTTTAGTTTTAAGCATCTTACATATAAAAGCAGTTTTCTGACGAAAGTAAAGTTAGTGGCTAAGAAGAAAAATTAAGAATCCCACTGAGTAGTGCAAAAAACGTATGTAACAGATTTACACATATGACTCAAGGAAAAATTTTACAATGTGTCAGTGAAACAGCTAATTCTTCAGTTCTTTTTAAAAATTTGGTTTCCTGTTGGTTACCTGTAGAGTCACAATTTGCTGTTCCTTTAAAGAGCTCTCTCATTATTATAGAGCTAGCTGCTTTGTAATTTACACACACTTTCAAGGTGATTTTCCCCCAGGGTCAAGACTTTTCCCTTGGAACTGGAGGCAGGAAAGAAATAAAATGGAAGAAAAGAAAAAACAAGAACCCTGGTATATGCAGCGTAAGGAGTTGCCACTCTCCATTAGTTTGCAGTCATAGGTCTGTTCCTTTTGTACTTGCTGAAAGAGGAAAATAGATTCACTGTTGCACTGTGTGAAGTAGTCTAAAACTTGAAGAGCAAGATACATTCTGTTTTTCCTAGAGAAACTAGAACTGTTTAATTGCATAAAGATAATCTAACTTTAATCTCCTCCAAACACAGCTGTTTTGCTTTTGTCAAATTTACAGAAGGTTAAAATATCTTAATAAGTTTATTGAATAATGCATATCAGCCACCTGAAGTCTAAATAAAAATGATTGTAAGATATTCAAATAAATAGAAGAGTGAGTCAATGCTTTGGTGGGATAAAGGTAAATAAAACTGGATCCTTTTTGCAGATAAAATGCTCACCTACTCGTAGCTTAGTACCTTCTTCCAAGAAGTCTCATTGGAGGACTGGAGTAATCTAGGTGAACAGAACTCACAAAATGCAAGTACTACATACCAAAGAGCTGTTTCTACTTTATCTTATTATATTTAAAAAGGCCTGACTTCACAAGCACGTCTTCAAAAATAAAAATAAAATAAATTACATTCACCACCAAAAAAGCTTGCATTTTGATGCAATGCCAAAAAAATAACAAGAACCACTAAAACCTGCAATCAATGTGGATGGGCAAATAAAAATGGAAGAAAAAAAAAAAAGCACACAGCCTGTAATAGTACATAAGCACACATGCAGGCATAAGAGAAAAAAAGGGTCAAAAGCAAATGGATAAAGGAAACCTTTAGAAAGGTGTCTTGAGTTTTTCCATGTAGCAGGGTCTGTAGTTAAAGAGAAACAGCACAGAATAAGTTTAGTGCTTATCCCTAAAATTTTAAACCTTATTAAAAATTCAAATGTGCAGAAACCTGATCACATTTCAAATGCACATAGCATTCAATCATTCGAAATTTACAACTAGAATTAGAGGGACGTATATAATATTTTTAAGTCACAGAAACAAAGCATATTGCTTGCCATAACTTTTTTAGGAAACAACCTTTCCAATATAATTAGCTATATCTGCCTTGTCTGAAGGTAGTTATCTCAATTGATTGTTCAGTCAGTTACAGATGGAACTCCTTGTTCTACTTTTCCCCCCTTCTCACTACTGCACTTGACTAGTCTAAAAAATAAAAATTAAATTTTTAAAATTAATAATAAAAAAGTTATGTCACCACTGTTTCTAATTCTGACACAAATGAAGCACAATCAATCCACTATTCAAATATTTGGGACGGGTGTGGGGCTCACACCTGTAATCCCAGCACTTTGAGATGCCAAGGCAGACGGATCACCTGAGATCAGAAGCTGGAGACCAGCCTGGCCAACATGGCAAAACACCATCTTTACTAAAAAGACAAAAATTAGCTGGGCCTAGTGACACACGCCTATAAGCCCAGCTACTCGGGAGGCTGAGGCAGGAGAATTGCTTGAACCCAGGACGTTTCAGCGAGCCAAGATCACTGCGCCACTGCATACCAGCCTGGGCAACACAGCAAGACTCTGCCTCAAAAAAAAAAAACAAAAAAAAAACACATTTTGCCTGAGATATCTGATAACCTACTATGGGAAAAGATAAATTGCCTGATTTTAAAAAATCTACAAAATATACTAAATACATCTTTCAAAACCTTAAAAGTTAGTTAAGTATATGCAAGTATTTGCCCCATTGGCTAAGACTGGACTGTATAAGGGTATTTTACTTGAAACATATATTGGATTTAATAGAACACTGCAGAAAGTTAACTCTTCACCTTCATGGACTCAATCCAAAGGGAGACTACTACGTGTATCATTGCACCTTATGCAGAAAAATTAATCCTATCTCTTTCCTTTAATTCTGATGTATAATTTTACTGCTTTTTTGAGGGGGCAACTGATTGCTTTTACAAATAGGTTACTTAAAGAAATAGGGGTAATAATTCAAATTATACCAAGATCTTAAGCATTATTCTATGAAACAGGTATGTTTGCTTTTTTTTTTTTTTTTTTTTTGAGACGGGAGTCTTGCTGTGTTGCCCAGGCTGGAGTGCAATGGCACGATCTCGGCTCACTGCAACTTCCACCTCCTGGGTTCAAGTGATTCTCCTGCCTCAGCCTCCCGATTAGCTGGGATTACAGGCACCCGCCACCACGCCCAGCTTATTTTTGTATTTTTAGTAGAGATGACGTTTCACCATGTTGGCGAAGCTGGTCTCAAACTCCTGACCTCAGGTGATCCACCCGCATCGGCCTCCCAAAGTGCTAGGGTTACAGGCATGAGCCACCATGCCCGGCCTATGTTTGCATTTTTTAAAAAGAAAACAAAAAAGCTTTTGCTTTAGTTCAACAACTTTTCTCCCCAAAATAAATTCTTTTTCTTTTTTCACATTTTTTTTTTCCAATTTCTACTGACACTGTTCAGAAGTATCATATATAGCACAATTTTGGCCTTTAATCAGCATGCTACTTTTGGATTTTGTCTCAAAGGAAAGCTGAGGAAAGCCTGACTTATTTCTTACAAATATATGAAAGATAACTGTGGAGTTCTGTTCAAACTGAACCACCCACCACTCCACTCTAAAACATAGTTTAGTACTGTTTTTAATAAAAATTTAACAGAAAATTCTTTCACATTGGCAGAAGTAGGGGGCAAGCTGAGATGACCACAAATGTACATGTTGACACCTCAGTTATCCCACAGTTGACAGAATGAAGAATCCTATGCTAAATAAATTTCCTGATAGTTGAATTATACATATTAAACACTAAAATGTTTTACTTTAGCCAGTTTCAGTGGAGCTACATCTAAAATGGATTATACTTCTCCATGTCATCTTAGAATGTACTACTCAATCTATTATTGGTAACCTAGGTCTTTGTCATGTATCTAAGCCTTCACTGGCTAAAATCCCTACACAAAATGTTAGTAACTGATTCCTTCTTTTTTTTTGGAAAGTTAATGTTTTCCTCCCTTTCTCCTCTCTTATTATCAGGCTGTCAGGTAGTTCACACTCTTCTAGCTAACTATATTGTTTATCTGCTTCACGGTTTCTAATTTTCTCTGGGTTAGAATGATTTATGATATGCTAGAATTGTTTATTCCAAGGATAAAGAAGCTCTGATGAAAAACTAAGGAACTGTCTATCCTAGAATAAAACATGTGAAATCTAGTACTCAAATTTATATAATCTATATTGTGTTTGGGGTAGTTGAGTTGCCATTTTAGGCAAATGTATATACAAAATCAGCACTAAGCTTGGAAAAAAACAATAGGCAGGCAGATTTACTGACCAACCACTAAGAGGAGACATCAACAAAACATAGTGGACATAAAAACAAAGAGATACCAAGGAGCTGACACTTCTATAGCTGAAATGTACACCCTTTTCTAACAAGCACAATTTTATCCAAGGAAACACTGCCCAAAATTCAAATAGTTTCTGAGAGACAGGATATCATGGGCCCTCTCAAGGTGACAGAAGAAAATGAAAGTTAAAAAAAAAAAAAAAAGAGACAGACCTAATATATACTTTCTTAAGGTCTTAGTTTCAGGTGTTTGGTAAATTTGATGAAATCAGTTAGTGGGGATGAAATTCTAGAAGTGTTATTCTATACATTTGAAGGTGAACGCTAAATTAATCCAAAATGATTAAATTCAAGGTTCAGAACTTCAGTAAGTATTAGAGAAATGCAAAGTGATGAATAACATACCCAGAAGCTACCTAATGTAATTAAAAGGCTCCCATATATCCACTGGCAATCTATCTAAAAATATTACTTGCAACATCTACAACTACACTAACTTGCTTCAGTGACTAACATTCTAGAGTCATAGCAGATGCTCATGAAGTTTTCTTTCCCCATTAAAAAAAAAAATTCAGGCCGGGCGCGGTGGCTCAAGCCTGTAATCCCAGCACTTTGGGAGGCCGAGGCGGGCGGATCACGAGGTCAGGAGATCGAGACCATCCTGGCTAACACGGTGAAACCCCGTCTCTACTAAAAATACAAAAAACTAGCCGGGCGCGGTGGCGGGCGCCTGTAGTCCCAGCTACTCGGAGGCTGAGGTGGGAGAATGGCGGGAACCCGGGAGGCGGAGCTTGCAGTGAGCCGAGATCGCGCCACTGCACTCCAGCCTGGGCGACAGAGCGAGACTCCGTCTCAAAAAAAAAAAAAAAAATCAAGTCATCACCACCAACAGCTCCCACAGTAAATGAAAAAAATCAGACACAGAAATTAAAATAAGTTCAATTTTGTCAATACTATCGTCCCATCTTAAATCAGAATAAGAAGTAGAATAAAACTGCATTGAAAACAGATCTCTGCAGATAAGTAACAGATATGGTACTCTGCTGCAAAAGTAATTTAATAATTAGAGCTATGTTACAGAGTTCTATAAATAAAGTCTGAGCCAAATACTGAACTAAATAGGAAGATTAAATACATTACTCTCATTCAACATTTCAAACCTCACTAATATAATTACCACAGGATGCATATTTGATAAGCAACTTAAAATCTGCTGATAGAAACAGACAGTATTCCCTAACATATTTTCAATTTAATCAAAAAAGAACGGTTATAAAGGACAATGCTTATTTTCTTCTTCTTTTTTTTTGAGACTGAGTCTCACTCTGTCGTCTAGGCTGGAGTGCAGTGGTGCAATCTCAGCTCACTGCAACCTCTGCCTCCTGGATTCAAGTAATTCTTCTGCCTCAGCCTCCTGAGTAGCTGTAACTATAGGCACGTGCCACCAAATCTGGCTAATTTTTGTATTTTTAGCAGAGACAGGGTTTCACCATATTGGCCAGGCTGGTCTTGAACTTCTGATCTCATGATCCGCACTTTGGGAGGCCAAGGCGGGCAGATGGCTTGAGGTCAGGAGTTCGAGACCAGCCTGGCCAACAAAGTGAAACCCTGTCTCTACTAAAAATACAAAAATTAGCTGGGCGTGGCGGTGGGCACCTGTAATCCCAGCTACTTGGCAGGCTGAGGCAGGAGAATGGCTTGAGCCCAGGAGGTGGAGGCTGCAGTGAGCCAATATCGCACCACTGCACTTCAGCCTGGGTGACAGAGTGAGACTCCCATCTCAAAAACAAAACAAAACAAAACAAAAACTACTCTTTCTTTACATTAAGAAAGATGCATACTACTTCTCACAGGACTTCTGTTTATGCTACAGCCACTAATTTCTAATTGTCTAATCAATTCATATCTTTTTAAGAACAGATCAAAAATGAAGAGCTGTAAAATAATTCTTATCTCAAATCTGAAATTTACCATTTTCTTCTCCTGTTGTTTTTCGTTTATCTTCTTGTGAAACATGGACGAGTTGTAGAATGAGAGGTCTCCGAGTGACAATTCCAGTACCTCTGGGAAGCAGGTCCCTCCCCACCAGGCTTTCTAGCACTGAGCTCTTTCCGCTGCTCTGAAAACAGAATATATGCAAGAGCAAAATGAGTTTAACACATTTTTTTGTTAATTCAATAAACTATATTAACAAACCAGCATACAGAATTGTTTTAATTAGTGCAGAGACTTTTTTTTTTTTTTTTTTTTTGAGATGGAGTTTCACTCTTGTTGCCCAGGCTGGAGTGCAATGGCCACGATCTCAGCTCACCGCAACCTCCGCCTCCCGGATTCAAGCTATTCTCCTGCCTCAGCCTCCCAAGTAGCTGGGATTACAGGCACGTGCCACCAAGCCTGGCTAACTTTTCATATTTTTAGTCGAGACGGGGTTTCTCCATGTTGGTCAGGCTGGTCTTGAACTCCCGACCTCAGGTGATCCGCCTGCCTCAGCCTCCCAAAGTGCTGGGATTACAGGCATGAGCCACCACACCCAGTCACAGACTTTTTAAAGGAAAGATAATTTTATTTCCTATTACATGATCTATTTGTTTTTAAGCCAAAACCAGAAAATAAAAGCCCTGTTTTCCCATAATTTTCCCACCTGTTTTGATACTCCACCAACCAGGTTTCAAAACCTACATAATATTGGTATATATAATATTATGCCTATAATATGTAGTTATTTTACTAATGGGGCAGTAATGCATATCTTTTTCTCTAACCTTCTATTTTTATTAATATTATTACAATGTGTCACTCTATTACCCAGGCTAGAGTGCAGTGGTGCGATCACAGCTCATTGCAGCCTTGACCTCCCCAGGATACGGTGATCCTCCCACATCAGCCTTCCCAGTAGCTGAGACTACAGGCACGCACTACTATACCTTTCTAATTTTTGTATTTTGTAAAGGTGGGGCTTTGCCATGTTGCCCAGGCTTGTCTCAAACTCCTGGGTTCAAGCAATCCTCCCACCTCAGTCTCCCAAGTGCTGGGATTACAGGCATGAACCACTGCTCCTGGCCTAACCTGCTTTTATTTTTAATGTAATAATCAGGGATACTGTTCCATATCAATACATTAACTACTTCTGTATTAATCCCAGCACTTTGGGAGGCTGAGGCAGGCAGATCACCTGAGGTCAGGAGTTCGAGACCAGACTGGCGAACATGGCAAAACCCTGTCTCTACTAAAAATACAAAAATTAGCTGGGCATGGTGGCACGTGCCTATAATCCCAGCTACTCGGGAGGCTGAGGCAGGAGAATAGCTTGAACCCGGGAGATAGAGGTTGCAGTGAGCCGAGGTCACGCCACCACACTCCAGCCTGGGCACAGAGTGAGACTCCTTCTCAAAAAAAAGTAATAGTTAAAACAGTATTCTACTATGTGTAAAACCAAACCCGAACTGATGAGCATTTAGATGGTTTTTGCTGTTATTAACAATGCTGCAATAAATGTGCTTATACATATAACCTTAGTCACTTATCCTATTACCTCACTAGATTTAGTTCATTTAAGTTAAATTGCTGTGATTAACAAGCATACAGATTTTAAGCATTCATAGATACTGCCAGATTGCAAAGAAGATGGCATCAAGCTGTATTTCCAACAGTTACCACTTTGTTCAATTTGCTACAGCCCCATCAGTATTAAGCATCATTGCTTTTTTTTTTTTTTGAGATGGAGTCTTCCTCTGTCGCCCAGGCTGCTGGAATGCAGTGGCACGATCTGGGCTCTCTGCAACCTCCACCTCCTGGGTTCAAGCAGTTCTCCTGCCTCAGCCTCCCAAGTAGCTGGGATTACAGTCATGTGCCACTATGGCCAGCTGTTTTGTATTTTTAGTAGAGACAGGGTTTCACCATGTGGGCCAGGCTGGTTTCAAACTCCTGACCTCAAGTGATCTGCCCGCCTCAGACTCCCAAAGCATTGCTTTTTGAATCTTTGCTACTTTGCTAGATGGATACTGACAGCTCATTTAAATTTGCATTCCTTTATTATTGAGGTCAAGCATCCTTTTGTTTAAGGGCTTTCTATATTTCTCCTTTAGTGATTTGCTTATTCAAATACTAGCATTTTATATATTTCTTATTAGTTTATAATAAAGTTCTTTATCCATAATAAGTATTTCATTGTATGTTGTTTTAAATATTTTCCAACTTTTTATTTTGAAATTTTCAATGCCACAAAAAAAGTTGCAAGAATGGTAACAGTGAATACTCATATATCTTAATATAATTCACCACTTAACATTTTTGACACATTTACTTTATGTCTCTCTCTCCTTACATGTACACACAAAGACTTCTTCTCCTTTTGCTGTCCTATTTGAGAGTTAGTTACAGAAATAATGATACTCCACTCTAAATATTGTGGCATGCATCTCCTAAGAACAAGGGCATTCTTCTATAAAATCACAATACAATGATCACATTCAGGATTTTTTTTTTTTTTTTTTTAAGAGATGGGGGTCTCATTCTGTCATTCAGGCTGGAGTGCAATGGCGTGATCATAGCTCACTGCAGCCTCTAACTTCTGGCCTGAAGAGATCCTCAAGCCACCTCAGCCTCCCAAGTAGCTGGGATTCCAGGAGCCAGCCACCACACCACTCATATTCAGGAAATTTAACATACATACAATACCAATATCCAATTACTAAATAATAAAAAATATCAATACTAACAGCTTATGGAATAATCAAATAATATATAAACCTCTATTATACATTTTAAAATATTTCTAAATTTGTCATTTTTCTTGTTTGCAATAAACTGTTATTTTTCTATACAGTATATTCTCTACTCTATTTTTTTCTTAGTCAAAACTTGTACTTTAAAAATTTATTTTCTACAAATACAAAAATCCTAATTTCATCTGTTATGTCAGACAGGGTCTGCAGGAAGCAGATGGCCCACTCAAATTAGATTAATTTAAAGAGGGTTTATTTACAAAGGGACTATTTACAAAGCTGTGGGTGAGGCTTACAGGAAATCACAAGGGATATTGCAGTAACCCAGGCTAGTAACAGGAGAGCAGCTCTCATCACCCCAAAGCCTAAAAGGAAGGACCAGGACTAAGAGTGACACAGCCAGCTAGCCCAAGGCTCCTACATACAGAATGTATGAGATGGGGAATCAAGACCAGGACTTTTTTCTCCTCTTTCCTCCAATTCCCTGCCAGGGCTCCTCATTTCCACATCCAAATCAGAAGACAGAGGACATAGGGGCTTATTCATGTTGTCCAGAAAGGTCCCCTATGATGGAAAACACAAAAGCTGAATGGATCTGGAGAGTTAAATTGAAGAATATAAGACATATTTGAGAAACTGCAGTTGTGATATCCAGGGTAGCCCCTCTCATTAAATAAAACAGGGTGCTTTCCATCATTTCATTCCTGTACTCTGATACTGTACTCTGAAATAATTTTAACAACATATAGACATTTCCTGTCCTTTGTATGTCTGATGTGTCCGTAAAAAAAATCAAATTCTCTGATTTTTGAATTTATAGGCATAACTACTCATAGTAACCTCAGAATTTGTTCATTTTTCTTATTTATAATATTTTACGTTCTATTTTTTATGAGACTTTCCAAATGACTATTAAATTGATTGGCCAAATATTTTGCTGATTTTGCTTTGTAATTGATTTTTTTTAATATTTCTAATTTCTTCTTCCTGGGATTCTTTTTCCCCCTGGTGAAAGGAGGGTTTATCTGTTCTTTAAAAAAGTTCCTTGAATGTAAACGTTAGCTTTTTTCTCTATTTCGGCTACCGACACTTGCAACCCTCACCCACCCCTAACACAAACATACATTCCTCTAATCAGTCATCTCATCTTCTTTCTTCCACACCAAGAGCTGTGGTTCTCAATTACACAGTTTGTGACAGAATTAGAACAACACAATTACTTGTTTGCTTTTTATTTCATGTTACACAAAGATTCTCAAAATAATAACACCAACAATACCACCACCACCATTATTACTGAAAGTTTTTTAAATGTTTTGCATATAATCCTTCCATTCTCCTTCCCACCCCTTTACAGACCATATCTTCTTTCAAACCCTTATTTGGTCTTAGTTACGTGTAATACAAATCACCAGTCTTTAACGTGTCTCTAGTCATTCTGATTCTCTAATAGATTCCCCAGGAAGGGCTAATGGGAACAATATTCTTCAAATTCTAGCATATTGTTTGTGACTTTTATTTTTTTTTAGAGAGTCTCATTCTATCACCTAGGCTGGAGTGCAGTGGCATAATTGTGGCTCACTGCAGCCTCCATCTCACTGGTTCAAGCGATTCTCTTGCCTCAGCCTCCCAAGTAGCTGGGATTACAGGTATATGCCACCACACCCGGCTAATTTTTGTATTTTACAAAAGTGTATTATACAAGGTGTATATCTGCCCACCTCGGTCTCCCTACTGTCACAGGAGAAAGGAGACAACGAAATTCCATATTTAAGATAAGAACATGGCCGGGCGCGGTGGCTCAAGCCTGTAATCCCAGCACTTTGGGAGGCCGAGACGAGCGCATCACGAGGTCAGGAGATGGAGACCATCCTGGCTAACACAGTAAAACCCCGTCTCTACTAAAAAATACAAAAAAACTAGCCGGGCGAGGTGGCGGACGCCTGTAGTCCCAGCTACTGGGGAGGCTGAGGCAGGAGAATGGCGTTAACCCGGGAGGCGGAGCTTGCAGTGAGCCAAGATCCGGCCACTGCACTCCAGCCTGGGCTACAGAGCCAGACTCCGTCTCAAAAAAAAAAAAAAAAAAGATAAGAACATGTACACCAGCCCGGGTGTGGTGGCTCACGCCTATAATCCCAGCACTTTGGGAGGCCAACGTAGGCAGAGTGACTTGAGGTAAGGAGTTTGCAACCAGTCTGGTCAACATGGTGAAACCCTGTCTCTACTAAAAATACAAAAATTAGCCCGGTGTGGTGGCGGATGCCTGTAATCCCAACTACTCAAGAGGCTGAAGTAGGATAATCACTTGAACTCAGAGGCGGAGGTTGTGGTGAGCCAAGATCGCGCCATTGCACTCCAGCCTGGGCAACAAGAACAAAACTCCATCTCAAAAAAAAAAAAAAAAAGACAGTAATCTCATTCTTTTTTTTTTCCTTTTTCTTTCTTTTTTTTTTTTTTTTTTTTTTTTTTTTTTTTTAGAAACACTGTCTAGCTCTGTTGCCCAGGCTGCAGTGCAGTGGTGCAATCACAGCTCACTGCAGCCTCCAATTCCTGGGTTCAAAAGATCCTCCTCTCAGCCTTCCAAGTAACTTGGACTACAAGCTCACTTGTGCATGCGTGTGCATGTGTGTGTGTAGACAGGGTCTCACTATATTGTGTGTGTGTGTAGACAGGGTCTCACTATATTGCCCAGGCTAGTCTCAAACTCCTGGGCTCAAGCCATACCCCCACCTCGGCCTCCCAAAAGTGTTGGGACTACAGGTATGAGCTACCACACCTGGCCCTGATTTTCCTTTACTTATAAAGGTAAGAGACTCTGTGAGTTCTGCCTCTATGTCTAAAGGATTTTTATTTTTCCTTTGAAGTCCAATAATTTTTCTAGACTATGCCTCGATATTGGTCTACCGTGTCACTGTTCTTAGGTATGTGCTGTACTCTTCCAAAGTTTAGTTCCCCATCTACTTTTATTTCATTAAAATTGTCTTGTATTGTAATTTTTAGTACCCATTCTGTTCCCTTGCTATAGTTTTCTTCTTTGGGGACACATAATATACATATGTTGGATTTTCTTTACTTGTTTCCAATGTGCCAATTTCTACAAAATTCTTTTTACATCTCTTTATTTTTAATGTCTCTCTCCTTTTCAGCTTCTTTCCCTCATAAGGTGTTATCTGTTACGTTTACTTGCTCTTGTGTTCCTTCTAATTTGTCTTCATTTCTAAAATAAATTTTGTTTCATTTCATTCATTCATTCATTCATTTAATTTATCCAAGACAAGGTCTCACTCTGTTGCCCAGGCTGGTGTGCAGTGGCACCAGCATGGTTCACCACAGCCTCAACCTTCACAGGCTTAGGTGATCCTCCCACCTCAGCCTCCCAAGTAGCTGGGACTACAGGCAAATGCCATCACATCCAGCTATTTTTTCTATTTTTTGTAGAGACAGGGTTTCATCATGTTGCCCAGGCTGGTCTCAAACTCCTGGACTCAAGCGATCCTCCTGCCTCAGCCTCCTAAAGTGCTGGGATTACAGGTGTGAGCCACCATGTCCAGCCATTTTCTTTTATTTATAATACTTCACTATCACTTAATTTTTAAATTTTTCTTATGCGAATTAATTTTTTGAAATGTCTTATCATTGTAGGGTCTTCTGTCTTGCCTTTTGTCTTAATATCTCACCGTTTTTGTTTTCTGTCTTTCTGGTGTACTTTCATCTCCTTGTCTAGAGGGATCTTGTTTTTCTTCAAAAATTTGCATGAGATTTGACAACAATCATTTCATACTGTTGACTTTTGAAAGAGGCTTGGCTCTGAATAGCTATTCTGCCTTTATACTCTAAAACTCCCTCTTGTTGTTTTCATATAGTATTCAAAAGTATAGTTTCTTGCTTTCTGAGATATCTTGGCCCTGTTCACCCCCACTGCTTTTATCTGGACCTTCTCTTTCCTTGGTCTGTCTGTATTCTTCAGAGGATACTCAATTGTATCCTCACTTCCTTCTTCTTGTGAGGAGTGGGCCTGGAAGGGAGCTTCGGTTAGTTTTTAAAGTTTCATGAAGGAACGCCAGTCCCTTCAGACTTTACAACTGATCTCTTTCACTCACCCATTGTCGATGTGTGCAACACCCTTCCCAAATTCCCATTTCGGCTGGTATTCTAAAATCGGCCCTTTAAAAAGCTTTCTAGTGATTGCCTTTGGGTTATTCACAATTCTCCGCTCCATCAGATATGCCACTGCTTCCTTCTGCTTCTTCCAGCATGGATAACAATGGTTTGTTCCCAATCTGCTGGTACTTGAGCGTTTGCAGAGAAACATAGTCAACTAATTTTCTTGTACATGTTTTCTATGTGTTTTTGGTTTTCCTATCCTATTTGTTCTGTGTTTAGGGGAAAGTCATATAGACATTTAGGAAACTATTCTACCACTTCTGTCATCTTCCCAGGAACCCTAATATGGATATTTAATCCCCTAGAAGTACCAAGACTAATGTTTAGTCTTATAAAAGTTATTTTATACTTCAGTCATAAAAAGGAGTAAGGTACTCACGCATGCTATAACATCAATGAACCTAAAAACATTATTCTGCTAAGTTAAAGTCAGTCAGTCACAGAAGACCACATATTATTTGATCCTGTTTATATGAAATGTCCAAAATACGGCCGGGCGCAGTGGCTCACGCCTGTAATCCCAGCACTTTGGGAGACCAAGGCGGGCAGATCACAAGGGCAGGAGTTCAAGACTAACCTGGCCAACATGGTGAAACCCCATCTTAACTAAAAATACAAAAATTAGCCAGGCACGGTGGCACGTGCCTGTACTCCCAGCTAGCTACTCAAGAGAGGCTGAGGCAGGAGAACTGCTTGAACCCAGGAGACAGAGGTTGTAGTGAGCCAAGATTGTGCCACTGCACGCTAGCCTGGGCGACACGGCGAGACTCCATCTCAAAAAAAGATAAATGTCCCAAATAGGCAAAATCTATAGCTGGAAAGTAGATTATGTGGCTGTTTAGAGATAGAGTGAAGAAGAATGGGGAATGACTACTAATAGATATGAGGTTTCTTTCTGGAATGATGGTATATTCTAAAATTAGTTTAAAGGTGATGGAAAGGCCAGGCGAGGTGGCATATGCCTGTAACCCCAGCAATTTGGGAGGCCGAGGTAGGCAGATCACTTGAAGCCAAGGAGTTCAAGACCATCCTGGGCAACACGGTAAAACCTCATCTTTACAAAAAATAAAAAAATTATCCAGGCAAGGTTGCACATGCCTGTAGTCCCAGATGCTAGGGAGGCTTAGACAGATGGATCGCTTGAGCCCAGGGGATTGAGGCTGCAGTGAGCCGTGGTCATGCCACTGCACTCCAGCCTAGGCAAGAGAGTGAGACCCTGTCTCAAAAAGAAAAGAAAAGTTTAAAGTGATGGTTGTGCAACTTTATAAATATGCTAAAAAAAACACTGAATTACACATTGTAAATGGGCAGATGTTATGGTATATAGAGTATATCTCAATAAAGCTGTTAAAAAACAAAATAAAGAAGAATGACTTCTTAAACAATATACAAAATGTACAAAACCATAGAAGAAAAGATAATTCAACCACAATAAAATTAAAACTTCTTTTCCTCATAGAAAAAATTCAGGGAAAACATTTGCGATCTATAAGTAACTGGTAACCAAAATGTATAAATAACTCCCACAAATCAAATTTTTAAAAATACCTAACAGAAAATAATGTGCAGAGATATGAACAAAAACTCACAAAACAAAACCTCAAAGGGCCAAGAAACATAATAAGATGCTCACACTCACTAGTAATCAGGAGGATGCAATAGAAACCACAATGAGGTACCAAAAATTTAAAATGTGACTATACAAAGTACAGATATAAATAAACAAACTTAACTCTGTTGATGGGAATGTAAATTACAGCCATCCTGAGGAGCAATAGCAATATCCAATAAATATACCTTATGATCTGGCAGTTCCACTCCTTGATTTCTTAGAGAAATTCTCAAACATGAGACATTTATATGAATATCCACAGTACCGCTGTTTACAAAAACAGCTATAGCAAACACTGGGGAACATGCAAATTTCAACAGGATATATTCCTATAAGGGACCATCATATAGCAATATAAGCAAACAAACCGGGATTATATGTGTGTATATAAATTTCACATGACTGTGTAAAAAAATATATATACAGATTACAGCTACAATCATGAAGATTGATAGTGAGTGGAACTTCTACTTGACATATGTCCCTATTACCCTGTGAAAATGCACAAATATCTGAAATGTAAAAATGAGCCTCATGTTAAGATGGATGGGAAGGACACTGTGACTGGTTCTGTGTGGAGTTTGTTAGCACTGTGATTCATTTGATGCTTCTACAAACCACAAAAAAACTATACATTAGAGAAATTATGGACTCGGTGTTCTCATGACGACTAGTTAGTTCTGAAGCACCTGGACATTACCTGAAGACTTCATTCTTGGAACAGAAGATGACATTTCATCCCTGACTCCAATGGAGTTCAAATGTGAATAAAATGATATGAACTGCTTTGGTCATTTCAGAATTAGACTGAGTCACTTCTTGGAAAATACAGCTCCTAAACCCCAGTTTAGGTTGCTGTAAAAATAAGTATCATCTACCTAATGGGTACTCATGGTGACTGACTTTTGGAGACCCCAGAATGCACCAAAACAAACAAACAAACAAAAAAATTCAATACATTCAAACCAAAACTTTTAACATGTTGTCTCTATTCCTGAGATCCCAGCAGGACTTCTTGGAGCCTGTGCTTAACTTGATCTCTCTGCTTAGATTTTAATTAATTTTGCTTAAATGTAAATCGTATTCTATAGAATGGAATGAGCAACATTTTAAAAAATTGAAATATATATCACCACCCAAAAAGAAAAAAAGAGAAAATGGTTATAGTATGAATGAATACAGAATTTTATAATCACAATTTCCCTAGGAACTCTAAATTTTAAACATTTCTCCATGCAATAACATTTACTGTGACAAATTGGAAGTCTAATGCCAGTCTGATTCTCTTTCCTGTATAAGAAAGCTTTTTTCCCCCTACTATTTCAATTTAGAAGCTTGTAGTATTTCTTTTAATATCAGAAATTTAACCAGGGTATGTCTCTTCTCTCAATATTTATGTGCAGCAATTGAGACCTGAAGATGTCGTACTTCAGCTCTGGGGAACTTTTGTCTTTTATCTGTTATGATTATTGTTTCTCTCCTCATCTGCTCCAAGTGCTCTTAACCAATCATCTATGATCAGGCTTTTGGCTCTCTTAGTTCTCACCTTCAATCTCTTATCTCTAATAAATTCCATAACGTATGTTTTTGATCTGCCTCTTTAGGACAGGTTGTTACAGACTTAATTGTGTCTTCCCAAAATTTATATGTTGAAGCCCTAACCCCCAGTACCTTGGAATACGACTATATTTGCAGACAGGGCCTTTAAAGAGGCCATTAAGTTAAAACAAGTCCAGCCGGGCGCGGTAGAGCACGCCTGTAATCCCAGCACTTTGGAGGCCAAGGCGGGTGGATCACGAGGTCAAGAGATCGAGACCATCTTGGCCAGCATGGTGAAAGCCTGTCTCTACTAAAAATACAAAAATTAGCTGGGCGTGGTGGCGGGCGCCTATAGTCCCAGCTACTCGGGAGGCTGAGGCAGGAGAATCGCTTGAACCATGGAGGCAGAGGTTACAGTGAGCCGAGATCATGCCTCTGCACTCCAGCCTAGCAACAGAGCGATAGTCCATCTAAAAAAAAAAACAAGGCTATTGGGGTGATGGGCCCATAATCCAAATTGACTGACATTCTTTTTTTTTTTTTTTTTTTTTTTTGAGACGGAGTCTTGCTCTGTCGCCCAGGCTGGAGTGCAGTGGCGCAATCTCTGCTCACGGCAAGCTCCGCCTCCCGGGTTCACGCCATTCTCCTCCCTCAGCCTCCCGAGTAGCTGGGACTACAGGCGCCCGCCACCACGCCCGGCTAATTTTTTGTATTTTTAGTAGAGACGGGGTTTCACCGTGTTAGCCAGGATGGTCTCGATCTCCTGACCTCGTAATCCGCCTGCCTCGGCCTCCCAAAGTGCTGGGATTAAAGGCGTGAGCCACCACGCCCAGCCCTGACTGACATCCTTATAAGAAGAGGAAATTCAGATACAGAGACACCATGGACACAACAAGAAGGCAGCCATCTACCAGCCAAGGAAAAAGGCCTCAAAAGAAACCAAACCTGCTGACACTTTGATCTTGGACTTGTAGCCTCCAGAACTGTGAGAAAATAAACTTCTGCTTTTAAGCTACCCAGTCTGTGGCAATTTGTTATGGCAGCCCCAGCAAACTAATACAGAAGTTACAAACTCAGCTGCCAACACATGCAATGAATAAATCAATCCAGACTTTGGTCAAAATGACATCAGAATGTCAGTCATACTTCAGTAAAGTGATTTTTTTAATGCCATCAGATTGTATTCTCCCGACATTTTTATATGAAAAATAAGAATATTTCCAACATCTGCCCAAAAATGGTCGTTTTTCTTAAAATGTACAGCCATTTTAATCAGTGGCAATGGCTAACATTAATCAAACATTTAACATTAAATGATTTGCCTCATTTAAGTCTAACAACTCTATTAGATGGTTACTATTTAATTCTCATTTTATAGGTGAGTTAGCTGAGTTTTAGAAAAATTATGTAACTTGCCCAGATATACTTAGGTAACAAGTAACAGGGATGAATTATAACCCAGTAGTCTTCAACTTTCCCACTTTTGATGCAGATGTAGAAGTAGGAAATATTTCATTGCTTATTTTACACTATAAAGAAAGAGCAGCACATATATGATGATAACTGGCAACCAGGAAAGGCAACTGGGAGCAATAGGAGCTGTGGCTAACTAGATATTAACTGACCCACCTAAAGCAGGCATTATTCAAATCCACTGGGAATACAGGTGAAGGGTTATCAGATTTTCTGATTTTTTTAAGGCAAAACCAGAAATCTGGGCCTTTCAACTAAATCCACCAATTTTTAAACATTGGCAACCAATTCATTTATTTTTAATACTGTATGTGTCAACACACACAGACTAAATGAAATACATCTGCGGCCTCCCAATGTTTTACCTCTCACCTAGATTCAGTATTATAAATGGTACTGGCTTCAACAATTGGCTCTATCAGTGCTTTTTTCCCCACCTGGTGATTTAAAAATCCAATGTCTAGGCTCTTCCCAGGAAGTCGAGTAGCTACAAGAGTTCTAAAGTGGCAAAAATCACAGCTAGCTTGCTCTGAAAATAGGGCTCTACTGGCACTACAAGGCCTTCAGATTTTTTTCTCCACAAACTCCCAAAGCTGATTCAATATCCTAAATTATATTTAGGAGCTAAAGATTTGTGTGCCTGGTCTCAGTGTCATCTTTTAGTTTTAGTTTCTTCTTCCAAATTGGGATTTTTTAGTGTTTTGAATTTATATTTTGAGATGTGGCCTTTCACCAAAAAGGTTTTGTTGTATTTTCAGCTCTTCCCTAATAATCAGCATCAGTTGGGGCTGAGAAGTTAATAATGTTCATTCATACCACATTAACCAAAGCTGATTCCTTATTTAACTTCTAAGTTTTAATTTTTCATTGTGTAAGGCAGCTCTCTCAATTCTTTATTTTGACATTAATATAGTAAAGATATACTTCTCTTAATGTTTTACTTTTTATTTTGAAATAATTTTAGATTTACAGAAGGTTTCCTTAATATTTGCTTCACTTACTTAAATAAAATATTTCTAAGTGTGTCCTTAGAAATGTTAATCTTATGGTACTTAAAACAGCTAAACTTGGCTGGGCGCAGTGGCTCACGCCTGTAATCCCAGCACTTTGGGAGGGCGAGGCGGGCGGATCACCTGAGGTTGGGGGTTCGAGACCAGACTGACTAACATGGAGAAACCCTGTCTCTACTAAAAATATAAAATTAGCCAGGCGTGGTGGCACATGCCTGTAATCCCAGCTACTTGGGAGGCTGAGACAGGAGAATTGCTTGAACCCAGGAGATGGAGGCTGCGGTGAGCCAAGATCACACCATTGCACTCCTGCCCGGGCAACAAGAGCAAAACTCCGTCTCAAAAAAAATAAAAATAGCTAAACTGTTTCTTCCATATAGCTGAAACCCTCTATGTAATGACAAAATATATATATGAAGTTTAAACCACTTCATAATTTGCAGTTAATATGTGGAGTGCTTTTTGTTTTTAAGGGACTAGGTCTCACTATGTTGGTTAGGCTGGAGTGCAGCAGCTACTCACAGGCACAATCACAGTGAACTATAGCCCTCAACCTCCTGGACTCAAGCAGTCTTGCCACCAGGTCTCCCAAGTAACTGGGACTACAGGCACAGGTCACCACACTCGACTTAAAATGCTGTTCTTACATGAACTTAATATCCAAAATCCAAACTTTCTAAAATACTGCAGACTTAACAGTCCTTAGGAAGGAATTTTTTCTTGGTTATAAAACTATAGGTCCAGTGCTTTCTGGATCACTGAAGAGTGAGAGATTCAGATATCTGATAAGGCTATGAACTTGAATAGCACAAGTATCATCCATGAAAATCCCCACTTCTTCCATAAAAGCATGAAAAAGTGGTATGAATCCACACATCCAAGAAGCTAGATGAACTCAAAGCAGGATAAACACAAAGAGATATACACATTGAGATAAATTATAATCAAACTGTTGAAAGACAAAGACAAATGTTAAAAGCAGCAAGAGAGATGAGAGAAGCTATGAGTCATGAACAAGGGATCCTCAATAAGAGTAACAACAGATATAACAGATTTCTCATCAGAAACCATAGGGGCCACAGCGGCTCTGCCTATGGAGTAGTCAGTCTTTTATTCCTTTGCTTTAATAAACTTGTTTTCAAAAGAAAAAAGAGAGAGAGAGAGAGAAACCAACCATAGGAGCCAGAGGCAATAAGATAAAGTGCTGAAAGAAAAACCCTGCCAATCAAAAATTCTAACTCAAAATGGTTAAGATGCCAATAAAACCTGAAGCAACTATAGAGGCAACACAATCCCCATCAAAATCCCAACCGTCTTGTTTACAGAAATGAAGAAGCCAAATCTAAAATTCATATGGGGCCCGCACAGTGGCTCACGCCTATAATCCCAGCATTCTGGGAGGCCAAGGCAGGCGGATCACCTGAGGTTAGGAGTTTGAGACCAACCTGGCCAACATAGTAAAACCCCATCTCTACTAAAAAAACACATATTAGCCAGGCGAGGTGGTGGGCATCTATAATCTCAGCTACATGGGAGCCTGAGGTGGTTGGATCGCTTGAACCCAGGAGGCAGAGGCTGCAAGTGAGCTGAGATTGCGCCACTGGACTCCAGCCTGGGCAGAGAGTAAGACTACCTCTCAAAATAAAATAATATAAAATAAAATTCATATGGAATGGCAAGGGACCCCAAACAATCAAAACAACTTTGAAAAAGGAAAACAATGCTGGGAAAGTTATACTTCTCAAATTTAAAATATACTCCAAAGATACAGTAATCAAAGCAGAAAAGAACTAAGAATCCAGAAATAAACCCATATAATACATCTTTGGCTGGCCAGGCACAGTGGCTCATGCCTGTAATCCCAGCACTTCGGGAGGTTAAGGTGGGTGGATGACCTGAGGTCAGGAGTTCAAGACCAGCCTGGCCAACATGGTAAAACCCCATCTCTACTAAAAAATACACACAAAAAAAACAGCCAGCCATGGTGGCAGGCGCCTGTAGTCCCAGCTACTTAGGAGGCTACTTAGGCTACTTAGGAGGCTGAGGCAGGAGAATCGCTTGGGCCCAGAAGGTAGAGGTTGCAGTGAGCCGAGACTGCGCCTCTGCACTCCAGCCTGGATGACAAAGTGAGACCCTGTCTCAAAAAAAAAAAATCTTTGGTCAACTGATTTTCAACGATACCAAGACTATTTAATGGGGAAAGAACAGTCTCTCCAACAAATGGTACTGGGTCAACTGGAGAAGCATATGCAAAAAAATGAAATGAACCCCTACCTTATACCATACGAAGATGTACTCAAAATGGACCAAAAGCCTAACTATACAAGCCAAAACTATAAAATAATTAGAGAAACATTTAAAAACAAAAAATAAATAAATCTTCATGGCTTTGGATTTGTCAATGCCTTAGATATGACACCAAAATCACAAGCAATAAAAGAAAAAAAAAGGTAAATTTTTAGCCTTAATCAAAAGTAAAACCTTTTATGTACTGAAGAACACTAACAAGGCAGTAAAAAGACAAGGCCGGGTGTGGTGGCTTATGCCTGTAATCTCAGTACTTTGGGAGGCCAAGGCGGGCGGATCACCTGAGGTCACGAGTTCAAGACCAGCCTGGCCAACATGGTAAAACTCCATCTGTACTAAAAATACAAAAATTAGCCAGATGTGGTGGCACGAGCCTGTAATCCCAGTTACTCATGAGGCTGAGGCAGAGGAATCACTTGAATCCAGAAGGCAGAAGTTGCAGTGAGCCAAGATCACACTATTGCACTCCAGCCTGGGCAAAAGAGCAAAACTGTGTCTCAAAAAAAAAAAGAAAAAGAAAAGAAAAAAAGGAAACCTACAGAATGAGAGAAAATATTTGTATATTACATACTGTTAAGTGTCTAGTATCCAGAATATATAAAGAACTCTTGGCCGGGCATGGTAGCTCACGCTTGTAAATCCTAGCACTTTGGGGGGCCGAGGCGGGCAGATCACGAGGTCAGGAGTTCGAGACCAGCCTGGCCAATATGGTGACACCCCCGTCTCAACTAAAACTACAGAAATTAGCCAGGCGTGGTGGTGCACGCCTGTAGTCCCAGCTACTCGGGAGGCTAAGACAGAAGAATCGCTTAAACCCGGGAGGCAGAGGTTGCGGTGAGCTGAGATGGCACCACTGCACTCCAGCCTGGGCAACAGAGCAAGACTCCATCTCAAAAATAAAAAAAAAAGAACTTTTACAATTCAACAATAAGACAACCCCAACAAGCACACAAAAACATGTTCAACACCATTAGTCATTAGGGAAAAATGCAAAGCAAAACTACAATGAAATACCACTTTACACCCATTAGTATGACTGTAATCAAAAACAGATAATAACAAATGTTGACAAAGATACAGAAAAACTGGCCGGGCGCGGTGGCTCAAGCCTGTAATCCCAGCACTTTGGGAGGCCGAGACGGGTGGATCACGAGGTCAGGAAATCGAGACCATCCTGGCTAACACAGTGAAACCCCGTCTCTACTAAAAAAATACAAAAAAAAACTAGCCGGGCGAGGTGGCGGGCGCCTGTAGTCCCAGCTACTCGGGAGGCTGAGGCGGGAGAATGGCGCAAACCTGGGAGGCGGAGTTTGCAGTGAGCTGAGATCCGGCCACTGCACTCCAGTCCGGGCGACAGAGCGAGACTCCGCCTCAAAAAAAAAAAAAAAAAAAAAAAAAAAGAAAAACTGCACCCCTCATACACTGCTGGTCGGAATTTTAAAATGGGGTAGCTGCTGTGGAAAACAGTTTGGTGGTTGCTCAAAAAGTTAAACAAAATTACCTTAGAACACAGCAATTTTACTCCTAGGTATATACCAAAATAACTGATAACAGGTACTCAAATACTTGTACACCAATGTTCACAGCAGCACTATTCACAACAGCCAAAAGGTAGAAACAACCCAACTGCTCATCAATAGATAATTGAATAAACCAAACGTGGTTTATACATATAATAGAATATCACTCAGCCATTAAATGGAAAAGAAAGGAGAGGGAGAGACAGCTCAATAGTAGTTTTCTTTTGTGATGAAATTGTTTTGGACCTAGACAGAGACGTCATTATGAATGCACTAAATGCCACTGAATTATACATTTTATAAAAGGGCTAATTTTGGCCGGGCACGGTGGCTCATACCTATAACCCCAGCACTTTGGGAGGCTGAGGCAGGTGGATCCCCTGAGGTCAGGAGTTTGAGACCAGCCTGACCAACATGGAGAAACCCTGTCTCTACTAAAAATACAAAATTAGCCAGGCGTGGCACATGCCTGTAATCCCAGCTACTTGGGAGGCTGAGGCAAGAGAATCACATGAACCCGGGAGGCAGAGGTTGCAGTGACCCAAGATCGTGCCATTGCACTCCAGCCTGGGCAACTCCGTCTCAAAAAAAAAAAAAAAAAAAGAAAAGAAAAGGGGCTAATTTTATGTTCTGCAAATTTCATCTCCATTTTGTTAAGCTAAAAAAAAAGCAGCAGCTCATAATCTATAAAAAAAAAGGGAAAAACACATTTATCGAAAAACACAAGAAAACAATGCATCAGAAGGAATTAAACTACAGTCAATAAATGCTAAAATGTAGAGAGTAGTGCTCATGGAGAAAAAAGAGAGACATCAAACTATGAAAGAGTTGGCCATAAGAGAAGGAAATGGCATAGGGGTCAAAAATGCTGTTTTTCAAATAAAGAATTGCAGAATGATTTCGCGCTTAAAAAAAAAAAAAAAAAAAAAAAAAAAAAAAAGACAATAAAAGTGTTGGCCGGGCGCGGTGGTTCACGCCTGTAATCCCAGCACTTTGGGAGTCCGAGGTGGGTGGATCACGAGGTCAGGAGATTGAGACCATCCTGGCTACCACGGTGAAACCTGGTCTCTACCAAAAAAATACAAAAAAATTAGCTGGGTGTGGTGTTGGGCGCCTGTAGTCCCAGCTACTTGGGAGGCTGAGGCAGGAGAATGGTGTGAACACGGGAGGTGGAGCTTGCAGTGAGCTGAGATCGCGCCACTGCACCCCAGCCTGGGCGACAGAGCGAGACTCCATCTCAAAAAAATAATAATAATAAAAAAATAAAACTGTTGAGAAGGGCGTGCAGAAACCGGAACCCCAAACGGGGTGTGAAATGGTGCAGTCACAGCCGGGCACGGCAGCTCACACCTGTAATCCCAGCACTTTGGGAAGCTGAGGTGAGTGGATCATTTGAGGTCAGGGATTTGAGACCAGCCTAAGCAACATGACAAAACCCCGTCTCTAACTAAAAGTATAAAAAGTAGCCAGGCAGTAGTGGTGCGCACCTGTAATCCTAGCTACTCGGGACGCTGAAGCAGGAGAACGGCTTGAGCCTGGGAGGTAGAGGCTGAGGTAAGCCAAGATCGCGCCACTATACTGCAGTCTGGGCGAGAGAGTGAGACCCTGACTCAAAAAAAAAAAAAGGTGCAGCCACTATGGAAAACAGTTTGGCAGTTTTTCAGAAAGTTAAACATAAGAATTATCATATGACCCAGCAAGTCTACTTAGGTATATACTCAAGAGAATTAAAAACACACATTCACACAACTTGTAAATGAATGTTCACAGCAGCATTATTCAAAATAGCCAAAAAATAGAAACAACCCAAAAATCCATCAATTGATGAACTGATAAACTGTGCTATATCTATACAATGGAATATTTATTATTCTGCCATGCTACATAATGGATAAACCTACAAAACATTATGTTGAGTGGCTCATGCCTATAATTCCAGCACTTTAAGAGGCGGAGGCAGGCAGCTCACTTGAGGTCAGGAGTTCAAGACCAGCCTGGCCAACATGGCAAAACCCCGTCTCTACTAAAAATACAAAAAAAGTAGCTGGGTGTGGTAGCACACGCCTGTAATCTGGGCTGAGGCAGAAGAATCACTTGAACCCAGGAGGTGGAGGTTGCAGTGAGCTGAGGTCATGCCATTGCACTCCAGCCTGAGCAACAGAGCAAAACTCCATCTCAAAAAAAAAAAAAAAAAAAAAAAAAAAATTATGTTGAGCAACAGATGCCTGGCACAAAAGATCAAATCACATATTATAGGATTCCACTAATGTGAAATATCCCAAATAGGCAAATCCACAGAGACAGAAAGTAGATTAGTGGTTGCCAGTGATTCCTGCTTTTTCCAGTATCATGCATTTTAAAACCCAATGATCAAATTAGGATCTAGGAACCATCTGTATCAGAGTTACCAATGGTCCCTCACCCACGTCGGGCTTATAAAATCAAAACCTGTCAGAAGTTGGGGGAGGACAAAACGAGGGTGACTGCTTAGGGGCAGGAGTTTTCTTTTTCAGGTAATGAAAATATTTTGGAATTACACTATGGTGGTACAATTTTGTGAGCATACTAAACACTGCTGAGTTTTGTATACTTTATAATGGTGAATTTTGTGTTATATGAATACTTCAGTATTTTTAATGTTAAATTTTTTTAAGTTGATTTGGAAATTAGTAATTAAAATCCAAATTATTGGCTGGGCATGGTGGCTCATACCTGTTATCCCAGCACTCTGGGAGGCTGAGGCAGGCAGATCATTTGAGGTCAGGAGTTTGAGACCAGTCTGGCCAACATGGTAAAACCCTGTCTCTAATAAAAATACAAAAATTAGGCCAAGCGCAGTGGCTCACGTCTGTAATCCCAGCACTTTGGGAGGCCAAGGCGGGTGGATCATGAGGTCAGGAGTTCGAGACCAGCCTGACCAACATGGTGAAACCCAGTCTCTACTAAAAGCACAAAAATTAGCCAGGCGTGGTGGCGTGTGCCTGTAATCCCAGCTACTCAGGAGGCTGAGGCAGGAGAATCACTTGAACCCCAGTAAGCGGAGGCTGTAGTGAACAGAGATCACGCCACTACACTCCAGCCTGGGCAACAGAGCGAGACGCCGTCTCAAGAAACAAAGAAAAAAAAATAGCCAGGCATGGTGGTGGGCACCTGTAATCCCAGCTACTCAGGAGGCTGAGGCAGGAGAATCGCTTGAACCCAGGAGGCGGAGGCTGCAGTGAGCCAAGATCGCGCCACTGCACTCCAGCCTGGGCAACAAGCGGAACTCCATCTCTAAAAAAATAAATAATAGCCGGCGCGGTGGCTCACGCCTGTAATCCCAGCACTTTGGGAGGTCGAGACGGGCAGATCACGAGGTCAGGAGATCGAGACCAGCCTGGCTAACACGGTGAAACCCCGTCTCTACTAAAATACAAAAAATTAGCCAGGCATGGTGGCGGGCGCCTGTAGTTCCAGCTACTTGGAGGCTGAGGCAGGAGAATGGCGTGAACCTGGGAGGCGGAGCTTGCAGTGAGCTGAGATCTCGCCACTGCACTCCAGCATGGGAGACAGAGCGAGACTCCGCCTCAAAATAAAATAAAATAAAATAAAATAAATAATAAAATAAAATAAAATCCAAATTATTTTTAGGCTGGGTGCAGTGGCTCACACCTATATTCCCAGCACTTTGGGAGGCCAAGGCAAGAGGATCATTTGAGCCCAGGAGTTTGAAACCAGCCTTGGTAACATAGTAAGGCAGCGATTTTAAATTTTTTTTTAAAAATTAGCCAGGCATATTGGTGCGTGCCTGTAATCCCAGCTACTCAGGAGGCTGAGGCGAGAGGACTGCTTGAACCCAGGAATTCGAGGTTACAGTGAGCTATGGATTATGCCAGTGCACTCTAGCATGGGTGAAAGAGCCAGACCCTCAAAAAATAAAAATCCAAATTGTTTTTCCTTTTACATTTGTCTGAATTACTGAAGATGGAATGCTGAAATCACTGAAATAAAAGAAAAAGAGTAAAGTACATTACTAGGAACACTAAGCCAGAGTCTCAGGTTAACGTCATCTGTATTCAGATACCTATATTGAGTGGTAGTTTAGATTACATACCTGGATGGCTCCCCTTTCCAATTCTTAATTTAAGAAATAGGATTAAATTTCCCAAGTTGAGTCACAAAAGTTGTTTTAAGTCTTATCTCCTCTACCTGCAAAGTACACCATGGTCTAAAAGTATCATCAGACTTCTCTCTCTCCCCACTATGTCTGTTCATTTCACAGATGGTCCCTACTAGCAAAAAAGAAAAACAATTTATTTAGCTAACACATAAAACATGTGAATGATTGATAGCTGTAAACATGAGTCCCTCACCTCCACTCCTCCAAGTCCCTAGCCCCCAAATGCGTGTTACTTGGGCATTTCATAAAAACAAAGTTTAAAACATTTAGAAGTCAGCAATGTTTGCCTGGGAAGTGATATATCAGAGCAAGAATGCCACCAAAGTCAGCATGGTACCGGATGGTAGTATGCCATAGATTCAACTTCCCCTAATTTTCCTGCTTTTTCCAGTATCATGCATTTTAAAATCCAATGATTCACTATGTTTTTCAAATTAGGATCTAGGAACCATCTGTATCAGAATCACCTATGGTCCCTCACCCACCTCAGGCTTATTAAATCAAAATCTCTGGGGATAGGATCCAGGAAACTTATTTTCAAAGTGATTCTTTGGCCAGGCGCGGTGGCTCACACCTGTAATCCCAGCACTTTGGGAGGCTGAGGCAGGTGGATCACCTGAGGTCGGGAGTTTGAGACCAGCCTGACCAACACGGAGAAACTCCATCTCTACTAAAAATACAAAATTAGCCGGGCGTGGTGGCGCATGCCTGTAATCCCAGCTACGCGAGAGACTGAGGCAGGAGTATCGCTTGCGGCTGGGAGGCAGAGGTTGCAGTGAGCCGAGATCATGCCATTGCACTCCAGCCCGGGCAACAAGAGCAAAACTCCATCTCAAAAAAAAAAAAAAAAAAAAAAAACCAAACTCAAACCCAAAGTGATTCTCAATACACACTCGAGTCTGAGAATCACCGTTCCAAAAAGTTTAACAAGATAGAAACTGAAGCCATTTAAGGTATGGATAATATGTAGGATAGACACTACACTTGTAGTTGTTTTTTTAATTTTTTTAAGACACAGGGTCTCATCTGTTGCCCAGGCTGGAATGCCATTGCAGAATCATAGCTCACTGCAGCCTAAAACTCCTGGACTCAGGCAGTATTCCCAAGTAGCTGGGACTACTGGCACACGCCACACACCATAGTACCTGGCAAATTTAAACCTGTATTCTGAAGACATGATTACTGCCAATAGGTTTACTAGGCAGAACTAAGTACAAAACACTTATATGTCTGGAATTCACTCACTACAACTACTCCATTAAATATAAATGTGAGGTATATATATGTTACATAATAGCAAACAGTAAAAATGGCAGACATCACAAAGTAATGGTGTACTAGTATCCAAACCAAGAAGATATTCTTGTTTCCCCAACACACTACAAAAAAGGCGGTGGGGGGGGCACAGTGGTGTGGGGAGAAAATAGTTTCTATTCTCTCTCTCTCTCTCTCTGCTGGGGTGCAGTGATATGCACTCCTGCACACACCTCAGCCGCAACCTCCCAGGCTCAGGTGATCCTCCCACCTCAGCCAGCTGAGTTGCTGGGACTACAGGTTCACACCACCACACCCAGCTAATTTTTGTATTTTTTGTAGAGATGGAGCTTCCCCACATTGCCCAGACTGGTCTTGAACTCCTGGACTCAAGTGATCTGCCTACCTTGGATAATTTCTATTCTGTATTTCTTCTGTACTTGAGTAAAAGACTGATTATCAGTTAATAAGAACGTAAATGGAGATAACCCTCATTAAACCAAGCAGAAAAACTGACCTCTTGAGAAATGTCAAACATCAACATGCAGATACAGCATATCAGTATCAGCATATCAGTCAGTTCTAGGATGGTTTCTGCACGTTAATGGCTTTCAGAAGGATGGGATCTTTACTTTTCTCTCCTGCCACTCTGTATTTTGCCAACAGGTTTACCGACCGAAATAAACTCTATTTTGTGTAAAAAGAAAAAAGTATTGATTTTAAACTATGCTGACACACTATATCCCTAATTCTTTTACTTCTTCATTCTTAAAAAGCACTGAGAATCTCTTTTAAAAGTATATGGAAAGTTTGTAGTGTGCAGCTAGGAGACACTTCTGAATCACTTACTATCAAAGACTCAATTTATATTATCTCTAATTCTTTTTACAAAAACTGGTTTTTGATGATAAAAGTACCAGTGTTTTAAAACCTTATGTGGTTAGAGTGAGCAATATTTATTCAAAATATTTACAGAGCACTTACTACATGTCCCTGACTGAACAAAATTATGTTCAATAAAAAATATTCCTTGTAATTTATGTTTGATGCTTCTGAGTCTCCAAACATTACAAATTTTAAGTGTTACAAACACTAGAATATGTAGGCAAGATTGAGCAGAATCTTTCCCAATCCTATCGCAGACCAAGGAAATGTGTTTCTAAAACAATTTCTATTGCTTCAACTATTTAAAAGCCAAGCAAACAGGCCGGGTGCGGTGGCTCACGCCTGTAATCCCAGCACTTTGGGAGGCTGAGACGGGCGGATCACAAGGTCAGGAGATCGAGAACATCCTGGCTAACATGGTGAAACCCCGTCTCTACTAAAAATACAAAAAATTAGCTGGGCGTGGTGGCGGACGCCTGTAGCCCCAGCTACTCGGGAGACTGAGGCAGGAGAATAGCGTGAACCCAGGAGGTAGAGCTTGCAGTGAGCCTAGATCGCGCCACTGCACTCCAGCCTGGGCGAAGACTCCTTCTCAAAAAGAAAAACAAACAAAAGCCAAGCAAACAAACGAGTACGGGATGTCTATAGTTTCCGGTGTCTGGATAGCCACTAATACTTTGAACACTAAGTTCCTTCTCATAATATTTATACCCTATACTATGTACCTCATGGAAAATGATGGGGAAACCGTCACCTTCTCAATAGAAAACATACTATTAAGAAATGAAGGCACTTAAAATCAGTATACTAATTTCTAAAATCCGTTTCTCTGAACTCTAATCGAAGTCCTATGATTCCTAGGTCAATAAAAGCAGCAGGCAGAGAAAAGGAAACTTACACTCCTCTGTCACTCTAGAAATAACATTTATTTCCTCAACATTTCTGCATTAAAAAAAAAAAAAAGAGTTAGCTATGAGAAGACCGGAGAAACTGATGCCCAATTTAGGTAACGATCACAAAACTGTGGAAGACAAAAACCACAGCCTACGCAGAAAAATCGGATATTCCTTCCCAACACCCGCAGAACTCTAGATACACGTTTTGTTTTGTTTTGTTTTGTTTTTTAAATGCTTATTCGGCGTTCTCGAGACCTGGTGGGATTACACTGCAGGAAAACACTGGCGCTCACGCACGGTAGCGTCTCCCAGCCTCAACAGCGCGATTCCAAAACTAACTCCGCAGTCCCTGGGCAAGGCAAGGAGAATAAAATACCCGTCGAACGAAAGCCAACCGAGATGGGAACAGCCAACCCACCGAGCCCAGCGCGGCCCCGAGTGCCCCGCGCGTCCCCCAGGTGCCCTTGGAGGCAGCGGTAAGCGGACGAGGCCGCGCCCGGTCCCAGCGGACTTCAGTTCCGCCCGCCGGCCCATCCTTCCCTCTCCTGCCCCCGGGACCCGCCGGGCCATCCAGGCCCGCCGCGCCGGCTCCGCCCCTGGCCGGGCCCCGGATTCTCCGCCTCGATGCAACGCTGCCGCGGGCGGGCGGTGCGGTAGAGCCCGGAGAGCCCTGGGGCCCCCAGCAAGGCCCTCCTCCCACAGGCCGCAAAGGCTGGCGTGGGAGTGGGCACTGCCGCAGCACCGACCAGGCCTGCGGCCAGGGTCTGTCCCGAGCGAACGCCGCCTGCTGCTCTCACCTGCGTTCCCACTACGACGATTTGAGGCAGCTGGATGATGTCGGCGCCCACCGTGTTGAAGACGTCCTGGAGCTTGTTAATGACAGGAATTAGCGCCTCCATGACTCTGAAAACACGGGGCCCCAGTGCCCGCCGGCCGCGGCAATGAATGGGGCCGGGGCCCAGAGTTCGCCTCCTTCCTCCTCTCCTCCTCCCTCTCCTCGGAAGCCGGCACCCATTGGACCGGGCCCGCCAGCTACCTGCCCCTTCCCGGCAGGCCATGCGCTGCGAGGGAGGCGAAGAGGAGCAAGGCCTTCTGGGAGTTGTAGTTCTGGCGCGGAGGAACGCTAGTGCCCACGGCTTCCAGGAGGCTGCGCGGGCACCGGCAGGCCCTTGCCTGGGGCTGGGATGCTGCGCGGGCTCTGGTCAAAGGCTAGGAGCGGGCGGGGAGCGCAGGAGGAAAACCATACTTTTTTTTTTTTTGAGACGGAGTCTCGCTCTGTCTCCCAGGCTGGAGTGCAGTGGCCAGATCTCAGCTCACTGCAAGCTCTGCCTCCCGGGTTCACGCCATTCTCCTGCCTCAGCCTCCCGAGTAGCTGGGACTACAGGCGCCGCCACCTCGCCCGGCTAGTTTTTTGTATTTTTAGTAGAGACGGGGTTTCACCATGTTAGCCAGGATGGTCTCCATCTCCTGACCTTGTGATCCACCCGTCTCGGCCTCCCAAAGTGCTGGGATTACAGGCTTGAGCCACCGCGCCCGGCCGGAAAACCATACATTTATGCCTGTCCTCAAGGCACGATGGATGTGACAGTGCCGGGTGTGAATATGTGTTAAGCACAATGATGTGTCTCAATTATCCAATGTCACTTCCTTATGAAGACACTTTCTCTGGAAGAACGGGTTGGAAAAGGCTTAAAGAACAGCTTATGGCCGCAGACAACCAAACTGGGTGCAAAAAAATCTGTACGCTGATACTAGAATGTGTGGAGTGTTATTTTGCAAAAATACAAAAACCAGCCCAGGTTAGAATACGCGGGTTCTCCAGGGGTTTCGTAAAAAAAAAAAAAAAAAAAACAGGCCGGGAGCGGTGGCTCACGCCTGTAATCCCAGCACTTTGGGAGGCCGAGGCGGGTGGATCATGAGGTCAGGAGATCGGGACCGCGGTGAAACCCCCTCTCTACTAAAAATACAAAAAATTAGCCGGGCGTGGTGGCGGGCACCTGTAATCCCAGCTACTCGGGAGGCTGAGGCAGGAAAATGGCACGAACCCGGGAGGCAGAGCTTGCAGTGAGCCGAGATCGCGCCACTGCACTCCAGCCTAGGCGACAGAGCGAGACTCCGTCTCAAAAACAAACAAACAAACAAAACGCGTGTTCAGGACGGAGCGCGGTGTAATCCCAGCACTTTAAGAAGCGGAAGCAGGAGGATCGCTTAAGCCAGGAGTTCGAGACCAGCCTGGTCAACAGAGTGAGACTTCATCTCTACAAAAAGAAAAAAAAAAAAAAAAAAAGTAGGAGTCCGAGCAGCGTGGGGGAGGTGTTCATGAAAAAAAAATACTAAGAGTATTGGAGTTTTACAGGGGAAGCTAGGCATTTATTATCGATATTATGTATAAACCTTTATTTGCTGTGGCCTGATTCCTGGCAAAGTAGACATCTGATAACTGCCTTACTCGCTCTTTGCTCATACTGTTCTTTTTTTTTTTTTTTTTTTTTTTTTTGAGACACATTCTGACTCTGTCGCCCAGGCTGGAGTGCAGTGGCGCAATCTCAGCTCACTGTAGCCTCCTCCTCCTGGGTTGAAGCGATTCTCCTGCCTCAGCCTCCTGAGTAGCTGGTATTACAGGCACCCGCCACCACGCTGGGAAAATTTTTGTATTTTTAGTAGAGATGGGTGGGGGGCGGGGTTTCACCATGTTAGCTCCAGGCTGGTCTCGAACTCCTGACCTCAAGAGATCCGCCCGTCTTGGCCTCCCAGAGTCCTGGGATCGCAGGCCTGAGCCACCATGCCCAGCCCATGCTGTTATATTTATAAATGTTGTTTTTCTTTTTAGACAGATAGTATCCCTCCCTCCTCTACTCCAAACCTCCAAAGATTTCCTATCTCAAAGTAAAAGGGTGACATTTGAGTAAAGAATTAAAACAGGTGAGGAAAGGCCGGGCGCAGTGGCTCATGCCTGTAATCCCAGCACTTAGGGAGGCCGAGGCAGGTGGATCACTTGAGATCAGGAGTTCAAGACCAACCTGGCCAATATGGTGAAACCCCATCTCTATAAAAATACAAAAATTAGCCAGGTGTGGGGGCACATGCCTGTAATCCCAGCTACTCAGGAGGCTGAAGCAGGAGAATCGCTTGAGCCCACGAGGCAGAGGTTGCAGTGAGCCGAGATCCTGCCATTGCACTCCAGCCTGGGCAACAAAGCAAGACTCCATCTCAAAATAAATAAATAAATAAATAAATAAAGCAGATGAGGAGAAAGCCCCCCGCCCCACCTACTTTATTTTTCTCCATTGCACTTATCTCCTTCTAACATACTGCATATTGAACTTGTGTACTACCTTTATCCCCTTGCTAGATTATCAGCTCCTAGAAGACAGGGATTTTTGACTCTTTAAATCATGATGCATCCCAGTCCTTAGAAAGTGACAAACAAGACAGTCATCATCTCAGTCTCCTGAGTTTGCAGTCTAACACAGGAGACAGGTGATGACACCATTATAACTGGGTAAGGTACTATGACTGGTTGTGTTATGGAAAGCATAAGAAGAGGCCAGATGCAGTGGCTCACGCCTGTGATCCCAGCACTTTGGGAGGCTGGGATGGGCAGATCACTTGAGGTCAGGAGTTCAAGGTTAGTCTGGGCAACATGGCAAAACCCAGTCTCTACAAAAAATACAAAAAAAATTCGCCTGCCTGTCATGGTGGTGCATGCCTGTGGTCCCAACTACTTTGGAGGCTGCGGTAGGAGGATCACTTAAGCCTGGGAGGTGGGGACTGCAGTGAACTGTGATCATGCCACTGCACTCCAGCCTAGGTGACAGAGTGAGGCCCTGTCTCAAAAAAAAAGAAAGAAAGAGAGAGAGAGAGAGAGAGAGAGAGAGAGAGAGAGAGAGAGAGAGAGAGAGAGAGAGAAAGAAGGAAAGAAGGAAAGAAAGAAAAGAAAGAAAGAAAGAAAGAAAGAAAGAAAGAAAGAAAGAAAGAAAGAAAGAAAGAAAGAAAGAAAGAGAAAAGAAAAAAAAGGAAACATAAGAAGAGCACTTTTTCCATTCAGAGCAGGAGGATAGAGGTTCGAGAAAGACTTCCTAGAGGTTACTAAATGTAATCTCCATGAGGACAAGGACCACCAGCAGTAGTGGAAGTTGTGCACTACGCAACTCCAGTGGGTGCTATTCACCTGCTTAGCTGTACACAATTGCTGCGGGGAACATGCGTGATTTGTTCAGCAGGACAAATGGCAGGTGCCTAATAAATATTTGTGAACAAACGGATGAAATAAGCTAAGACCTAAAGATCCAATAGTGGTGTTTTGGCATCTTGACAGATTTTGTAAATATCTTCTGTTTGATTGTTTTCAAAAAAAAAAATTGCAGAGATAAAATAAGACAAAAATTTCAGAACTCCAAAAAACAGTTTTATTCCAAGTCTCTTGACTTTCTACCAAATATAATACTGCATAATAGTCAGATATTACCCACTTTGCTTCTCACCCCTCTGTTGATGGAGCTTTCGTTTTCTTCTAAAGAAAAGAGAAGGCGGGGTGCAGTGGCTCATGCCTGTAATCCCAGCACTTTGGGAGGCCAAAGTGGGCGGATCACCTGAGGTTGGGAGTTTGAGACCAGCCTGACCAACATGGAGAAACCCCGTCTCTACTAAAAATACAAAAATTAGTCAGGCGTGGTGGTGCATGCCTGTAATCCCAGCTACTCAGGAGGCTGAGGCAGGAGAATTGCTTGAACCCAGGAGGCAGAGGTTGCAGTGAGCCAAGATCATGCCATTGCACTCCAGCCTGGGCAACAAGAGCGAGACTCCGTCTCAAACAAAAAAAAAAAAAAAAAATGAAAAAGGAAAGAGAAAATTGTGAGCAGTCTCTACTCTTCCTAACAAGAAAAGACAGACAAAAAAATACGAAGCAGGCTCATGGTAAAGCTTCATGGGCATACTCAGTAACTGCTTTAAAGGACTGAGGTGTCCTGGAGCAAAACTGATAGAACTACAACTGTTTTTCCTTTATATGTGGCAACAATGGATGCAGTCTTTTCCTATTTGCTAATGACAAAATCAGAAAAGCAAACTTACATATATTCCAGAAAGTAAAATATAATGGATGCTGCATGCCATTATATGTTTTCATTTAAATTATAAATTACCTCTTGGGATGGAACATCCAGAGTCTTTTATTAACATGCATCTTTTTCTAGAAGGGAAAATGATCATGTGACCAGTGCTCAAAAGTCTTCCTATCACTAATACCACCAATCAGTCTTAAGTAGGATTGTCCAGTAGCTGTCTAGACTCTAGAACATTGAGTTAATCTGGCACAGAGGAAAAGAAACAGGAAATGATAAAGACTTGAAAGTGGCTCCAATTTGGTAACTTAAAAAAAACATAAGGTAGGATACACTGTGCACAGTGTGTTTCACCAGAAGGAAAAGAAAAACCGATCTGGGGCCAGGCGTGGTGGCTCACTCCTGTAATCCCAGCACTTTGGGAGGCCAAGGTGGGTGGATCACTTGAGGTCAGGAGTTCAAGACCAGCCTGGCCAACATAGCGAAACCCCATCTCTACTAAAAATATAAAAATTAGCCGGGCGTGGTGGCGTGTGTTCTGTAGTCCCAGCTACTCGGAAGGCCGAGGCAGGAGAATCGCTTGAACCTGGGAGGCAGAGGTTGCAGTGAGCCAAGATTGAACCACTGCAGTCTGGGCAACAAGAGCAAAACTCTAACTAAAAAAAAAAAAAAGAAGAAGAAGAAAACAAAACCAATGTGAGTTCTCACGTTTTACGTTCAGAACCAATAAATGGCTAAATGGATTTCCCACAAAAAAGAATCTTTGCTCATCTAGGAATAATGTGTTCTTCAGTGGCTTCCTGTGGAAATCACATTAAACCATTATCGGACATTGTCTCAAAAGGCCTTTAAAAAAACCTCTTTTCGGCCGGGTGCGGTGCCTCATGCCTGTAATCCCAGCACTTTGGGAGGCCAAGGCGGGCAAATCACAAGATCAGGAGATCAACACCATCCTGGCTAATACAGTGAAACCTCGTCTCTACCAAAAATAGAAAAAATTAGCCGGGCAGGTGGCATGCGCCTGTAATCCCTGCTACTTGGGAGGCTGAGGGAGGAGAATTGCTTGAACCCAGGTGGCAGAGGTTGCAGCAAGCCAAGATCACGCCACTGCACTACAGCCTGGGTGACAGAATGAAACTCCATCTCAAAAAAAAACAAAACAAAACAAAAAACACCTCTTCTCCTTCAACCATCCCTCTCTCATCATAGCTTTATGATTTAGGCAGGATAATTTAATTGCAAGTGACAGAAATTTAACTCTGAACTAACTTGCCTCAAAAATGACTGGAATGGCTGGGCGCAGTGGCTCTGGCCTGTAATCCCAGCACTTTGGGAGGCCGAGATGGGCGGATCAGTTGAGGTCAGGAGTTCAAGACCAGCCTGGCCAACATCGTGAAACCTCGTCTCTACTAAAAACACAAAAATTAGCTGGAGGGGGTGGTGAGTGCCTGTAATCCCAGCTACTTGGGAGGCTGAGGCAGGAGAATTGCTTGAACCTGGGAGGCAGAGGTTGCATGAGCCAAAATCATGTCACCGCACGCCAGCCTGGGTGACACAGCAACACTCCATCTCAAAAAAAAAAAAAAAAATGACTGAAACTAGGGGCTCAGGCAGAATCAGAGCTCTACATCTTATCACTACATCATCTATTTCATTCTCTCACGCAGTTCATTCCTGTGGAATGAGGTGAGTGTGCTGTGGTGGAGGCCTCAGGGGATCTCATTCCGCAAGCTGCCTCACAGCATATGGCCAGAGAGAACTGGGGAGGAGCCGAGACCTGGGACCCTGGTTTCTGCCTTGCTTCTCTAGGATATTAGTTCCCTATTGCTGCCTTAACAAATTACCACAAATTTAATGGCTTAAAACAACAAAAACGTGGCCGGGCGCGGTGACTCATGCCTGTAATCCCAGCACTTTGGGAGGCCGAGGCGGGCACATCACGAGGTCAGGAGATCGAGACCATCCTGGCTAACACAGTGAAACCCCATCTCTAGTAAAAATACAAAAAATTAGCCCGGCGAGGTGGCGGGCACCTGTAGTCCCAGCTACTCGGGAGGCTGAGGCAGGAGAATGGCGTGAACCCGGGAGGCAGAGCTTGCAGTGAGCCAAGATCACACCACTGTACTCCAGCCTGGGTGACAGAGTAAGACTCCATCTCAAAAAAAAAAAAAAAAGTATTGTTTTACAGTTCTATAGTTCAGTAGTCTTGCACAGGTCTCACTGGACTAAAATCAAGGTGTCACCAGGGCTGCAAACCCTCCTAAAGCCTCTAGCAGGGAATCCACCTCCTTGCCTTTTCTAAGGGCCCCTTGCGTTCCTTGCTGGTGACCTCCTTCTCTTCAAAGCCAGCAACGTCGCATCTCTTTGTTTTTTTGTTTTTTGTTTTTTTTGAAACGGAGTCTCACTCTGTTGCCCAGACCGGGGTGCGTTATCTCGGCTCACTGCAAGCTCCGCCTCCCGGGTTCATGCCATTCTCCTGCCTCAGCCTCCCGAGTAGCTGGGACTACAGGCACCCGCCACTACGCCCAGCTAATTTTTTTCGTATTTTTAGTAGAGACAGGGTTTCACCGTGTTATCCAGGATGGTCTCGATCTCCTGACCTCATGATCCGCCCGCCTCGGCCTCCCAAAGTGCTGGGATTACAGGCGTGAGCCACCGCGCCCGGCCTGTCGCATCTCTTTAACTCTTCTGCTGTCATCAGGCCTCTGACTCCCAGAAAAGCTTCTCTGTATTTAAGAGCCCATCTTTGTTTGGCCAACCTGGACAACC
Source organism: Rhinopithecus roxellana (assembly GCF_007565055.1). Lineage (NCBI taxonomy): Eukaryota > Metazoa > Chordata > Mammalia > Primates > Cercopithecidae > Rhinopithecus > Rhinopithecus roxellana. Next base: position 139,763,879 of record NC_044558.1, on the reverse strand, counting down.
CAGGATAATCTCCCTGTCTCAAGGCCTGTACCCTTAATCACATCTCCAGAGTCTCTCCTGAGACACAAAGTCCACAGGCTCCAGGGATTAGGACATGGACTTGCTGGAGGGCCTACTGCACCTGGGTAAGGTGATTGGTCTAGGGATGGACCTGCAGAACCATTTAGAATCCTTCTCTGAGAATTTCCTAACTTGAATTTGAACAAAAATATGTTCTCTCTCTGGTTATAGAACTGTAAGCACATGAGTCAATGTCTCCAGAGATCATGTTTCCTATCCCAAGGAATAAATTGGTTTGCAAGAATAAACTTCTTTATTCACCTTGAAGAACTTCCCCAAATTCAGTAACTTCCATATATACATATTTTTTTTTTCTTTTTTTTTTTTTTTGAGATGGAATCTCGCTTTGTTGCCCAGGCTGGAGTGCAGAGGTGCGATCTCGGCTCACTGCAAGCTCTGCCTCCCGGGTTCACGCCATTCTCCTGCCTCAGCCTCCCAAGTAGCTGGGACTACAGGCGCCCACCACCACACCCGGCTAATTTTTTGTATTTTTAGTAGAGATGGGGTTTCACCGTGTTACCCAGGATGGTCTCAATCTCCTGACCTCATCATCCACCCACCTCGGCCTCCCAAAGTGCTGGGATTACAGGCATGAGCCACCACACCCGGCCAACTTCCCCATATTTTTAAATGCACAGCACATAATGTCGGAATTCTAATCCCCGTTGTTAACCACACGAATTTCTCCATTTTTCTTTGTTGCCCTTTTCACACAGTATTATTGAACTATTATTTAAGTGCTTATTGTATGTGAGGCACAATACTAAGCATTTTATCATAGCCTCATGAAGTAGGTTTAGAGATGTGGAAACAGAGGCTCCAGGGATTGAAGTCAAGTGGTAAATTTACATAGCTAGTATGTGGCAGAGATGGGATGAAAAGGGGCTTTTTGGCAAACGATTTCCTTTTTCTTTTCTTTTTTTTTTTTTTTTTTTGAGACAGAGTCTCACTCTGTCGCCCAGGCTGAAGTGCAGTGGTGCGATCTCAGCTCACTGCAACCTCTGCCTCCCAGGTTCAAACAGTTCTCTTGTCTCAGCCTCCCCAGTAGCTGGGACTACAGGCGCACACACCTCACCCAGCTAATTTTTGTATTTTTGGTACAGACTGGGTTTCACCATATTGGTCAGGCTGGTCTCAAACTCCTGATCTCAGATGATCCACTGCCTTGGCCTCCCCAAGTGCTGGGATTACAGGTGTGGGCCACCATGCCCGGCGGCAAACTCTTAACCTCTACACATTCTGCCTCATGTCTTCATTCCTTTCTTCATTAATTCAACACATATTGATGAAGTACTTGTTAGGCATATGGATCTTAGCCAGGCAATATATTTTGCTGGAGAGCAGGGAGGAACTGTGGATATGGCACTAATATGCCCTCCCCCTTCACCAACAGTGAGCTCACAAAGGGCAGAAGTGATTATCTTATTTAGCTGGTTTCCCCCACTACCTCGTATGAAGCTTGTTACATAATATTAGTCTACTGGATATGGAGTTTTCTTTTCTTTTTTATTTGGAAAATCTGAAATAACAAGGATGTAAGCGGCTCTGAATTGATATAATTGCAACCAGGATTGGCAATCAAATCTTGCCAACACATATGAGTCTGGCTTGGCATAGGACTCCTCATTAGAACAGGTGCCAAGTTACTTAGCTAGGGAGTAGCCTGGCTTTGTTCTAACTTAAAATCCCTAATGAGAGGAAGTTTATTTTGGATTAAATTAATAACTGGAAATTAATTGATATTGGGAAACGTCATTCAAACTATTTTTATCGCATGTGTCCAGTATCATTTTATGCCAACATTTTGACCATCAATCACAGCCAAGTTGCCAGTATCTGCACCTTCAAATTATCGTGGTTAGTGGGGACCTAATGTTAATATAAAATATACAGCTCTGTTGGGGAAGCCTCTTTGTCATATTTTGGAAACTGCCCATGTTTTGCAAAGATGATAAAGTAAACAGCTTTAATCAATTTGCTACTCCCTAGGCCTCGAGCTTAACACATACTTTGTTAGCAGGTGCAGGAAATTGTCTGCAGATGGTGGAACTGGCCAGATGGTTCAGAAGCCAGAAATTGAATCTAGTGAGATACTGATGGACCATGAGAGGGCAGTGTGACAACACAATTAAGAGCAGTAAACAACAAAATAACTTGGGAGTTGAGATATGGTCCTGATTTCTTCCCTTTGCTCCACACCCGCACCCCAAAGAACATAGCCCTTCTTTTTATCCTCCTACCATCAAAACGTGTGGCATATTTTAGTAACTATTTGAGATAATAGAGTTATTTTATTTATATTTATATATATTTTTGAGATCAAGTCTTGCTCTGTAGCCCAGGCTGGAGTGCAGTGGCACGGTCTCAGCTCACAGCAAACTCTGCCTCCTGGGTTCAAGAGGTTCTCCCACCTCAGCCTCCCAAGTAGCTGGGATTACAGGCGTGGGCCACTATGCCGGCTCATTTTTGTATTTTATTTTATGTATATATTTTTTTGAGAGACAGAGTTTCACTCTTGTTGCCCAGGCTGGAGTGCAATGGTGCAATCTCAGCTCACCACAACCTCTGCCTCCCGGGTTCATGCAATTCTCCTGCCTCAGCCTCCTGAGTAGCTGGGATTACAGGTATGCATCACTGCGCCCAACTAATTTTGTACCTTTTTAGTAGAGATGGGGGGGTTTCTCCATGTTTATCAGGCGGGTCTCGAACTCCTGACCTCAGTTGATCCACCTGCCTTGGCCTCCCAAAGTGCTAGGATTACAGGTGTGAGCCACTGCGCCCAGCTGTATTTTCAGTAGAGACGGGGTTTCACCATGTTGGCCAGGCTGGTCTCAATCTCCTGACCTCAGGTGATCCGCCCAGCTTGGCCTCTCAAAGTGCTGGGCTTACAGGCGTGAGCCACTGCGCCCGGCAACGGTGATTTTAAATTACAGCAGTGACAACTGAAAATTATTTGTTAGACGTCCCTGCATTTAAACTTCACCTGCCCCATTTCTCAAGCCTTCTCATTAGCCTTTTTTCTTTACAACTCTACTCCAGGTTCTCAAATGTTGTTTGACATTCTTAGAAGCTTTTCATATCTCCCTTCTCTGTTTTTCTGTTTTTTTGTCTCCCCCACGCAAACTCAGTTTGCTCATATTTTATGGTGAAGAGAAATTTTGCTTTTAGCCCTTGGTTAACTACTACCTTTGCAGATCTAAAGGCTCCCTAGTACACTATGACAAACAAAAGGGACATCTACTCTGGGATGCAAGATCATGAGAAGCATGACGTGGTTCTGGACTTAATGGTTCTGATGATATTTTCCTGATTCTCAGATAACAGTCGAGATAAAAAGATCCTGAGAGCCAGCTGTTGCTTATGATAAATATACAGTAACTTCTGGTGTACTGATTTTGTGACATTGTTCGGGAAGTAATTCCTGGATGTCTAGCTAACACCTGTTTTTCCCAGGCACTCTAACAGATTTATAAGCATCTAATTTCCCATATTAAATATCTTTCTGGCCAGGTGTGGTGGCTTACACTTGTAATCCCAGCACTTTGGGAGACCAAAGCAGGCAGATCACTTGAGGCCAGGAGTTCAAGACCAGCCTGGCAACATCGCAAAACCCCATCCCTACTAAAAATACAAAAATTAGCTGGGCATGGTGACGCATGCCTGTAACTCCAGCTACTGGAGAGGCTGAGGTTTGAGAATCGCTCAAACCCAGGAGGCAGAGGTTGCAGTGAGCTGAGATCGCACCACGGCACACCAGCCTGGGCAACTGAGCAAGACTGTTGAATGAATGAATGAATGAACGAATGAATGAATCTCTTTTTGTGTAAACTTGATGGTGGAATATATTTCCTGGGGCTGCTGTAACAAAGTACCACAGACTTGTTGGTTTAGAACAGTAGAAATGTGTTGTCTCATGGTTTTGGAGGCTAGAAGTCTAAGACCAAGGTTCCCAAGGATTGGTTCCTACAGTAAGATACAATGAATTTCTCTGAGTTTCTCTTCAAAAATTTAGCCTACTAACTTCCTTGTCTTTTGTTCTCAAACTCAACTTTCCTGTTCCTCCTTGCCCCTAGTTACTGTAAAACAGGCTACCCCTTTCCTATCAGCTCTAATCAATAGCTCATCTGTTCCCTTGGTTACCTGCACCCATTGTTCCCCCAAAACTGCACATCTCACATGCTCCACCTCTGTACCTCATGTCCCCCTCCCCTTCTATATTTAAAAATATATATACAAGTAGCCAATCAAGTCATCTCAGTAGTTAATCAATAGCTCATCTGTTCCCTTGGTTACCTGCACCCATTGTTCCCCTAAAACTGCACATCTCACATGCTCCACCTCTGTACCTCATGTCCCCCTCCCCTTCTGTATTTAAATATATATATACAAGTAGCCAATCAAGTCAGCTCAGATTGTGCAGTCCAACCCCAGCCCATGGGGGAGGGACACAGAAGTAAAGATTGCATTAAAGATAGAAAAAATTCTGGTTTCCTTTGTTCTCTGTGCGTCAATCTTGATAGACGCAGGTAGCACCCTTCTGCAGAAGTAAATTGCCTTGCTGAGGTAATTAAACTTTTGCCTAAGTGCTAGTTTTACTTCGCTGCACCAAGCATTTATTCCTAGAACATTTTTATATCCAACACTACTGAGGGCTGTAAGGGAGAATCTGTCATGCCTGTCTCCTAGCAGTTAGCACTTGGTGACTTCAAGCATTTAATGGCTTGTAGCAGCATAACCCCAGTCTCTACCTCCATCTTCACATGGCATCTTCTTTGTGTGTGTGTGTGTGTGTTTATTTTTTGAGATGGAGTTTCGCTTGTCACCCAGGCGTGATCTTGGCTCACTGCAACCTCCACCTCCCAGGTTCAAACAATTCTACTGCCTCAGCCTCCTGAGTAGCTGGAACTACGGGCACCCGCCACCAGATCCAGCTAATTTTTGTATTTTTTTTAGTAGAGACAGGGTTTCACCATGTTGGCCAGGATGGTCTCAAACTCCTGACCTCGTCATCTGCCTGCCTGGGCTTCCCAAAATATTACAGGCATGAGCCACTGCTCCCAGCCTCTTCTTCCTGTGTGTGTTCACATCATCTCCATATACAGATTTCCTTCTTCTTCTTCTTCTTTTTTTTTTTTTTTTTTTTTTTTTTTTTTTTTTTGATACGGAGTCTCGCTCTGTCACCCAGGCTGGAGTGCAGCGGCGTGATCTCAGCTCACTGCAACATCTACCACCCAGGTTCAAGCCATTCTCCTGCCTCAGCCTCCCGAGTAGCTATGACTACAGGCGCTTGCCACCATGCCTGGCTAATTTTTTGTATTTTTAATAGAGACGGGGTTTCACCATGTTAGCCAGGATGGTCTTGATCTCCTGACCTCATGATCTACCCACCTTGAGCCTCCCAAAGTGCTGGGATTACAGGCGTGAGCCACCACACCCAACCCAGATTTCCTTCTATAAAGACACCAGTCATATTGAATTAGAGCTTATGCGATGACCTCATTTTAACTTGATAGCCACTGTGAAGTTATCAAGTCCAACTCATAACAAGGAGAATGACAGATATTAGTAATTCCTCAAATATGTTCGCTGTATTCTCCAGCCTCCTTTGCAGTTGCGTTAGGGCTACATAACTAGTTCTGCAATAACTGTGAGCAGAAGTGACGTGCATTTTTTTTGGACTAAGTCAGTGAAAAACCTTGCTCAACCCTCTAGATCTCTTCCCCTGCTTTGACAAAACTTGAACAAAACTTGAAGCCATGTACTGAGATCATGGCTTCTCAGTAAGCTCCGCCTCCCAGATTCACGCTATTCTCCTGCCTCAGCCTCCCTAGTAGCTGGGACTACAGCCGCCCGCCACCACGCCCGGCTTATTTTTTGTATGTTTAGTAGAGACGGGGTTTCACTGTATTAGTCAGGATGGTCTTGATCTCCTGACCTCGTGATCCGCCTGCCCCGGCCTCCCAAAGTGCTAGGATTACAGGTGTGAGCCACCAGCGCCCAGCCTCTTCCGCTTCTTATAAAGACACCAGTTCTATCAGATCAAGACCCCACCCTATGACTTCGTTTAACCTTAATTAACTCTATAAAAGCCATGTCTCCAAATACAGTCACTTTGGGAGTTAGGGCTTCGATATATGAATTTTGCGGGGGGTGGGGAGGTTGGGGAAGACACAACTCAGTCCCTAGCAATATCATTAAATGAGTAATGTAAAATATAAAAAGCTCCTCACCTCTGATCATGCTCCCCAGATGGGAACCACTGTCAACATCTTTCTGTTCTTCATACTATTCACTGCTTCGGAAAAACATATAAATTAGAGCATACAAACATGTAGTTCTCTTCGATCTGACTTTTGGTGAAAAAAAGCTCCTTCTGGCTGGGCGCGGTGGCTCACGCCTGTAATCCCAGCACTTTGGGAGGCTGAGGCGGGCGGATCACGAGGTCAGGAGACCGAGACCATCCTGGCTAACATGGTGAAACCGCGTCTCTACTAAAAAAATACAAAAAAATTAGCCGGGCGTGGTGGCGGGCGCCTGTAGTCCCAGCTACTCAGGAGGCTGAGGCAGGAGAATGGGGTGAACCCGGGAGGCGGAGCTTGCAGTGAGCCGAGACCACGCCCCTGCACTCCAATGCTCTTTCTGCTATAGGCTTTTCCCCTTCCACTTATTTAGATAGCTTCTATATCAGCACATAAAAGCCCCAAAATATTCTTTGCAAGAGCTGTCTAGTATTTTCTTGTAAAGATTATAATAATTTAGCAGTTTTTCTCTTGATAGATTATAGATAGCTTTTAATTTTTATTATGGAAAATGTTGCAGAAAATATCCTTGTACATGTATATTTTCATACTTATGTTAGTATTTCAGTAGGGTAGATTCCTAGAAGTGAAATTGCTGAGTCAAAAGTTATGTATCTTTAAAATCTTAATAGGTATTGCCAGTTTGCCCTCCAAAAAATTGTGCCAGGTTACATTATAGAAAAAGCATACAGGAGTATATGTTTCCCCACACTCACCCTAGAGTAGTTTCACTATTTTTAGTTTTGCTAATTGATAGCTTACAAAGTTAAAGAAATGTTTTAAAAAGCAATTATTTCCCCCCAAAAAGGAATCATTGTTCTTATTTGTATTTCATGATTGGAGAATTCTTGCATATTTTTTAGCATTTTTCTTTTTTCTTTTTTTTTTTTTTTTTTTGACAGGGTCTCACTGTGTCCAGGCTGGAGTGCAGTGGCATGATCTCAGCTCACTGCAGCCTCACCCTCCTGGGCTCAAGTGATCCTCCCACCTCAGCCAACTGAGTAGCTGGGACTACAGGTGTGCACCACCATGCTCAGCTAATTTTTTATTTTTTGTAGAGATGGGGTTTCACCGTGTTGCCAGGCTGGTCTTGAACTCCTGGCCTCATGTGATCCACCCACCTTGGCCTCCCAAAGTGCTGGGATTATAGGCATTAGCCACCACACCTCCTGGCCCAGTATTTATTTTTCTTTTTTCTTTTTTTTTTTTTTTTTTTTTTTTTGAGACGGAGTCTCGCTGTCTCCCAGACTGGAGTGCAGTGGCGCGATCTCGGCTCACTGCAAGCTCTGTCTCCCGGGTTCACCCCATTCTTCTGCCTCAGCCTCCTGAGTAGCTGGGACTACAGGCGCCCACTGCCACGCCTGGCTAATTTTTTGTATTTTTAGTAGAGACGCGGTTTCACCATGTTAGCCAGGATGGTCTCAATCTCCTGACCTCGTGATCCGCCCGCCTCAGCCTCCCAAAGTGCTGGGATTACAGGCATGAGCCACCAAGTCCAGCCCCAGTATTTATTTTTCTATGAATTGCCTATTTATATTCTTTGCTCACTGTTTTCCCCATTACAATGATATTTCAAAACACTCATTTGCATGAGTTTATTGTATTTATTGTGGCAAATATGCTGTGTTATATATGTTGCAAACATTTTCTCTCAATATCCCTTTGGTCCTTTAATTTTGATAATAGTATTCCTAGCTGTATGGAAGTGAAGTTATAGGACCAAATCCGGTACTTAATACAGGGCATGTGTGTTGAGGGTTAGAAATCAGACTCCAAGAGTGAACATTGGACCAGGGCAGACACAAACCCTACAAATGACTTCTTAGTGCCTAAGTGCAATGCTTACAAGACCTTATCTGAAATCAGCCAGCCTATTTGCCTGAATAAAAACTTCGAATCTTGAAGAGGAGATTTTAATACGTTTATTAGTGAGGCAGGAAAATAGGGTCTAGAGGCAGGGGGCCTACGGCCAATTCATGCTGACTTTCTAGAACGAAATCAAAAGGAAAACCCCAACTTTCCACACCTAAGTAACAAAAGGACCAGAGGCTACTCCCTTTGCAACCTCTCTCCCCCTTTTTTCTGCTCTCCCTTTACAACTCCCTTCCCCCTTTTTTCTGCGTGGCAGATGGAAAACTGAAAGTATGGTTTCAATTGAAAGCATGGTTTCAAATTGGTTGCTTTATGCAACCAATCAGAAGTTTGCATAGGAGTGTAACTTTGTAACTTCACTTCAGCCTCTGATTGGTTGTGGAAAGCAACCAATCAGACTGATTGCAGGCCACTACTTCATTAACTTTATTTTTATTTTATTTTGTGCCGACCGAGTCTCGCTCTGTCGCCCAGGCTGGAGTGCAGGGGCGTGATCTCGGTTCACGGCAAACTCTGCCTCCCGGGTTCAAGCAGGAGAGGCACACGCTGCCACGCCTGGCTAATTTTGTTTTTTTTATTTTAGTAGAGACAGGGTTTCACTGTGTTGCCCAGGCTGGTCTCGAACTCCAGAGCTCAGGCTATCTGCCTGCCTCGGCCTCCCAAAGTGCTGGGATTACAGGCGTGACCCACTGCGCCCAGCCTACTACTTTATTTACATAGGGTGTACACAAAGTAACCAATGGGAAACCTCTAGAGGATATTTAAACCCCAGAAAATTCTGTAAGGGGGCTCTTGAGCCCCTGTACTCTGGCAGCTCCTACTCTGTGGAGTGTACTTTCGTTTTCAATAAATTTCTTCTTTTGTTGCTTCATCTTTCCTTCCTTTGTGTGTTTTGTCTAATTCTTTGTTCAAGACGCCAAAAACCTGGACCCCCTTCATCGGTAACATTAGTACTTGTGCTGAACCCTCTAGCCACCTTATTTATGCCTATGGGATCAACTAATGCCCAGGAGCTTTGGCTGAGACATCAGGACCTCCTGGATGGAGAGGAATTAAGAGAAGACTTGGTCTGCAGCATCAATCTTAAGCAAGCACTTGAAGGAAATTTAGAAAAATCTAAGTGGCTATGTATATTTATACATGCAATCAATTATACTCACATATGATACCAAATACAGGTTTTCCAAAGGCAAAGAGAGGCAGGGGAACCATCAATAGGAAAATAAGAACACTAGGAATTGCATGGTATTAGAGCCTAAAGGAACATTAGGAATTTTCATCATCTTAAATTTTAGTCCAACTGTAGTATTTTACAAATGAGGAAACCAGGGCTCAGAGAGGTTAAATGTTGAGCTCAACTTCTCAGCTCTAGTTACTAGCAGAGAGAGAACCAGAACTCAGTTCTATTCATGCTCAATTTGACAGAACCTCCCTGATTTAGGAGTTCCTTGCATCTCTAGATGAAAAAAACAAAAACAGGCTGGGCACAGTGGCTCACACGTATAATCCCAGCACTTTGGGAGTCCGAGGCAGGTGGATTACCTGAGGTCAGGAGTTCAAGATCAGCCTGGCCAAAATGGTGAAACTCCATCTCTACTAAAAAAACACGCAAAAATTAGCTGGGAGTGGTGGTGGGCGCCTGTAATCCCAGCTACTCGGGAGTCTGAGGCAAGGAAATTGCTTGAACCCAGGAGACGGAGGTTGCAGTTAGCAGAGATTGTGCCATTGCACTCCAGCCTGGGCAACAAGAGTGAAACTCTGTCAGAAAAAAAAAAAAAAAACAACGACAACAACCCACTGGGCTCAGTGGCTCACACCTGTAACCTCAGCACTTGTGGGCGGATCACTTGAGGCCAGGAATCCAAGATCAGCCTAGCCAACATGGCAAAACCCCATCTCTACCAAGAATCCAAAAATTAGCCGGGTGTAGTGGCACACACCTGTAGTCCCAGCTATGTGGGAGGCTAAGGCATGAGAATCACTTGAACCCAGGATGCGGAGCTTGCAGTGAGCAGAGATTGTGCCACTGCACTCCAGCACGGGTGAGAGCCAGACTCCGTCTCAAAAAAAAAAAAAAAAAAAAAAAACCAACAAAACAAAACACAAAACCAACTCATACATTTTAAAATGTGACTTTTAGCAGAATTTGTTTAAATTTGGTAAATTACTAATTAGGCTTTCACAATTATTTTCTGTCATGTCTGAGACCCAGCTGCACTCTTTGGTAGGTCATCCCAAGCTCTGACATCAACCCAAAGACCCTAGAAGCATCTTTGAGTTTCACCTAGAAATTCCGACTTCCCCAGGCCTCCCCTTACTCAGATTATCAGCTCCCAGGATCAGCAATTCAGAGCTACCCGAGGCGTACACCTCTGGCCGGCTAAACTATTCAGGTTCTCCAAAAGCCACTTGCCTGCCCTCACTCCCACCCACCTTGCCAACTGCATGTTGTAGATTTCACATCTTACTTTCCAAGTCTCATTATAAAACATTAGCATGTTGACTATCCAGTTACCTTTAGATGACCTTTAGAACACACCAAACGAGGATGTGTCATCAAGCTGGAAGCTTCTCTGAAGCCTGTTTGTAGACTTTTTTCACTTCAAAGAAACGGTGGGAATTAATTTAAAAATTAAAATGCACATATACCCTATAACTTAAAGTATAAAAAAAAATTAAAATATATCATGTAGGGCCAGGCGTGGAGGCTCACGCCTGTAATCCCAACACTTTGGGAGGCCAAGGCGGGCGGGTCACCTGAGGTCAGGAGCTCAAAACCAGCCTGACCAACATGGCAAAACCTGGTTTCTACTAAAAATACAAAATTAGCCGGGCATGGTGGTGCACGCCTGTAATTCCAGCTACTTGGGAGACTGAGGCAGGAGAATCACTTGAACGAGGGAGGCAGAGGTTGCAGTGAGTCAAGATCACGCCGCTGCACTCCAGGCTGGGCGACAGAGACTCTGCCTCAAAAACAAACAAACAAACAAAATGAATCGTATAAAGGTAAATTATAAAATGAAGGGGAGATAAAGGTCACCTGGCTAGGCACAGTGGCTCACACCTGTAATCTCAGCATTTTGGGAGACCGAGGTGGGAGGATTGCTTGAGCCCAAGAGTTCAAGGCCAGTCTGGGACACATAATGGTACCCCATCTCTATAAACAATTTAAAAATTAACTAGGCATGGTGGCTCATACCTATCATCCCAGCTACTCAAGAGGCTGAGGTGGGAGAATCACCTGAGTCCAGGAGGTTGAGGCTGCAGTAAGCTGTGATTACGCCACTGCACTCTAGCCTGGGCAACAGAGCGAAATCCTGTTTCAAAATATATATATAGATATTTTAGTCATAATAGTCACCTAAACTCTTCTGACACCTCATCAAACCTTTTTCCCCAGAGGTAACTACCATTAAGAAACTTAGGTATGGCTGGGCATGGTGGCTCACGCCTGTAATCCCAGCACTTTGGGAGGCCGAGGTGGGTGGATCACGAGGTCAAGAGATTGAGACCAGCCTAGCAACAGAGCGGGACTCCATCTCAAAATAAAATAAAATAAAAATAGATAAATAAAAGGCTTGACAGTGTGCCAGTATAATGAAATGTGCCCAATAATAGTAGCCGTTACTATCCAGTGTGGGCCTTGAAGCTAAGATATATCTGAGCTTAAAATCTGCCTCTGCCACTCCTTACTTAATACGTCCCTGAGGAATTCTAAGTTTCTGAGCCTAAATTTCCTCATCCTACCTTACTGGATTGCGAGGAGTAAACAGATGCTTAGCATGTTCCCAAAACATGGTAGATAGAAGCACTTAGCACCGTGTTTGGGTCTCTGAATGGAGCACGCATCAGCTACTTCCTTCTTTCCTTCCCAACTCACCACTGCACAGATGAGGTGTGTTTAACCGCCAGTATAGGAGTATTGAAGAGAGGTTTTAAAGTCAGAACACTTGTGTCCTTTTGTCACTGTTAAATCTTTTAAAGTCCTTTCTACAGAGTCATCCTTACCCAACAGTCCACAAGGAATATGAGATGTAATGAAATAGTGATAAAATATGTTCAGATTTGAATGTTAATCACTTAATCATTTAAACAAAACAAAACCAGAACATCCCACAGGGGACTCCTTTCCTTAAGGCACACATTTTCTTAATTTCTTTAGTTATCAAATAGCAGCTAACATCAGTTCTATTTCCCTGTTGTATTTACAAGTTCAATAAGAACACTAATCATAATGACATGTTGTGGGGATGGGGAGTGGTTATTGGAGGCTTTTTTTTTTTTTTTTGAGACGGAGTCTTGCTGTGTCGCCCAGGCTAGAGTGCAGTGGTGCCATCTCAGCTCGCTGCAACCTCCACCTCCTGGGTTCAAGCGATTCTCTTGCCTCGGCCTCCCAAGTAGCTGGGACTACAGGCCTGTGTCACCACGCCCAGCTAATTTTTGTATTTTTAATAGAGATGGGGTTTCACCATGTTGGTCAGGCTGGTCTCGAACTCCTGACTTCATGATCCACCCACCTCAGCCTCCCAAAGTGCTGGGATTACAGGCGTGAGCCACCGCACCTGGCCTGGAGGCTCTCAATCATGGCCCAAGGGAATGGCAAAGCTGAGGAAATACCTTAAGGAGTTGTTAGCAAAGGGAGGAGGAAAGCCCCGTTTGCTCAGTGCATTGACCCGACTCAGAGCAAACTGACTCTGCATGATTGCAATTCATGTGGCAGGTGCAGCTTGCCCAGTGGCCGAGGTCACTCCTACAGCGGCCCAGGCATCGGGCCCTGGTATTAGCTATTTATATTTATACCATCTATGTGGTATCCCAGGAGTGTTTCCTAGATGAGCTGGAAGATGAGGCCAAAGTTGTCTGAACCCGAGCTCTGGCAAGGGCGTCAGGACGTCAATTTGGATGGGCATTGCACATCTCCGACCTGCTGCAGCCCCTTCATGTGGTGGATGATGCCCCACCACCCTGTAGAAACTAAAGCCTACTCACAACATCACTGGCCTTCTTACCAACCTTGGACCATGACAGAGCCCAGGAAGCCAGGAACTCACACATTTGGCCACTATCAAGGGAGCACTGCCCTCCTCACACTCCCTGTGTGCAGTGATTGAGCTCTTCTTGTAGTTTGTCTTGTTTGAAGGATGTACAACCTAATCTCAGCTTTTCCCAAAGTTTCTGACTTTGTGATATATCCCCTTCACCTCCCAGTGGCACAACTGTTATGGGGTAGATGTGGCAGCTCTGAGCAGTGTTGGAGTCAAAAGTGGGAAAGATAGGGTCAAGTTAAGAATAATGAACTTGGCCGGACACGATGGCTCACGCCTGTAATCCCAGCACTTTGGGAGGCGGAGGCGGGTGGATCACCTGAGGTCAGGAGTTTGAGACCAGCCTGGCCAACGTGGTGAAACCCGATCTCTACTAAAAATACAAAAATTAGCCTGGCATGGTGGCGGGCGCCTGTAGTCCCAGCTACTCAGGAGGCTGAGGCAGGAGAATCGCTTGAACCTGGGAGGCGGAGGTTGCAGTGAGCCGAGATTGCACCACTGCACTCCAGCCTGGGTGACACAGTGAGACTCTGTCTTGAAAAAACAAAAAAAGAATAAACTTGACTCACCCCCCGCCCTCCCCAAAAAAAGATGTTAAATTAAGCTAGAGAAATAGATGGCTCTGGAAAAGTTTAGCAATCATGGTCCAAGGCCACTTAAGGACAGGGACCGTGTTCCCAGTCCACTGGTATTGAGGCTATTTTTATCTCTCCATGAGTTCCCAGATTTCGTACTAGAGATAAGGCGTCACTTTGCTCAAGGGACCTTATTACTAAAGATTCACCCACTACATACTAAGAATGTAAGGCAGTTACTCAGGGCCCAGAAAACTTTCTGGTCAGATGCCATCATCTTTCCACTTGGCACCAAGGGAGCAGAGCACTGGACAGAGGGACAGGAGAAAAGAAGACAGGGTGGCAGAGAAAGTCACAGCTGGCAATCTTGGCTGTCCTCCATCGCTGTCTGAGGAGTGGTGGGAGTGGGGGAATGGGTAGCCAGAGAAGTGGAGGCTCTGGAGTGGGGCTTCCCAACCTCGGCACCATTGACATTTTGGGCCAGATCATTGTTTGGGGGAGCTGTACTGTGCATCCTGGGATGTTTAGCAGCTTCCCTGGCCTCTACTCACAAGATGCTAGTAACACTACCTCCCTATCACCACTCCGTTTGTGACAACCAAAAATGTCTCCAAACTTTGCCAAATGTCCCCAGGTGGGGAAGAAAGGGGAGGTAGGAAACCAGGTTGGGAACTATACGGCTCTGTCGTGTGAGAAGGCAAAGAATAGGAACACGCCCTGGCCACCTCCCAATTTCCTTTCTCCTTTATAAACATTTGGCTGTTTTAGAAAGGCTTTTTATGGATCCCTTAATTTCTTTCTCTTTTCCAGCCAGATAGCTATCTCTGCTTTCAGTCTAGACAGCCCACAACAGGCTGAGGCTTACCTGAGAGTCCCTCAGTGAAGCCTGTGGAGCTGGGTGGACAGCAGGAGGGTGTGCTGTCACAGGGAGCGGACAGAGCACTGAAGTCTTGGCTGCACAGGGCTGTGGTACTGGGCTTGAGTGCAACCCTTAAGACCAATGGACTTTCCTCAACTTTATCACAATGGTTCATAAAAATGGGGACGAGGGGCCGGGCGCGGTGGTTCACGCCTGTAATCCCAGCACTTTGGGAGGCCGAGGTGGGCGAATCATGAGGTCAGATGGAGACCATCCTGGCTAAAACGGTGAAATCCCATCTCTGGGCCAGGCGCGGTGGCTCAAGCCTGTAATCCCAGCACTTTGGGAGGCCGAGGCGGGCGGATCACGAGGTCAGGAGATCGAGACCATCCTGGCTAACACGGTGAAACCCCGTCTCTACTAAAAAATACAAAAAACTAGCCGGGCGAGGTGGCGGGCGCCTGTAGTCCCAGCTACTCGGGAGGCTGAGGCAGGAGAATGGCGTGAACCTGGGACGCTGAGCTTGCAGTGAGTCGAGATCGCGCCACTGCACCCCAGCCTGGGCCACAGAGCGAGACTCCATCTCTAAAATAAAATAAAATAAAATAAAATAAAAAATAAAAAAATAAAAAAGAAAGAAGGAAAGAAAAAGGAAAAGAAAAAAAGAGACACCTATATATGCGGGACCCCAGCTCAAGATTGAGCTGTGACAGTCTATCCCTTGGATTCAGTCGTGAGTTCTATTGTGGATAAGGTTGGAGATATTTGCTTTTTTTTTTTTTTTTTGAGGAAAGGAGAATAAGTTAACAGAATCAAGGAGCAAGGGCAATTTGACCATGGGGCGGCCGCAATGTAGACTGTTCTTCCCAGCAGAGCAGGATAAGGGGGCTGGCCGGGGAGCTGCCGGTGTTGCAGTCCTGTAAGGGACGCTAAAATATCAATGAGCACTTAGGCATCGCTGAAACCATAGTGATATGGAGAAAGTAGTATTTGCCGGAACTCCTGTAGAGCACAGAATGTGGTTAGTCACTTATCATAGTTTGAAACCCTTAGAGGGCACTCTTGAGCAACAATAAATGATTCCTAAACGCTTTCTAGTGAAACTAGTTCCAGCTGATTCCACGTCTTTTCACTTGGTGAGTGGTAAATATACACAACTCTCTCCCCTAAACTGAAGAGCCCAGATACAATGGAAAGGTTGCCAGCTCTCCCCCAGAAGTCTGACTATTTTGTTCATCCTAATACATGTTGAGGCCAGGTGCAGTGGCTCATGCGTGTAATCCCAGCACTTTGGGAGGCCAAGGCAGGAGGATTGCTTGAGCCAGAAGGTTGAGGCTGCAGTGAGCCGTTTGTGCCACTGCGTGACAGAGACCCTGTCTCAAAAACAAAAAACCCAATAAAATAAATGCATGTTGAGCAACCATTTCAAGAATATTGATTTTAAAGGGTGCCTAGTTATTACCTTACTTGGTAGCCTGTGTGTCCCATCTGTTCCTGATCTCAGGCTGGCCCCATGGCCCACGTCACAGCCCTATAAACAGTGAGTTGTTGGCAGAAGCTGAAGGAATTATGTGTTGTGTTTGGTTGTTATGTTTTCCAAGGAATCTGTTGAGCCCAAAGACCTAAGCAACACACACAGGATAACTGGGGCTCAGCTAACAAATAGTAATGTGAAGTGTGGGAGCTGGGCATTCTCTCTTCTGTGTGGAGCCCAGCTCCACTGCCGGATAATACACCAAAGCTGAGAGGAAGGGTGGACCTGGCCCTTGGTTACCACTCCTGGCAAACTATCCTAGGTGGCCAACTGCTACTAGTGGGCTGGCGCTATCATTTTGTTAGATGGATAAAGTGGATATTGGTGGTTCCCTAATAATAATGTGTTTCTTCTTAGACTTTAAATTTTTAGACGGAAAAAAGTGGAAAACACAGAGAAGAAAAGAAAAAAAAAAAAACCAGCTAGGCTTTTTTTTTTTTTTAATTTAATAGACATTAATCTTTACTTTGGCTGTTTGAAGCAAGAGTTTGAGAAACTGCTCCTCTCTGGACTTTGGGCTCTAATCTCACACGTGGGTTTTTTGTTTTGTTTTGTTTCTGCTTTAGTTTTTCTTTTCTTTTCTTTTCTTTTTTTTTTTTTTTTTTGAGACAGTGTCTCGCTCTGTCATCCAGGCTGGAGTGCCGTGGTGTGATCTCAGCTCACTGAAACCTCTGCCTCCAGGGTTCAAGTGATTCCCGTACCTCAGCATCCCGAGTAGCTGGGACTACGTGCCACCATGCCTGGCTAATTTTGTATCTTTTGTAGAGACAGGGTCTCACTATATTGCCCAGACTGGTTTTGAACTCCTGGGCTCAAGTGATCCACCCACCTTGGCCTCCCAAAGTGCTGGGATTACAGGCATGAGCCACTACAACCAGTCCACCACTGATTTTTTTAATGTGTCAGAGTTTTACCTTTTTCAGAATGTCATATACATAGTTGGAATCATATGATATGCAGTTCTTTGTTTTTTTAGACATGGGGTCTCACTATGTTGCCCAAACTAGCCTCAAACTCCTAGGCTCAAGTGACATGTCAGAAGAACCAGGAGGCAGCTTGAAGGGTCTCCGACTGGCAAAATCTGGGACAGTTAAACATGAAAATTAACATAAAAATTTTAAATGTGGCCAGGCATGGTGGCTCACGCCTATAATCCCAGCACTTTGGGAGACCAAGGCAGGCAGATCACGAAGTCAGGAGATCGAGACCATCCTGGCTAACACGGTGAAACCCCATCTCTACTAAAAATACAAAAAATTAGCCGGGAGTGGTGGCGGGCGCCTGTAGTCCCAGCTACTCAGGAGGCTGAGGCAGGAGAATGGCGTGAACCCAGGAGGCAGAGCTTGCAGTGAGCCGAGATTGCACCACTGCACTCCAGCCTGGGTGACAGAACGACACTCCGTCTCAAAAAAAAAAAAAAAAAAAAAAAATTAAAATGATGGCAATGGATTATAAAATCCATTGAATAAAATAGGAACAAAGGGATCCAAACATATGAACAAATGAATAAATGATAAGAAAAAATGCTTACAGTAGGATGCCAACAAATAAGTGTAGAAGAAATGATGAAATGAAAATATTAGCAATTGACAAAACAAAGGTATCATTCAGAGTCATCAATGGACATTGATGGGTAAAAAATTCTTGACCAGAATAGCTACATAATCTCAAAATATGTCTCCATATATATTTTTTTCTTTTTGAGATGGAGTCTTGCTCTGTCCCCAGACTAGAGTACAAAGGCATGATCTCGGCTCACTGCAACCTCCATCTCCTGAGTTCAGGCGATTCTCATGCCTCAGCCTCCCGAGTAGCTGGGACTACTGGTGTGCATCACCACGCCCAAATAATTTTTGTGTTTTTAGTAGAGACGTGGTTTCACCATGTTGGCCAGGTTGGTCTCAAACTCCTGGCCTCAAGTGATCCACCTGCCTCAGCCTTTGAAAGTGCTTGGATTACAGGCATAAGAGCCACTGCACCCAGCCAATATGTAGCCTTTTTAGTTGGCTTCTTTCATTTGGTAAGTGCCCTTAAGGTCCCTCTATGTCTTTTCATAGTCTGATAGCTAATTTATTTTTGGTGCTGCATAATACTCCATTGTCTGGATTTGTCACATTTGTTGATCTGTTCACCTACTGAAGGACGTCTTGGTTGTTCCCAAGTGTTGGCAATTGTGAATAAAGCTGCTCTATAGCAGGTTTGTGTGTGGACATAAGTTTTCAACTCATTTAGGTAAATACCAAGGAGTGTGCTGCTGGATCATATAAGTTTAGTTTTGTAAGAAAAACTGTCAAACTGTAAAGTGGCTGTACCCTTTTGCCTTCCCAATGACCATTAGTGAGAGTTCCGGTTGCTCCACATCCTTGTCAGCATTTGTGGTCAGTGTCTTGATGTTGACCATTCTAACAGGTGTGTAGTAATATCTCATTTTAATTTACATTTCTTCAAAAACTTCAACTTTTTTGAAATATATTCAGACTTACAGAAAAGTTATAACTATATTAAAAGAGCTCTAGTTTAGCTTTCACCCAGATTCTTTTACATTTTTATCACATTGCTTCTGCTCTATCATTCTCCCTCTCTCATCTCTGAACTACAGACACGATGTGTCTTTATCCTCAAATACTTCAGTGTATGTTTTCAAGAACATGGACATTTCCTTACATAACCACAGTGCAATTATCAAAACAGAAAAATTAGCAACTACAGTATGATGATCTAATCTACAGATGTTATTCATTTAGCAGTTGTCTCAATAATATCCTTTATAAAAACAAAAAAGAAAGAAGAAATTGTGGCCTAAGGCCAGCACACATTGCATTTAGTTATCATGTCTTTTTATCCTTTAATCTGGAAGAGTTCTTTAGTCTGTCTTTGTCTTTCATGAGCCTAATTTTTTTTTTTTTTCTTTTTTGAGACAGAATCTCACTCTGTCACCCAGGCTGGAGTGCAGTAGTATGATCGCCGCTCACTGCAACCTCCGCTTCCCAGGTTCAAGCAATTCTCCTGCCTCAGCCTCCCGAGCAGCTGGGACTACAAGCGCCCACCACCATGCCCGGCTAATTTGTGTTTTTTGAGTAGAGATGGGGTTTCACCATATTGGCCAGGCTGATCTAGCACTCCTGACATCGTGATCTGCCTGTCTCGGCCTCTCAAAGTGCTGGGATTACAGGCGTGAGCCACCGTCCGCATATGAATTTAACATTTTTGAAGAATATAGGCCAGGTATTCCATAGAACGTTCCTCAGTTTGGGTTTGTCTGTTATTTCCTCATGATTAGATTACACCTTAAAATTTTTATGTATTTTTTCATGTAGCCCCAAATACTCAGATAGATTGCACTTTTAGCAGGAAAACAACAGATGTGATGTGTCCTCTCAGTGCTTCATATCAAGAGATACATGAGACCAGTTTGTCCTTACTGGTAATGTTAACTTGGTTAAGATGCTGTCCACCAAGTTTTTCTACCGCAAAGTTACTATTTTTATTCTCGTAATGAATAAGAATTTTATGGACCAGGCACAGTGGCTCAGCGTGTAATCCCAGCACTTTGGGAGGCTGAGGTGGGCAGATCACTTGAGGCCAGGAGTTCAAGACCAATCTGGCCAAGATGGTAAAACCACATCTCTACTAAAAACACAAAAATTAGCTGGACGTGGTAGCTCCCGCCTGTAGTCCCAGCTACTCAAGAGGCTGAGGCACAAGAATTGCTTGAACTCCAGAGGTGGAGGTGGCAGTAAGCTGAGATCCTGCCACTGCACTCTAGCCTGGGGACAGAGCAAGACTCCGTCTCAAAACAAAATAAAACAGCAATTTTATGGAGATGTATTTTGAGATTATGTAGATATCCCGGTCAAGAATTTTTTACCCATCAATGTCCGTTGAGGATTCTGAATGATTCCTTTGTGTTGTCAATTGCTAATGTTTTCATTTCATCATTTCTTCTACACTTATTTGTTGGCATCCTACTATAAACATTTTTTCTTATCATTTATTTATTCATTCTCTCATATGTTTGGATTCCTGTGTTCCTATTTTATTCAATGGATTTTATAATCCATTGTCATCATTTTAAATTTTTGTGTTAATTTTTATGTTTAAATGTCCCAGATTTTGCCAGTGGGAGACCCTTCAAGCTGCCTCCTGGTTCTTCTGACATGTCCCCATCATTCTGTGGGCCCTTTCTTACTTTCTAGTACAAGATAATATTCCAGGCTTATTGTGAATTTTTCCTGCCCAAGCCCTTGAATCAACCATTTCTTCAAGGAATACTGGTTCTTTTTAGTGGAAAATGCTGTTTAGAAAACAAAATACAAAAACAAAATTGGTTGTGGCTCCAGTGGCGCAATCGGTTAGCGCGCGGTACTTATAAGACAAAAACAAAATTGGGGTATTACTTCTAGACCCTCACAACAGACATCTAGAAAAGATGTGTATATGTACATATATATAACCCCTACATAATATTATATGTATTATATCTATATTTATACCTATCTAAACCATTAATACCTATTTTCCATTCCAATAGCGTAGGATTTATCATGTTCCCCCTTCCACAACTATATCTGCTTTCTCTGACAGTAGGAAACTTGGTTCCCATTATCCTCAGCATATTTATTTACTGGACTAGTCAAGGTTCTCTAGAGAGACAGAGCTAATAGGATAGATGTATATATGAAAAGGAGTTTATTAGGAGTATTGACTCACACAATCACAAAGTGAGGTACCACAATAGGCCGTCTGCAAGCTGAGGAGCCAGGAAGCCACTCTGAGTCCCAAAACCTCAGAAGTAGGGAAGCCGACAGTGCAGCCTTCAGTCTGTGGCCAAAGGCCTCAGAGCCCCTGGCAAACCACTGGCGTAAGTCCAAGAGTTCAAAAGCTGAAGAACTTGGAGTCTGATGTTCAAGGGCAGGAAGCAGCCAGCACGGGAGAAAGACGAAGGCCGGAAGACTCAGCAAATCTGCTCTTCCATCTTCTGCCTGCTTTATTCTAGCTGTGCTGGCAGCTGATTAGATGGTGCCCACCCAGATCGAGGGTGGATCTGCCTCTCCCAGTCCACTGACTCAAATGCTAATCTCCTTTCGAAACACCCTCACAGACACACCCAGGAACAATACTTTTCATCCTTCAATACAAGTTGACACTCAATATGAACTATCACATTTACTGAGTTCTAGAACTCAGCAAAACAAACAAACACATTAGAAATACTAAGCTCTACCACCGGGAAAAACAAGTCAGTGACCTAGAGTTCAATATTTGTTTGCATTCTGGGTCCACATACTGTATGCAAAAGTTTGAGTTAGTTCTTTTCTCTTCAGTGTGGTTACGTTTTTCATTTGGTGCTACTTGATATACGGATATGTTCACCTGTTTATATTTGTACTCCATGGGGGAGGGGAGTGTTCACAATTGGGTGTGTGTGCATGTGTGTGTCTGTTTATAAAACACTGAGATGCTTCAAAAGTCAAAACTCTGCAAAAAGGTATACTCAGGAAAGCATCATGACTTTTTTTTTTAGCAAATAATTCTTTCCTTCCTTCCTTCCTTCCTTCCTTGTCTTTCTTTTCTTTTTTTTCATTTCTTCCTTTCTTTCTTTCTTCCCTTTCTTTCCTTTCTTTTCTTTCTTTCCTTCTTTCTTTCTTTCTTTCTTCTTTCTTCTTTTTTTAGACAGGGTCTCACTGTGTCACCCAGGCTGGAATACAATGGTGCAATCATAGCTCACTGCAGCCTCAAACTCCTGGGCTCAAGCGATCCTCCTGCCTCAGCCTTCTCAGTAGCTGGGACTACAGGCACATGCCACCATGCCCAGCCAATTATTATTATTTGTTACAGATAGGAGGGTCCTCACTGTCTTGCCCAGTCTGGTCTCTAACTCCTGGCCTCAAATGATTCTCCCACCTTGGCCTCCCAAAGGGGCAAATAATAATAATAATGATAATTATCATTATTATTATTATTATTATTTTGAGACGGAGTTTCACTCTTGTTGCCCAGGCTGGGGTGCAATGGCACGATCTCGGCTCACTGCAACCTCTGCCTCCCGGGTTCCAGTGATTCTCCTGCCTCAGCCTCCCGAGTAGCTGGGATTCCAGGTGCGCACCACCACAGTCGGCTAATTTTTTGTATTTTTATTAGAGACGGGGTTTCACCATGGCCAAGCTGGTCTTGAACTCCTGACCTCAGGTGATCCTCCCGCCTTGGCCTCCCAGAGTGCTGGGTTTACAGGCGTGAGCCACTGCACCCGGCCGCAAATAATTATTTTTTATTGAGGGTTCTTTCTCCTATTTTTTATAACTGTGGGCCTGGATCCTTTGGTTCATTCACTCTATATTCATTCTGTGCCTTTCTGTTCTCCAGTCTTCAAGCATATACATAGACATACACACAAATTCAGCAGATAGTGAAAAACCACAAGATGATCTTTCAGATGACATACGTTTTCCCCACTTTTAAACATAACATGATTCTATGTGGAAACAATTTTTAAGTTAATTTTTTGCACAGTAATTATTTTTGTTCAGTGTATGATAATGACATATTTAAGTGATCATCTAAAAATAGCAATTTTTGTGAAAATGCCACAGCAGGCTATGAGGCCCTAATCTTATTTTATAAAAGCAGAGAGTTTCCTTTACTAAGAGAGTAAGCAAACTGGTTTTCTGTTTTTGCTTACCCGCAGGACAAAACAATGCATGAATCACTTCCTCTATAAGAAAGTGACAGTAGCCTAGGAGCTCATTATCCAAACCATTTGCCAGTTTCACTCTGCCAGTCCCGTTTCCTCAGGATGCCTGTCCTTCAGCACTTCCAGCTCCTTCTGGGACAGTCAGCAGCAGCCTCTAATTTCCTCACAGTCCAGGTGCTGTGATAATGGTGGTAGTAGTGGGCTGAGCCTGTATGACTTTCTCTCTCTCTATATCTATCTATCTATCTATCTATCTATCTATCTATCTATCTATCTATCTATATATTTTAACTTTTTTTTCTTTTTTTTGAGATGAAGTCTCACTCTGTCGTCCAGGCTGGAGTGCAGTGGCACAATCTCAGCTCACCGTAAGCTCCGCCTCCCGGGTTCACGCCATTCTCTTGCCTCAGCCTCCTGAGTAGGTGGGACTACAGGCGCCCACCACTTCGCCCGGCTAGTTTTTTATATTTTTAGTAGAGATGGGGTTTCACTGTGTTAGCCAGGATGGTCTTGATCTCCTGACCTCGTGATCTGCCCGCCTCAGCCTCCCAAAGTGCTGGGATTACAGGCATGAGCCACCACGCCCAGCCTAATTTTATTTTTTTTAAGCCACAGGTCTTGCTATGTTACCCAGGCTGGTCTCAAACTCTAGGTTCAAGTGATCATTCTGCCTCAGCCTCCCAGCTGAATTACAGGCAATGATGCCTACCTCTGAGACTTATTTTTTAAGAACAAGAATCTACTGTACAAAAGTTGACTAAGATTTTCACCATCATATTTTGAAGTCCTTTTTTTCTTTTTCTTTTTTTTTTCTTTTTGACACAGGGTCTTGCTCTGTCACTCACGCTGGAGTGGGGAGGATTGCTTGAGCCTGGGAGGTAGAGGTTGCGATGAGCTGTGAACATACCACTGCATTCTAGCCTGGGCGACAAAGCAAGGCTCTGTCTCAAAAATAAATACATAAAAACAAAATTGGGGCCAGGAGCGGTTGCTCACACCTGTAATCCCAGCACTTTGGGAGGCCAAGGTGGGCGGATCACGAGGTCAAGAGATCAAGACCATCCTGGCCAACATGGTGAAACCCCAGTTTCTACTAAAAATATCAAAAGTAGCTGGGCTTGGTGGCACGTGCCTGTAGTCCCAGCTACTCAGGAGGCTGAGGCAGGAGAATCGCTTGAACCTGGGAAACAGAGGTTGCAGTGAGCCAAGATCACACTACTGTACTCTACCCTGACGACAGAGCGAGACTCCATCTAAATAAATAAATAAATAAATAAATAAATAAATAAAATAAAATAAAGTAAATAAAAATAAATAAAGTTCAGAGTTGACAGCATGAAAATATGAAAGTATGTGTGATTACTAGTGGAATGAGTGCAGATAAAGGAGATAATTCAGAATATCCTTATGCCTGAGACACCCTTGAGAGGTGTGAAAAACAACAAAGAAGACCAAGAAAGGGTCCAAGAGAAGAAAATCAGGGGTTTGGGGCTGCGCGCTGTGGCTCACAGCTGTAATCCCAGCACTTCGAGAGGCTGAGATGGGAATCCAGGAGTTCAAGACCAGTCTGGTCAACATAGAGAGACCTCCCCATCTCTAAAATAAATACATAAATAGAAAAAAAACCCAAGGGTTTGGGGTTCTACAAGCCAAGGGAAAAAGTAAATTAAGGAGAGCATGATCAAGTAGGTCAAGTGCTACTAAGATGAGGACTGAGAACTTGACTATTGAATTTAGCAACATACAAGTTATTGGTAACCTTGATATATGAGCAGTTTCAGTGAAATGGTGAGTGCAAAATGTTGACTGGAATCCGTTCAGGAAAGAATGGGAAGAGAGGAATTGGAGACGGTAAGTATAGAAAAGTCTTTCAAGGAGTGTTGCTGCTAATGGGAGGAAAAGTGGAGTGACGAGGCTTACGTTGGGAAGAATTATAGCAGGTTTTCGCTAATAAGATTCAAGAGGGAATCTGACATTACATGAGAAGGGAGAATGGCAGGCGAATGCGGAATTGTATACTGTGCACAGGTGAGGGACCCATTAGGAGAGGAACATGGATAGGCAGGGAGAGAGAGAGTATATGGTCTCAAGTGGTAATAGGTGGCTTAGATATGGTTGTGTTGGCCGGGCGCGGTGGCTCACGCCTGTAATCCCAGCCCTTTGGGAGGCTGAGACGGGCAGATCACGAGGTCAGGAGATCGAGACCATCCTGGCTAACACGGTGAAACCCCGTCTCTACTAAAAATACAAAAAATTAGCTAGGCGTGGCGGCATGTGCCTGTGGTCCCAGCTACTCGGGAGGCTGAGGCAGGAGAATGGCGTAACCCGGAAGGAGGAACTTGCAGTGAGCAGAGATCGCGCCACTGCACTCCAGCGTGGGCGACAGAGCGAGACTTCCTCTCGGAAAAAAAAAAAAAAAAAAAGGTACGGTTGTGGGAGGCTGTGCCCTGCCAATTGCTTATATTTTATTAAAGTGAGAAGGAAGGTCATCTATTGGGATGGAGGATTGGGGATACAATGGAGGTCTCAGGAGGAAGTAGTGATGACCTAGTAATGAATTTTAGGTGAAACCAATCTGCTTTGGTCAGCCACATGGGTACAAGTATGAAAACAGAACTGAGTAAACTGGGGATTTGGTTTTGCCAAGCAAGACAAAGCTAGACGTGGCAAAGGAAGTGAGTGAATGAGAGGGAGTGATCAGTGACTGAACATTGGATTTAAAATGGGTAAGGGTAGAAGAGAGGACATCAACAGCTGAGTGACAAATTATTAGCTTCTTTAAATCTGTTTTCTTTCTTTTTTTGGGAGGGAGGGGTGGGGATAGAGTTTCACTCTTGTTGCCCAGGCTGGAGTGCAATGGTGCTATCTCAGCTCACTGCAACCTCCACCTCCCGGGTTCAAACAATTCTCCTGCCTCAGGAGAATAGTTGGGATTACAGGTGTGCACCACCATGCCTGGCTAATTTTGTATTTTTGGTAGAGACGGGGTTTCACCATGTTGGTCAGGCTGTTTTTGAACTCCTGACCTCAAGTGATCCACCTGCCTCCGCCTCCCAAAGTGCTGGGATTACAGGCATGAGCCACCGTGCCCGGCCAAATCTGTTTTCTTATCTGAATCTTAGAATGTTATTGTGAGGCTTTTATGTGATAATGTAAATATAGTACTTAGCACAGAACTAAGCACTGAATAAACATTCATTCAGTGCTTTCCATCAGAATCACCTGGGGAATTTTCGAACCGACTATTACTCAGAGGCCAATCCAGATAAATAAATAAAATTTTTTGAGGGGGATGGGGATGGGGACCAGGGAATGGCTCTAACTACTTTGCAGGTGATTCAAATGTGCAGTCAGGGCTGCACATTTTTGAATTAACAAAAATTATCTCTATTAACAATTATGAACTGAATACCTCATATGGGCCAGACAATGTATGATTGTCTCATTTAAGTCTCACAAGTCTTCAAGGTTCAAACATAGGTGGTAGAGCCAGGGATTTCTAGTCAATGGTCTCCGACACTAAGTCCTTCCCACTCTACTAAGCTTGGTACTCCAGTGATGGTTTGAGGAGCAGCAGCACCACTCGGGAGCTTGTTAGAACTGCATCGCAGGCCACTATGCCAGTCTGCAGGTTTAACAAGATCCCCAGGTGATTCATATGTACATTAGAGTTTGAGAAGCCTTGAATTATGCCACTCTGATGTCATGTGGACCCAAACCACATTTGGGTCCCTTGGTGAGCCAAGGGCAGTTTATTTTACAGAATCCTTCAGCTGATGCCAATTGCTTTAAAGTATCAATTTAAAAATTGTTGACTAGTTCTTTGTGTCCTAAAAAAGCGAATAGGCTTCTATGAAGGGTTATCCCTGGAAATGTTTTAGTTATGAAATCACAGTGAAGGTAATTAGGATTCCTTTTCAGGGCTTAAAAAGGCTGAAGTCAATAGAGTAGCTGTATGAAACTCGGAAGTGTTCCATGACATACTATTTGCATGGTGTTTCATAGTCACCAAGTGCGTTGTTTCTTGTAATGACCACAAGAATTTATAGTTGGGATTTAGGTAAATTGTCTAAGTCATATGACCAGTAAGAGCAGGACTAAGACTTTTTTTTTGAGACAGAGTCTTGCTCTGTCACCCAGGCTGGGGTGCAGTGGCACCATCTCAGCTCCTGACCTCGTGATCCGCCCACCTCAGTCTCCCAAAGTACTGGGATTACAGGTATGAGCCACTGCACCCGGCCTGAACAGTTCGAGTTCTTTTCGTGCTTGTTTCACTATACAGTTGACCCTTGAACTACAAAGGATTGAAGCACCGGTCCTTATATGTGGGCTTTTTTTCAATAAATAGCCCTCTGCATTGATGGGTTCCACATTTACAACCAAATGTGGATGAAACATGGTATTCCATCAGAATGCAAAACCTACCAATACAGAGGTTTGACAGGGACTTGAGTATGAGCAGGGACTTGAGCAGGGACTCAGGGACTTGAGAGAGCTCAGGGACTTGAGTATGAGCAGATTTGGGTACCTGTGGTGGTCCTGGAACCAGTCTCCCACGGACACTGTGGGCCGACTGGGTAAGCCTTTAGAATGTAGGCAAATACCACAAA
Source organism: Rhinopithecus roxellana (assembly GCF_007565055.1). Taxonomy (NCBI): domain Eukaryota; kingdom Metazoa; phylum Chordata; class Mammalia; order Primates; family Cercopithecidae; genus Rhinopithecus; species Rhinopithecus roxellana. The sequence goes on along the minus strand of NC_044558.1, from coordinate 139,736,334 downwards.
CTATGGAGCAAAGCAATCGTTTCCTCGGGTATGGAGCAGCACTGTTTTGTCGGTTGTTGGAGATCCAGACTTGGAGCTATAACAAACAGAAGCCACTGTTTCTACACTTGGAGAACTTTGAGTCTGTCCTAAGCTTTATTCTTGAAAGACTTACACAGGTTTTTTTTTTTTTTTTTTTTTTTTTGGCAGAGGGCAGGTTGGAGGTAGGAGTATCAGTACCTTACTGGAGTAACTTTCCTGAGCAGACAACCGAAATCACTGTGAACTGAACATGAGTTGAAATAACATGTAAAGCTTTGGAATTAATTTAAGGATGTGTTTATTTACAAGATACAAATGTTTAATATTTAATAGGAATTAAAGTGCTTAATTTTACAATGTTTCCAATTATCTTTTATGACCAAATATACATATGTTACACAATATATACATTATCTGCAAGTATTTTACATTCACATAGCTAGAAAAGAAAAATTACTTGTGTATACTTTCACACTTGAGTCACACTTGAGTAGAATTCCAAAAACATACATTCTCAAACTTATCAGTCAAGAATTCAAAAGAAAAATCCAGATACGCTTATTCTACTTTTTGAGTCAAAGTCTCACTCTGTCACCCAGGCTGCAGTGCAGTGGTGCAATCTCGGCTCACTGCAACCTGTCTCCCCGGTTCAAGCAATTCTCCTGCCTCAGCCTCCCGAGTAGCTGGGATTACAGGCATGTACCACCACACCTGGCTAATTTTTGTATTTTTAGTAGAGACAGGGTTTTGCCATGTTGGCCAGGCTGGTCTCAAACTCCTCGGCCTCCCAAAGTGCTGGGATTACAGGCGTGAGCCACCACACCTGGCCCAGATATGCTTATTTTATTTTATTTTTTTAGTAGAGACGGGGTTTCACCATGTTGGCCAGGCTGGTCTCGAACTCCTGACCTGAAGTGATCCGTCCACCTTGGCCTCCCAAGGGCTGGGATTACAGGCGGAAGCCACTATGCCCGGCCTATGTTATTTTTAAATGTCAATTGTCACTCACAAAATGAAATGCTAATTTGGTTAAAAACAAACAAAAAGTCTTATATACAGGTAGACATGACTGTTCTGCTAATGAAGAGAACCCCCCCAAGTGATACATTCCAATATCCATATACTGTGTAATATATAATGTGATTCTCTTACAATGGTCCCCACAGACTAGTTTCTTCCCAAACCTTTATTTCACTATGTATTTGGTATTCATTTATTAAAATACGATATAAGATTTCTTGATTTACGTTTTCCACTAAAACTACCACAATGAATTTTAGGAAAAGGGGTTGATCATCATATAACTCCCAGTGACCCCAACAAGTTAAAACTATCTTGTAGAAGCCATGTGCTATTTCATGTCAAAACACAGGAAAAGATACTGCATTCTGCCAAATGCTTAGTCCAGAAAGTAGAAGACCATGATTGACTTCAGATTTTTTTTTTTTTTTTTGCCTCAGTAAACAGTACAGAAAATGATCTGAGAATGAAATTATTTTGTAAAAGCCCAAAGGAGAAAAAGAGTAACAAGATATCATAGTCTAGCATCCACAGGCCAAGGTCAAAAACCTGGGTGCAATGGATCCCATCAGCATGTAATTACATAGATTTATATTTTATATCCCTTCTGCAGTTAAAATATTTCCTCTTATTTTAAAATACATTTCTGTGGTCTGGAGACTAGCAGTCTCTCCCCCCCACCTCTCTTCATTCTTGCTTGTTTCTTATCTTATTCCTCCCTGCCCTTTCTGTAAAGAAGGCAAGTTATCTTCTGATGACTATGTGATTAAGGGGTATATATAAGGATGAATTATACATAAAGATCCACGTAATAATTTATGTTAAAATATTTAAGTTAAACAATTTCGATAGAAAAACTTCATTTCTATGGAAAGACAGAATTGGAAATCAACAGTGTTTTTACATATATACACACATGTATAAATTCACAGAAAGGGTTTTTAAGTTGACCTAGTGGTCTTTATGTATCATAGTCATTTTCTAAAGCTGAGAATCTATAGTAGATAGTAGTATGAAAATAACAAGTAGTTTGATTCTAATAGAATTGGTAAGAATGAGGAAGCAACATGATCCACTACAGATGTCTATACAGTCCAAAGAACAGGAACTGGTTGGCCACAGTTCATATACTAATACATTCTTGGAGAATACAAAATTTAAGAATGAAAACATTAAGACATTCTTGCCTTTTAATTTTAGCTTATAAATATCATGTGCTTAATCTTAGACCCACTAACACAAATATCATATGATATAGGATATCTTCATTAATCTACTCTGCATTATAGTAAAGATACCTGTAAAACCCAAGACACTTGTTCCCTAGAAGTTTACTTGCTCCAGTTGGTGCTTGCTACTCAGGATGTATCTAGTCCAGAAAGATCATCAGAAATGTATCACAGACAATATGCTCAGATTAAGAACTTAAGGCTTTGAATAGAACCAGAAAACAAAAGCAACAACCCTGTTTCCAAAAGCAGGGACGAGGAAAAGTAAAACAGAATTGTGAACTCAAAAGAATTTTTCATAAAAGTTTTTAGAAGGCATCAAAGAATCTTTAACAACCCTGCAGTACCACAAACTTTATCGTTTTCTTTATAAATTTATAACTAGAACAAGTGCTCTTAAAAAAAAATCCTAATGTGTATGTGTATATATATGGGGAAAGGGTACATTTAAAAGGTTAGCTTCTGTAAAAAGTTTAATAATTTTTTAAAAAATTGGGGTAAGTCACCTAGTGAAGATAAGTACACAAACCTGATGTCAAATTAAACTTCATGGAAAACAAATGTGCTTTTTCTATCCATTTACTTTGTTAAAGTAAAAATGTTCTTGATAGTTATTTAAAATCCAAGGAATAATGCCCCTTCCCATCTCCCTTCCTTATACTCTGCAATTTGAATTACCGTATCACATCTAGAAAGTTAATATAATTCTCTATATTCTTGTGGCAAGAGGCCTTCATATTAAATTTTTGGTATAAAACCATACCCTGAAGAGTTTTATTGCTTACATACATGATGACACTGTGATGCCATTATTACAAAAGTGGCTGGTGTTTTTTCTTATCGAGCCCCACTTAAAACCAAGATAAAAGTCTGCACTGTATTTCATACTTAACATGCCAAATGGTAGGCTTTCAGCAAAAGCAAAATTTAAGCTTAAAATATTGAAATGTTTTGTAATGAACAGTAATTCTGTCAAGGAAGTACTTTGTAAAGTTTGGAGGAAGGGCACTTTAAAGAAAAGATGACTTGGAAAGCACCAAATGAGTGAAAATAAAGAATTAAGACCCACAGGGACGTTGGTTTTAATGGGAAAGCAACCAATGATATTTTTAGGTTCAGTTTGTCATAACTGCTCAAGTATCTTGGAAAGGAAAAGGCATTGATTATCCTTATCATCAATCACACTTTGAGGTCTCTTGGTTGAATTGTTTAATAAATGGCTAACAGAATTCCTTTACCTTTCATTGAGTAAAACATCAGTGATTCTTTAATAAGAGAGAAGCAGGTAAGGTTGTTTCACTGCTTCTCTTTGTGTTTAGCTGAAGAATGTGGGGTGGAAAGTGAATACGGTGACCAGATAACCGGAAATTCTCTTCTAGTATTACTGCTTCTCATTTAAAAAATTAAAGATAATAACTGTTAAGAGCATGATAATAAACATTATCTTTACATGAGTATTTTTTCAATGATCTAAGTTAAGTAACATTGATATTTATTGAGCCAAAACTTAAGTGTGTTCATGTTACTTCTGTTTTGGTAGGGAAAGTGTAGTCTTCTTGCTTTTGAAAATAGTTTTCAAAAATAATCTGACTCATAAATCTTCCCATTGGCCCATACATTACCACTGTTCTAGCCACACTTTAAAAAGTCCTCTTCCCCTGCTAATCATTCTATATTTCCATTGCTTCTCTTTTCTTGAGATTAAGAAAACCAAAGCATCATCTATAGCTATAGTTTAATTTTCCAAAAAAACACTCTGAGTATATATCACACACATACCCCGTTGGCCATTAAAAAAGAGAAGCAATGTAAATTTTCTTCTAGTCTTTCCCTGATTTAATAGGGCCTAAGAAGCTACTTTTATCTCTTTTTGGCTCCATGTATTTGGTTTAATGTTAATGATCATGGCTGATATTCCTTTTATGGAGGAAGGGAACCTAATTATGTCAGCAATAATTGGTTCACTTGCTCCTTTGGGGTGGAAAAAATAAGATATTTCGTAAAGTAACAAGGCCTGAACAAATGTGTAGCAGTCTCAAATTCTATTCTACATCTAAGGTGCAATCCTTACATACTAAAGATAGTGGGGTCATTCTTGTAGATTTCTAGCAGACTGGTACATTAAAAAGTGAGAATGCTTGGGGTATGACAGTATAAAAAAAGGTTTAATTTGAGAAAAGGATTAAGTTACATAGTAAACAGTGTGAGATTTTAATCACGAGTACAACAGAGTGAAGAGCAGCCTTCATGACAAGGAACCACGTGACCAGCTCCTGCCCCAAACATAGGTTATCACATGTGGATTTTGTTTCATTTCGACAAAGGAAAAGCCCCACACAGTTATCTTAAGTGCTCATTATATAGAGACCTCATTTAACCATGCTCAATCATCTTATGGAAAAGAAAAACATTACAATAAATGTGGTTTCCACATATCCTAGTTCTGTAAAAGGTCAGGTGTCTCCTAAAGTTTGGGTTTTGGTGAAAATTTTTGTACATGCTGATGTTAACTACTGCAACAATTACAGGATCGTAAAAGGTAAAATAACCTGTACAACTTTGACTGTCCCAGTGACCAAAATGCACTTTAATCTTAGAATAATCAAGACTGAAGCATTAACTGAACCCTCATCTTATATTAATAGCACCTTCTAAGAGAGGCACTGTTTTAAATAGGCACAGAAACAAAAAATGGTACTTTAAAAGTATTGTTGGAATTCACAAATATATCCCATGCCACATAAATTACCGCTTATTATAAAAATATCAATACCCTCAAATGCCAATCAGCAAAACATAAATCACCAAAACATTTCTTCAGTTTAGAACATTGCTCAATTCCAAGATAAACCATGCTTTATATTTAAAAAATAAATTAGAGATGAATGTGAACCCAAAGCTAAAGAGAAAAGCATGTATAATATATATATTCAATACTATATATACATAATTGCTATATACTTAAGATATTCTTAGGAGTATTTCTACAAAAACAAGTTATCTCTTCTTCATAAATCCAAAATCTGAACACAACAATTTGTCCTTTTGTTTTAAAAGAACAGACATCATTTATGCAGCTAAAGATTTATAAACTAAATTCAATAAGTTAATACAATAGCCTAAACTGCCCCTGTATTTTTCACCATGGATCTATTTTGGCAACATGGAGGTATATCTTTCAAACGGTTCCAGGTTCTACATGTGAAAGAGAAGACATGAAAGGATTTCTTAAATCAAAGTGCTTATTCTAACCTGACGGTGACAGAATCAATTGATACCATTTCTTCAAGACAAAAAAACACATATTCAAGGAATAGCTCAAAAAATGCTCCAGTTTTCACATTATTTCAAAACTTTATCGGTAGAATGACTCTGCACACTAATTTCACTAAGAGTACATAAACATAGGAAAACAGTCCTCAAAAGATGCATTTATGAGCCTATATTTTTCAACATAAAGTGCTAGCAGATGTGTAAGAAGAGCTGGGAATGTCTTGAGCTGTAAGTCTTGAGACCTCCACACTGTGGCTGGTCCTGAGGAGTTCAGCATTCTGATTTTTTCTTAGGTTCAGGATGATCATCCAAGGTAGCTGGATGCTCATTTGGACCATCTGGTGTCTCACCTGTGACAGCTAAAAGGATGACTTTCAGCCACTTCTGCTTCAGTTCCTCACTGTCTGCAGCAAAGCTGTGCACAGACTTAGACTGGGTCAGTTTGAAACTGTGTGGCAGGTCTGCACTCCGTGGCACTTCATCCACCACATAGCCCAGAAGGGGAATGGTGGCCTGGGCTCTGACGTCCTAAAACAAAACATCAGACATTAAAAGCAGGAGATGTATTCGCTTGTTAAATGTGTCCCTTGCTCCTACTACATCTCTCTTCCTACCACTGTTCCAAACAGACTTAAACAGTGAGTTCTCCATGGGCACAGAGGGCAATCCCATTGCTTAGTACAGAGCCTGTACGTGAGGCCACTGATAATGTTAGCTGAATGAAGGAGAGCTGACACCCAAATCAGCTAGGACTCAGAGACACTACACCCTCCTCTCTGTGAAAGAGCCCATTCAACTCTTCATTCAGTGAAAAGGGGAAGAAAACAATCACCATCAAACTGTATTAAACCAGCAAACATTAATGATTATCTCATTACTAAAGGCAGTTTTATTTCATGATTCATTCATTCCTTCATCAACTTATTTATGGACATAGAAAGCTTATAGGAAAAGCAATAAAGGAGAGTAAGCTATATAGCCTTTCATTTTCAGTCTATTTTCAAAATAAAATAATTTTACCAGCTCTTAATTTATAGACTGAAATATAACAGGTATATTTAAAATTTTTATATTTCAGAGTAAACGCATAACTGGTTTAAGTGTTGTACATTTGATTCTTCAAGCACAACACAATCATAGGACCTGGTGCTGCTCTTGTTAAAAGCTAAACCTGCATGTCATTGTTCCCATAGATTTATCTCAGATCCATATAAGTGGAGTTCTCAAAAAATTGTTACTCAATGATAATGCAAGATTGATTTTAAGCTCCCCTTCCTCTTAAACACCTTTTTCAGGTATCTAGCCATTGAGCAAAAAGAAAAAATAAAATAAAAAACAAAATTGGCTGGGCGCGGTGGCTCATGCCTTTATTCCCAGCACTTTGGGAGGCCCAGGGCGGGGGTGGATCACCTGAGGTCAGGAGTTCGAGACCAGCCTGATCAACATGGTGAAACCCCATCTCTACTAAAAATACAAAAATTAGCCAGTTGTGGTGGTGGGTACATGTAATCCCAGCTACTCGGGAGGCTGAGGCAGGAGAATCACTTGAACCTGGGAGGTGGAGGTTGCAGTGAGCCGAGATGGCGCCATTGCACTCCAGCCTGGGTGATATGAGCAAAATGCTATCACAAAGAAAACAACAACACAACAACAACAACAACAAAAAACAAAATTAAAGAGTCTTTTCTTAATGTTTCCTATCATTAAAAAGACTTGTTTCTCCCATCTTACTTCCCCTCCTCCTCATGCTCATTCCTAATTCAACTCACCTTTTCTCAAACCCATTGAATGAGACAAGAAAGGGGACAGACGATCCATAGACTGAAGAAAACATAGGCTATAAAATGAATCAATCAGCTTACACAACAAACTTGAACTTTACTCATTATTTTTCAATTTTAATGAAACAGTGAAACTGCCTGAACTCTTGTTCTACAGATTTTGAGTCCACGGTCCACTTGCTTCCCCTTGCCCCCAAGGGCATCTATCCCTTCAGACAGATGTGGTTTAGATACCTGGGGGGCACCATACATGTACAGCACAAGAGGGTCTTGCTTGGGGATCACACACCAAGCTTTCTGCCAAGGTTTTGACTTCTCCATATACTGAAGAAAGCTGCACACCACACTGTTTCCAGATACTTCTGCTGATTCAATCTAGAAAAATATAATGGAAAGAAAGAGAGAATGAACACACAACAAACCAGATAGAGAAGTCGTTCAACTAAAGGGAAATATTCACAAAGTACAATGTGTTTATATAAAATGTCTCCTTGGACTGTCCAAAAGATTCATTTGCAATTATTGTTTAAACATTTTAACATGGAAAATATTTAAGCCAATTTTAGCTCTTTATATAACTAGACCTTGTATTTAAAGAGTTATAAATGTTTATTGATTGCTTACTATGTAGGCACTTTTCTTAGCTCAATACATGTCTTATTTCATTTAATCCTCACACAAACACTGAGAAGTTAGTATTTTCATTTTTTCTGAGGCTCAGAGTTTAAACAGCTTTCCCAGGATCACACATTGGCATGCTGGGATTTGATTGATTGGCATGATTGTATGTTTTCTTATTTATTTATTTCTTATTTATTTATTGACGGAGTCTCACTCTGTTGCCCAGGGTGGAGTGCGGTGGCGTAATCTCAGCTCACCTCCCGGGTTCACGTCATTCTCCTGTCTCAGCCTCCCAAGTAGCTGGGACTACAGGCGCCCGACACCACACCTGGCTAATTTTTTGTATTTTTGTATTTTTTATTATTTATTTATTTATTTTTTGAGACGGAGTCTCACTCTGTCACCCAGGCTGGAGTGCAGTGGCCGGATCTCAGCTCACTGCAAGCTCCGCCTCCCGGGTTTACGCCATTCTCCTGCCTCAGCCTCCCGAGTAGCTGGGACTACAGGCGCCCGCCACCTCGCCCGGCTAGTTTTTTTTTGTATTTTTTAGTAGAGACGGGGTTTCACCGGGTTAGCCAGGATGGTCTCCATCTCCTGACCTCGTGATCCGCCCGTCTCGGCCTCCCAAAGTGCTGGGATTACAGGCTTGAGCCACTGCGCCCGGCCAATTTTTTGTATTTTTAATAGAGACGGGGTTTCACCGTGTTAGCCAGGATGGTCTTGATCTCCTGACCTCGTGATTTGCCCGCCTTGGCCTCCCAAAGTGCTGGGATTACAGGCGTGAGCCACCGCACCCGGCCAAGGCTCTTTTATTTATAAATTACCCAGTCTTGGGTATATCTTTACAGCAGTGTGAGTACAGACTAATACATAGAGACATTTAATTTTTCTGTTTTGCCTCCTAATATAAAAATTGTTGGCTAAAAGGCCGGGTGCGGTGGCTCACACGTGTAATCCCAGCACTTTGGGAGGCAGAGGCAGGCAGATCACTTGAGGCAGGAATTCAAGACTAGCCTGGTCAACACAGCAAAACCCTGTCTCCACTATAAAAAAAAAAAAAAAAAAAGCCAGGTGTGGTGGCACATGCCTGTAATCCCAGCTACCCAGGAGGCTGAGGCATAAGAATTGCTTGGACTGGGGAGGCAGAGGTTGCAGTGAGCTGAGATCGCACCACTGCACTACAGCCTGGGCGACAGAGTGAGACTCTGTCTTAAAAAAAAAAAAAAAAAAAACCAAAACTAAAAAAGGGAACAAAACCATTTAACTAAATGGTAGTTTTTATTATATGCCTTATGGAAACTAACTGTTTGCTTCTATTTTCTATCTCTGAAACTCTTTAGGTAGTCCTACTCAGTGTTATCCATGCTGGTCTCCAGGTTAGCAAATGGTTTTGTTACCAGTTTCTGGTAAGCACACAAAGTAGGAGTACGTGTTAAACTTTTATAACAATTTGAATTTGTGATGATACCCAAGTACATTATGGTGTATTTTACAAAAATATTGAGCTGTGATAGTTTGGGGAAAAAAACTGATGCTTCATCATAGACTATTTATTTATTTATTTATTTATTGAGATGGAGTTTCACTCTTGTTGCCCAGGCTGAAGTGCAATGGTTCAATCTTGGCTCACTGCAAACTCCGCCTCCCAGGTTCAAGTGATTCTCCTGCCTCAGCCTCCCAAGTAGCTGGGATTACAGGCACATGCCACCATGCCCGGGTAATTTTTGATTTTTAGTAGAATGGGGTTTCACCATGTTGGTCAGGCTGATATTGAACTCCTGACCTCAGGTGATCCACCTGTCTTAGCCTTGGTGCTAGGATTACAGGCGTGAGCCACCACAACTGGCCACAGACAGTTTTTAAAGCAGCACTGGTTAGCAAACGATAGCCCACAAGCCAAATCCAGCCCACCAGTTGTTTCTGTATGGCCCATGAGCCAGGGAAAGTTTTTTGCATAACCACTTACAATTAATTTGATGATAGGGAACGCTAACTTCGGATTCCAATTAAGTGAAAGGTTATCCTCCCCCAAATAATTCCATTCTTATTAGTAGATCCTTATTATTATTATTATTTGAGACAGAGTCTTGTCCTGTCACCCAGGCTAGAGTACAATGGTGCGATCTCAGCTCACTGCAACCTCCATCTCCCAGGTTCAAGCGATTCTCCTGCCTCGGCCTCCTGAGGGATTACAGGCACGCACCACTGCATGGGCTAGTTTTTGTATTTTCAGTAAAGACAGCGTTTCACCATGTTGACCAGGCTGGTCTCCAACTCCTGACCTCGTGATCCGCCTGCCTCAGCCTCCCAAAGTGCTGGGATTACAGGCATAAGCCACTGCATCTGGCCGATCCATATTATTAAAAAGCCTAAATAAATATATTCTAATTTTAATTTTGTAAAAAAAAATTGTGGAAATTTGTTTTCTCTCTTCTTACAAATATGTATGTAATATCCCTGGTTTGGCCTCTTGGTCTGCAAAGACTAAAATATTTTCTCGCTGACCCTTTAAAGAAAAGTGTGTTGATCACTGTTCTAGAGCATATAACATACTAGCTGGTACAGAATCAGTCTCAAATATGCATTTAAGTTAATGTGTGCATGTACATACTTATCTCCTATGTATGGACTTCATACTATATATTTATTTCATTATATGAGTTGACCTAATAAGTAATTGATTAATTTTTGCCCAAGTATAAGGTTCTCTAAAAAACTAGCTAGAGATTTTTCAGAGATACAGCCTGAAGCTGACCCTTAAACCAAGTTCCCTGACTCATTATATTGTGCCAGTCTCATCAGTTGTTCCTATTAAGTCTTGAGGCTGTGTTCCTGATGTCCAATGAAGCATGCCTTTTTATCCTTACTGCCTGAGAAAGCCCCAGTTTGGTAGGCCATACAAGTAACATCTATACCCTAGAAGAATGACTTTAGTGTGTAGGCCTATACTTAGCCTCAAATGGACCTTGAAGTTTGTCATTCTTTTTCAATGAACAGAAGTGTCCTTTGTACGCTTATAAGTGTACAGGTATACTTGTACGCGTGCACAATGTAAATGCTCAATAAATACTGATTCTTTAGAGATTCTTTTTTTTTTTTGAGACGGAGTCTCACTCTGTCGCCAGGCTGGAGTGCAGTGGCGCGATCTTGGCTCACTGCAACCTCTGCCTCCTGGGTTCAAGCAATTCTCCTGCCTCAGCTTCCCAGGTAGCTGGGACTACAGGTGTGCGCCACCACACCCAGTTAATTTTTGTATTTTTAGCAGAGACAGGTTTTCACTATTTGGCCAGGATGGTCTCGATCTCTTGACCTCGTGATCCACCTGCCTCAGCTTCCCAAAGTGCTGGGATTACAAGCTTGAGCCACCGCGCCCAGCCTCTTTAGAAATTCTTAAATCAAGTAGGTCTATGATTTTAGATACATAGCATTTTGATCCTGAGCCTATTCTTCTATAGACTTTCCAGGCTACCTTGAACTTACTGCTACAAAGGCCTTATTATATAACCTATCCCTTATATTGTTAATATTTCTAGATGTAAAACTCATTTCAGATAAGCTGCATTATAGTTCTCAGGCTTGGCGGGGGTCTGAATTTTTTCTAGAACATGAGTCAAATTAACTTGGGAAACATTTCAGTAATATCTCAATGCAGTTATCAGATTACCATCACTGGCAATTAAATGACTATAATAAACTAGATATTTTACTATAATAAGTTGGAAGAGTCTGTCAGGTAATAGCACTTTTATCTAAAGTGGTTTGTAAAGCCAATATGATGAAATTGAGAGTAAAAGCTTTCCTTTATAGAAAATATACTACAATAATTTGGGTATTAGAAGAGATGCCAATTAATACTGAAATATTTGGCTATAGCTACTGCCACGAAATCAATGTATTTCATTCTTAAATGCATGTTGATTTAAATAGTGGCTCCCCATTTCTATGCATCCAAGCAGAATCCCAAAAGTCAGCAAAATAGAACAAAATCATAAATCTTGCTCATTACACAAACTGTTAAACACTCAAAGAAATAACAAAAAGATACTATTTGTATTCCTCATAGGTAAGAGGATTCTGTTTCTTCTATAAAAATCTAGGCTGGGTGCGTTGGTTCATGCCTGTAATCCTAGCACTTTGGGAGGCCAAGGTGGGCAGAAACTCTGAGGTCAGGAGTTTGAGACCAGCTGGCCAACATAGGGAAACCCCATCTCTACTAAAAATACAAAAATTAGCCCGGCATGGTGGTGTGGGCCTGTAATCCCAGCTACTTGAGAGGCTGAGGTTGCAGCGAGCTGAGATCGCACCACTGCACTCCAGCCTGGGCGACAGAGAGAGAGTCTGTTGCAAAAAAAAAAAAAAAAAAAAAAAAAAATTTAAAAGATATCCAATATTTAATATTTCTTACCTCTAAAATTCCTTTTCTTTTCTTTTCTTCACTGTCTGTGAATCCACTTATGATTTGATAACAGTCTTTACAAACTTTGCTCAATTTACCACCATCATATTCAAGTTGAGCTTTGTAGTCAGAGCATTTCCAACAAACCACCTTAAATTTAAAAGAAAAATGAACAGTAATCATATTTAAAGGATACAATTTAAGCAGTAATCAGTTATAGGTAATAATAAATGAGAAAATGTTAAGCATAGAAGGCAGATTTTTGTTAGAAAAAGAACATCCCTATAAACACTAGAAGTACGTATCATGGTGTTTCAACCCTGTTTGTGACAAGCTCTGCTCACTCATCCTTCTTTTCCTGGCCTCTAAAGGCAGAAGTCACTCAAAGGCTTAGTCTAGATCTTGACTCTTCATACTTCTGGATGTTTGTCAATATCCTTTCCAAACTGCTCATGACCTTCCCTGGTCTCTCCTACCCCACCTCACACCCTCCTCCCAACCCAGTCCCCTCTCATAGTCCTCTCTATTGAAGGAAATGGGGCAGTCATACAACTGGTCCTGTGTCAGACACATATGAGTCATCCCCAAAATCTCTTTCGATCTTACTCAAGGATTTTCCATTTTACAAAGTCCTGCTGATTTTACTTCCTAAATATTTCTTCAATCTATTTTTCCACAACTTCCTTACAAGAACCCAAGTCCATGGCTACTTTTCTACTTGTGACTGGTCCTTGTAGCATTCTTACTGGTTTACAGGCCTCCACTCTTACACCTCCTCCAAGCTATAATATCTTCCAAACAGTGGAGTGCCACCCTTTAAAAAATGCTAATCTGGGTGGGTGTGGTGGCTCACACCTGTAATCTCAGCACTTTGGGAACCTGAGAAGGGCAGATCACCTGAGTCCAGGAGTTCCAGACCAGCCTAGGTGGAGATAGTGCTAGTGCACTCCAGCCTGGGTGACAAAGCAAGACCCTGTCTCAAAAAAAAAAAAAAAAAAAAAAGCTACTCTGATTTATTCCTCCTCTATTTAAAATCCTTCAGTCTTTCCTTTGCTCTTGGCTAAATAACCAACTCTTAATCATGGCCTACAAAGTCCTGCATAATTTGCCCTCTTTCTGGACTGTGTCTTCAGTGACACTGGTTTCTTACAGTTCCCAAAGGCCATGCTCACTGCCTCTCTCCTCTCTGCTTCACTAAGTTAACTTGTGCTCACCCTTCAGATGTTGGCTCAAATTCCAGTTCCTCAAGGAGGACTCCTCCAAATCCCAGACACAGTATGTCTCCTGTCAGCGCTCCCTGCATTTTCTTTCATAGCACTGATTACAGTTTTTAATTGTATTCTTGCATTATTATTTGATTGTTTTATCTCCCTTACAGGGCTGTAAGCTCCAGGATAGACTGTCTTTGAGTATTCTGCTCACCAGACACACAATAAACATTTACAGAATACCAATGAATGAATATGATGCCAATGTGCATGATTTCTTAGTGATAATCTTTTACTATTATAGAATAATTGTTTAAAATCTTCTAGTTTAACAGATTATCTTCTTGCTTATAGAAGTATATTTTCCCCTCAATTTATAGTAGACAAATTGTATTAAAGAAAATATATTAGTCAAATTTTTGGTGTAGGTTTACAGCATTTAAAATTCATGATAAAAATGGTCTACTGTTTGCTCATAATTACAATGAAATTACTCTGGGATTTAGAATTAGACATACCTGTATCTGCAAACACACACCATCCCTTTTGTTTGTTTTCAAACCATAGCACAGTATTTTGACCACGCACATGCAAACACATTTTTTGTTTGCTTACTGAAGGCGAGTAGGCCAATACCAAAAATAACTTCAGGCAAACTCAATGATAGATTTTTAAAAGTCTTACCCTGATTTAAAAAAAAAAAAAAAAAAAGCTATTTGGACCAGGCATGGGGGCTCATGCTTGTAATCTCAGCACTTTGGGAGGCCAAGGCAGGCAGATCACGACGTCAGGAGTTCGAGACTAGCCTGGCTAGCATGGTGAAACCCCGTCTCTACTAAAAATACAAAAAATTAGCCCGGCATGGTGAAGCCCGCCTGTAGTCCCAGCTACTCGGGAGGCTGAGGCAGGAGAACTGTTTGAACCCAGCAGGCAGAGGTTGCAGTGAGCTGAGATCGCGCCACTGCACTCCAGCCTGGGTGACAGAGTGGGACTCCAGTCTCAAAAAAAAGAGCTGTTTGCTGTCAATTTAATTTTGCTCACAAAAGTACTGTAGTGAGTCAAAAATAAGTCTGAGGAAAATAGGAAGAATAACTAAAACAACTATCAGTAAGAACTGTTGCACTTAAGCACACAATATATTCACTCATAACACTGTAAACACCTACTGTTCTCTGTCTCCCATTCCTTTTAGGAGAAGGGCTATGATCTTTAACTTGGTTTACAAGGCCCTCCAAAAATTGCCACTGCCTCTCTCCAGCTTCATTCCATAGTTTGTTCCTCACTTTTTCCATATGAAACTCAGCTCAATGGCTGACCAAATCATGATCAAATTATGTTAACATGTAGCATCACTGCATTTAAATATTAGCAATATAGTTATTAACTTACAATCAGAAACATATTTTTGGATAAGGAACTTGAAATTCCATAAACAAGAGGGGAATTTATAAAGTATTAAAGAAACACAAAAACCAGAAAAAGTATAAGTTTTTATAGAAGTTTATATAACTTTTCATTTTTTATTTTTTTGAGATGGGCTCAAGACCTGGGGTCTGTCACCCACGCTGAAGCGCAGTGGTGTGTCTTGGCTCACTGCAGCCTTGACCTCAAGAGCTCAAGCAATTCTCCCACCTCAGCCTCCTGAGTAGCTGGGACTACAGGTGTGTGCCACCACACCAGGCTAATTTTTTTTTTTTTTTTTTTTGAGATGTAGTCTTAGTCTGTCACCAGGCTGGAGTGCAGTGGCATGATCTTGGCTCACTGCAATCTCCACCTCCTGGGTTCAAGCCATTCTCCTGCCTCATCCTCCCAAGTAGCTGGGATTACAGGCACACGCCAGCACACCCAGCTAATTTTTGTATTTTTAGTAGAGATGGGGTTTCACCACGTTGGGCAGGATGGTCTTGATCTCCTGACCTTGTGATCCACCTGCCTCAACCTCCCTCCCAAAGTGCTGGGATTATAGGTATGAGCTACCATGCCCAGCTGAAGTTTATATAACTTTAGGATATAAAAAGACTACGTAAACAGTCATAATGAAATACATAACCACGATTAAATATGTTTTTGACTCTTGCTGCTGTCAGTATGACAGACTAGATAGATACTCTGAGAAGAGTTTTACTATAATACAACTGGATCCTGGACAAAATTCAGCAAATAATTGTAATGCTTTACTTCTTAATATTAAAGTAAGAGAACTTTCCAAGGCCCCCAAACCCAATGAACAAACAAAACAACACACATACAATAAGCTGAAATTGTAATGGTGAATGAATGGAGCAAACAAAGCTCGGGTTGGACAGTCCTGGGACTAGGAGACAGTCCATGGGGCCTGGAGGACAAGGGTCTGAGACTTGGTCATTACGCCAAAACTTATGAAAGGAAGATGATGAAGTATCAACCAAATACGAGCTCACAATGAGAAGAGACTAATTACAGCAGAAAGCAAGTCTCCAGGAACTAGAATTTAGTAGAAACAACAGATTTGGAACCCTTGAAATGTCTTCAGCTACTGGCATTATTAGACACAAATTTGAAAATTACATAAGAAACGTTTGAAAACATAAAGTGGCAAACAACAAAAACTATCAGAAATGATCAGGCAGATTTGGAAGGAAAAAACTTTTGGAAATAATTAAAATTAAAAATGAACAAAACAGCAGATTTGCGACAACTGGAGAGTAAATGAACAAAACAGGAGATAGAGATGAATAAAATGCTATAGAGAGAGACACGGGGTAGAAAACAGGAAAGACATGGAAGATGGAATGAGGTGATGTTATATATATCTGAACTGAATTCCACAGGCAGAGAGTAAGAAAAAAGAAAAACAAGTAACAGAAATAGCATAACTTTTCTAAGAGTCCATTTCTGAATTATATAATGGAGAAAATACAACCTTCCTCACAGGGGAATTGAGAAACCATAAGCAACAGTATACACAACACACTTCAAACAATGCCTGGCACTGGTACATCATAAATGGTAACTGCTATTGTTTTTATTTCTGCTCCTCTCCCCTTCATTTCAACTTGCTTCATTTTTCTATTTCTTATGTCAATAGCACACTGCCATTTATCCAGTCACCCAAATCTTAACATTAAAGTCATTCCTGACTACTTACTCCCTGTCTTTCTCAGCTCTTCCTTCATTGAACCAATTCCCTTTAAAGTGTGATCAAATCTCAGCATCTTACCATGGCATCTCTAGCTCTCAATGACCTGATTCTTACCTACACCATTCCAGCCTCAGTTTTCTGCCAGTCTTGCAGTGCTTACTCCAATATCAAGCAGCTTGTGTCCTCTAATACATAACATGTGTATCTTCAGGGTGAAGCATGGTTCTTTAGATTATCAGGAAGCACCATCCTTTAGGCTGCCATGCCACCAAGGGAAACATTTGGGATCACAGCAATAGGTCTGGGTGCCTACCCTTATCTCAAACACCAGTAGAATTCACTCCATGTCATGCCCCACTTTCCTGTTTATCTCATATCCCAGGAAAACGCCCAGCTCTCTGGTTATTTTCTCAGCCTCATCCCCAAACATATTGCTCTGTACATAATTTTTTTTTGAGACGGAGTCTTACTCTGTACCCCAGGCTGGAGTGCAGTGGCGCAATCTCGGCTCATTGCAACCTCCGCCTCCCAGGTTCAAGCGATTCTCCTGCCTCAGCCTCCCGAGAAGCTGGAATTATAGGCGTGCATCACCATGCCCAGCTAATTTTGTATTTTTAGTAGAGACGGGATTTCTCCATGTTGGTCAGGCTGGTCTCGAACTCCCAACCTCAGGAGATCCGCCCGTCTGAGCCTCCCAAAGTGCTGGGATTATAAGGGTGAGCCACCACACCCAACCTCTGTACATAATTTAATCTAGTTCAGTCCCCATCTCCCACTTTCCCCTCCATTGGGCCCTCTGGACCTTTCACTCTAGAATCAAACTCTTCCATATCCTCAGGCTCTTTTCTCTGGTGGAGGCTTTTTTTTTTTTTCCACTTCACCTTCTGTCACCTCTGAGACCTCAGGGCTGAGAAATGAGGCATGTATTCCCTGACTCTTCTTGCCTTCAAAAACCCCTGGCAGCTCTGAGGCCCATCATCGTCTGGCTCTACCCATCTCCCCTCCTGAGTTAACATCTCCTCATCATCTGCCCCATACCCACTCACTCAGGAATTTCTCACTAACAGATCATAGTTCTCTGCTCTACCACAATGTATGTGGACTTCAACATTCACATGACAAGCCCAGCTCTGCTGCCTTATATCTCTGCTGCCAGTGCCGTGCAGTCTACCTTCTCTGTCCAATCTCATGGTCACCCCCGGGACTGTGTCACCACCAGAGGGTGAACCATATCTGGCATGCCAGGTTCACATATCCCATTTTTTTCACCAACATCTCTCTTATTTCTAATTCATTGGCCCCAAGATGTCCGCTACCATACATCTCTGAACTTACCGAAATTATTCTGTCCACTGACCCCACCACTTTCTCATTAACCATCAGCCTGTTTCCCAGCTTTCCTGCTCTTTTTATCCAATTGAGACTTCTCTTATTCATTAGTAACTCTCTGATGCAAATACTTCCCTTCTCTTCCAGTGTTCTTCTCGTTATGCTTACTCTAGATAAATCCTGCTATCTGCCTTCGCTGGCCTGAGTTGCTGTATCTTGTTAGAGAAAAATCACTGCCATTAAGCTGACTAGTGTCCCTTTAAATTTATAACTGTAAATTTCTAACAGGTGCCCAAGTCCAACTTTGTTTTTCTACTAGGCTCACCTTTCTCTGCCCAGAGAAAATTTTCACACTTAGTCCTCTTTCTTGAATCTCCCCATCTCTTCCTCCTTCCCCTTCACTTTCAACTGATGACTCTACTTCATTCTTCAGTGAACATACAGACATTGCACCTAAATGGAGTCAGGTGCGGTGGCTCATGCCTGTAATCCCAGCACTTTGGGAGGCCGAGGTGGGCAGATCATGAAGTCAGGAGTTCGAGACCAGCCTGGCCAACATGGTGAAACCTCGTCTGTACTAAAGATACAAAAAATTAGCTAGACATGGTGGTGCATGCCCGTAATCCCAGCTACTTGGGAGGCTGAGGCAGGAGAATCACTTGAACCCGGGAGGCGGAGGTTGCAGTGAGCCGAGATCACACCATTGCAGTCCAACTTGGGCAATAGGGTGAGACTCTGTCTCAAAAAAAAAAAAAAAAAAAAAAGGTATTTAGCTGGGCGTGGTGGCTCACGCCTGTAACCCAGCACTTTGGGAGGCCGAGGTAGGCGGATCACCTGAGGTTGGAAGTTCAAGACCAGCATGACCAACATGGAGAAACCCCATCCCTACTAAAAATACAAAAATTAGCCAGGTGTGGTGGCGCATGCCTGTAATCCTAGTTACTAGGGAGGCTGAGGCAGGAGAATTGCTTGAACCCGGGAGGCGGAGGTTGCAGTGAACCGAGATCACGTCATTGCACTCCAGCCTGGGCAGCAAGAGTGAAACTCTGTCTCAGAAAATAAAGAAAAAAAAAGGGGGGGTTGAGAAAGAGCCGATAATCAATAGAGACAGGGAGAAACTTCAGACAGTGAAAGTCTATATGCAAAGATCTTAAAGCATCATCTTAAATAACAACCCCTCAGATAGGTCTCTTTTTCTAACCAAAATTGGTTCCAAATCTTCCTCTGTTACTAATACTGTCCATTTTTAACTTCTCAATTGTTTTATTTCATCTATAGTAATTTGAAATTCTTATTTGTCTGTCTTCTCCATTACAATGTAAGCTCTGTAAAGCCAGGGAACCTTTTGTCTAACGTTTTTTCTCCGGGGCTCAACACAGTTCTCTGCACATAGTTGGCACCAAAATAAATTTATTAAGTGATTTATTGAAAGTCATTTTTTTGTATGTCCTAAGTTGATGACTTTATATCACTTACATAGTTACTAGCAACCTTAATGATCAAGAAATCTCACTTACATATCCACATGCTCGACAATGATGCCTCCTTCGTGTCAGTGCATTGAAAGGCTCTTTACATTTCATACACATTGTCACTTCATTATCTCGGATCCATCTTGGGGCTCTTTTCCCTAGCTCAGCAGTCTAAAAAGGGAAGAAAGATTCAATTTTAATAGAAAAAAACTATAATTCCCTTTTATTATTATTTTTTGAAAGAACTTTAACTATATTGCTCAAACCATGTTCTGAAACTCAAGAACAAGGCTGGGTGCAGCGGCTCACGCCTATAATCCCAGCACTCTGGGAGGCTGAGGTGGGCAGATCACCTGAAGTCAGTAGTTCGAGACCAGTCTGGCCAACGTGGTGAAACCCTGTCTCTACTAAAAACACAAAAATTAGCTGGGCATGGTGGCATGCACCTATAATCCCAGCTACTCCGGAGGCTGAGGCAGGAAAATTGCTTGAACCTGGGAGGCAGAGGTTGCAGTGAGCCAAGATTGCGCCACTGCACTCTAGCCTGGGCGACAGAGCAAGACTCTGTTTCAAAAAAAAATAAAAATAAAAATAAGAAAAATTCAAAGAAGTTCAAGTAGAATGAAAAGTCACTCACTATTGTGTTCATCTAAGAAAGAATGAGATTCTGTCTAACCAGCCAGTTCTGACATTGTAAAGGGAAAAGGTTGGAGAACAAAATGATTAGACAGATCTTCTGCACCTGCAAAGATATGAAAGAACTTGAAGTTAAGAATTTAATTCAACTCACAGAAACCTCTGAGTGAATGTCATTATCCTTCGCAATTGCATTTCTGAAGGTTTCATGCCTTTGATGAAAAGCATCGATGGTTTCTTGAAGGGCCTAAAGTGTAAGTAAAATTCAAAGCACACATTAAAGTTTCTCATATAAACCAACGAATATACTTTATCAAACAAATATCTATGATAGGAATCATTTTGAAAATTAAGTGAACCTGTTCTGATGACTGTATATTAAAACACACACAACAATATATGCACATTTGTATACACAAAGATGTTACTAAAAAACAAAAGTGAAAATAAGCTGGGCGCGGTGGCTCACACCTGTAATCCCAGCACTTTGGGAGACTGAAGCAGGTAGATCGCTTGAGCTCAGGAGTTTGAGACCAACCTGGGCAACATGGCGAAACCTCATCTCTACAAAATACAAAAAAAATTAACCAGGCATGGTGGTGCATGCCTATAGTCCAGCTACTCACGAGGCTGAGATGCAAGAATTGCTTGAGCCCAGGCACAGGCTGCAGTGAGACATAACGCACCACTGCACTCCACACTGGGTGAGAGTGAGATTCTGTCTCAAAAAAAAGAAAGAAAAGGAAATAGAAATGAGGCGTACCTTGATCCATTCTTCTTTGTCTTGCGCAGAACTAAAACAAAACAAAATTAAAGTGAATGTAAAGAACATTAATGATTCACTGCCGGTGAATAAAACTATGTTTTCATGTTGTCCCAACTTTCTGGAAAATTCAGGGATGTTATGGAAGGAATTATAACAAAAATTAATCTCTGGCAATTAAACAAATAAAAATCTTAAAAACAGGTTCAGACTATTCACTGACTTTGGTACACATAAAAGTTGATGGGGTTAGTTAGGTTTAGCTTCCATTAATATACTGTCCAGACATGAAGTCTAATTACCATCACCCGGTTAGATATATCAGGTGACTGTATATATAGCATTACACTGAATATACAACAGCTAATCTTCCAGTTTTCTAAAACACATGAAGGCTACTAAAGGCTACTAATCACAACCCATCTTAGAAGAGATAGTAATTATCTTTGAGAATCTAAAATATCTCCGTAAAGCCTTAGGGAGCTATTTAACATTTCCTTTGATAAACAATTTAATTTTATTTTCCAGTTCTTAGAAGGCTTTAGGCAATACCAAACCTAACACCTTTTAGATAAAGAAAAGCATATAAAAATTTTAAATGCCTGTAGGAAGGAGGTGTTACAGATTAAGAGACCCCAGTGTTTAGTAATTATCCTTAGAAAACAAATTTCCTTGACTGTAGTCAGGTTCCCTTTTTCCTATAAGGCAAACGTTATTTCCTCTTTCTTGCAGGTAGCTTATGTTGCTGGCTGCTGTCACATACCGCATTTGAAAAATCCTCTTTAGTGGAGTCTGAACTGGGAAAGATCTCCAAATTGAAAAATTCTGAAGAGGATGAAAGAGTGTGCTCTATCTGTTTGTATGTGCTTGGTAGAGGGGCTCAGTTTGAATTCCAGCCTGAAGGTCACCTGCCTGCCCATAGGTATGACATATGCATGAGGCTAGCTGAAGGATTGTTTCTGTGTCACAATCTATCTTTCCAGCAAATTGATGATTGAACACCATGATGTGCCAGGAATGCTGCTGGAATCTGTGTCCACCAAGTGGAAGCTTCTGCTCATTGTTCACCTGGGGGCTTCAATCTTGCTTCTCAAAATTAAAAAAAAAAATTAAAAATTAAAAAACTCTCCCTATTGCTCTGCCTTGCCACCACAGCTCTGTTGCCCTGGAAGCACAGTTATTTGCTAGCTGCTTTTAGCCTTTCAAATGCAGAGAAACCCAACAAGTCTTTATAGCTTTTCATTTTAGTTTTTAGTTATGGTAGATTGTTTTCCCCTTTCTATTTTTATTTCCACTTAGCAATAGAAAACCATAATGGTATTCTGTATATAAAACAGAATCCTTTTTATCTTTTTGAAAGTAGAAGAAGAAGCATAAAAGTACTTCAGTCTTGAGGCTGACTCACACCTTAGCAAGAAAAGTGGGGTCCTTTTTTCCCAGTTAGCTTCAGAATCAAATACTCTTTCAGTATCTCCAAATATATACCCAAGTTTTGATTCCAAATAATTCCTATGGCACTCTGACTTTCTTGGAACTTCAGTGTTTCTCCCATTCTTAACAGAGCACGATAGGCTGGGTGCGGTGGCTTAGGCCTGTAATCCCAGCACTTTGGGAGGCTGAGGTGGGCGGATCACCTGAGGTCAGGAGTTTGAGACCAGCCTGGCCATGGTGAAACTCCGTCTCCACTAAAAATAAAAAATTAGCTGGGTGTGGCGGCATGTGCCCATAATCCTGGCTACTCTGGGAGGCTGAGGCAGAAGAATTGCTTGAACCTGGGAGGAGGAAGTTGCAGTGAGCTAAGATTGTACCATTGCACTGCAAACTGGGTGACAAAAGTAAAACTCAGCCTCAAAAAAAAAAAAAAAAAAAAAAAAAAGCATGATAGATCATACGGAAAGTAATCACTTAATTCAGATGTTCAATATCACCATATAAGCACAAATATAACTAGAGCAATGAGATTAGGTAAATAAAAATTTTTTGACAGAATAACCATGTTTCCAACAAGAAATGGAAGGTATCCAGTACTGTGTGTTGGAATGTTATAAAGTGATGACTGCCTGTACTTAAGAAAATTCCTCACCAATTAGCCCCATCTTGATGAGAAAATAGCCCAACTGGCTAAAGGAGGACTGAAAGTATGCATTCAGGCAAACTAAGAAACTTTAGAAATATCTCCCCTGTAGTTAGACACATCTCTTGGATTTGCAGATTGGAAGTGTGCTGAAATTTCAGAGTCAGCAATGCCTTCATTCTTTCTGCAATGAAAACTATGATAATCAGAACTATTGATGAGGCTGGGTGCAGTGGCCGATGCCTATAATTCCAGTACTTTGGAAGGCCAAGGCGAGTGGACCACCTGAGGTCAGTTCGAGACTAGCCTGGCCAAAATGGCGAAACCCCATCTATACTAAAAATACAGAAGTTAGTCGGGCTTGGTGGCAGGCACCTATAGTCCCAGCTACTTGGGAGGCTGAGGCATGAGAATCACTTGAACCCAGGGTATGGAGGTTGCAGTGAGCCAAGATCATGCCGCTGCACTCTAGCCTGGGCAACAGAGTGAGACTTTGTCTCCAAAAAAAAAAAGAACTATTGATAGTGTTCCCTGTTGCCAGGGCCATTAGGGCTATTAGCTCAGCAAATCAACCAGAGTGAGGACTCAGTCAAGAGCCTTCAGCAGAGCACCATATATTCTGCCCTTGGGTTTGAGGAGCTAGGGCCCAAACCTACTATGAGGTAGGGAAACAATGACACTCAAAGGCAAGTTTCAAATGCAGGTGCTCCCTAAGGAAAAGGAAGTTCAGTATATATTCTCTGTGGAAAATCAAAGAATGGGCTGTTTCTTCAAACTTTCCCAGCCTGCCCACATTCCAAAACTGTAAATTCACCAATTCTTGGACTCCCTGGGCACAGATTCCTGTTAAAATGATTTATTCTCTTTTTAAAATCTAAAATTTCAGCTTTTAAGCAGTTACTAAGTACGAATATTCAGGGTATATTCACCTGAGCAGCCAGAAGCATAAGCTAATGGTGGAAAGGACCAGAAGAATATTCTGAGTCTCCATGGATTCTGGGATATTGACACCACTAGAGCTAGGATTAGTTCTTCACCCTCTGCTCTGTGACCCCCTGAAGCATTTAAATTTTTACCAGGCCATGCATTAGAACAATAAATGGATGACTTCTTCTTATTATTACTTTTTGAGACAGAGTCTCACTCTGTTGCCCAGGCTGGAGTGCAGTAATGGGATCATGCCTGGCTAATTTTTGTAGTTTTAGCAAAGATGGGGCTTTGCCATGTTGGCCAGGCTGGTCTAGAACTCCTGATCTCAAGTGATCCTCCCACCTCAGCCTCCCAAAGTGTTGGGATTACAGGCGTGAGCCACTGAGCCCAGCTTGGATGACTGTTTTCTAAAGCAGGTATTTCAAAACCTGACAGCACTCTGTATTCCAGGGGTTCATGCATGAGGTAGCTCTGATCAACTGCAGTGGTTCTCATGGACTTTTTATCCTTTAAAAATGGTTACGGGCTGGGTGCAGTGGCTCACGCCTGTAATCCCAGCATTATGAGAGGCTGAGGCGGGCGGATCACCTGAGGTCAGGAGTTCGAGACCAGCCTGGTCAACATGGTGAAACCCTCTTTCCATTAAAAATACAAAAATTAACTCGGGAGGCTGAGGTATGAGAATGGTGTGAACCCGGGAGGTGGAGCTTGCAGTGAGCCGAGATCAGGCCACTGCACTCCAGCCTGGGAGACAGAGCGAGACTCCGTCTCAAAAAAAAAAAAAAAAAAAAAAAAAAAAATTTGCCAGGCGTGGTGGCAGGTGCCTGTAATCCCAGCTACTCAGGAGACTGAGCCAGGAAAATCACTTGAACCTCAGAGGCGGAGGTTGCAGTGAGCTGAGATCGTGCCACTGCACTCCAGTTTGGGCAACAAGAGTGAAATTCTGTCTCAAAAAAAAAAAAGTAAGAAAAAAAATGGTTATGAGGCTAGGGAATGTTAGCCAGAACTCCAAACCTTTCTCTCCCAATAAAAATATAACAAGAGCCATACCTTCTAGAAGTCCTGGTTGTCAGAGGCCACCTGAGTCCCTAATGGCTCCCTTCATGTATTCTGCAACTATGGTGGGAGAAATTTTACCCTTACCACCCTGCCTCTTATGAACATTTCTTTCCATTCAAGTGCCCCTAAGGCCCTAAAATGTAGAGTATCTGAAAGACTCAGAGATTAGCATGGAATAACAAGCATCAATAAATATTTGTGGACCAAAAGGAGGGGTGGAAGGATTAGGAGAGAACCTTTTCCTGTAAGTCAAGGTACTGGCTTGATGGCAATAATTTCATCCTCTGAGTACCCTGTATTTCTGAAGAGTTAATCAATTTACTGAATGCTTACTGTCTACAAACCACTGTCTTAGGCACTATGGAGGAATTGAGAGAGAGGAGACGTGACTCCTGCTTTTTATATCCAACCAGAGTCCCAGAGATCTGCAGTATTCACTTGGGGAAAACCCTCAGAGCCATTCTGTTCTAACGATTTATTCTGATGCTTGCTTTTGGAAAGCAGTGTGATAGAAATGGTTCCCTTACCTGGCCTGCAGTTCCAGTGTTCTCTCTTTCCCAGATACCTGGAAAGTATGTGGATATTCTTCATTTTGAGTCTCTACAATTTTCATTCCATCAATGCCAACCCTGGTTCGAACTGTGAATTTAGAGCCTACCAAGCTGAATCTGGGCACACAGTACAGCAACATGTTGTTGAACTGCAAGGAAGGAGAACATATATCAGTAAAGAAAATAAATAGGGGAAACTGATCAGTGATTTTTTTTTTTTTTTTGAGACGGAGTCTTGCTCTGTTGCCCAGGCTGGAGTGCAGTGGTGCAATCTTGGCTCACTGCTAGCTCTGCCTCCTGGGTTCACGCCATTCTCCTGCCTCAGCCTCCCGAGTAGCTGGGACTACAGGCGCCTGCCACCACGCCTGGCTACTTTTTTTGTATTTTTAGTAGAGATGGGGTTTCACCATGTTAGCTGGGATGGTCTGGATCTCCTGACCTCGTGATCCGCCCGCCTCAGTCTCCCAAAGTGCTGGGATTACAGGTGTGAGCCACCGTGCCCAGTCGGAAACTGATCAATTTTAAAGGCAGCCCTAGACAAAAATTCTAAGTAATTTCTAGAGAACCCAGTACTTTCTGCATGAGAAAAATTATTTTCTAAAACATTGAGGTTTATGCTTGTATAAAAAATCATATTCTCACACTTTGAAAAATATATTTCCCATTCATGACTCATACATATTTTATTGATATTCATTTAAATCAATAATTTTGTACTACTGTACTAAGCAAATTAGTTCAATAAATTCACAACAAATTACTAAGGACCTTTGATACACCAGGAGCTTAATTTCTTAACCTTTTAAGTTCTTAAACACAAGAATTTCTCATTGATGTATCTTAGAGGGCAAATCTAAATCTAGGTGTTAGAAGAAGAGAGTAATATTTAGCAATTATTATTACATTTGAGATAGGGTCTCACACTGTCACCCAGGCTGCAGTACAGTGGTGCAATCATAACTCACTGCAGTCTTTAACTTCTGGGTTCAAGCCATCCTTCTGCCTCAGCCTTCTGAGCAGGCAGGACTATAGAAACACACCACCATGCCCAGTTAGTTTTTCTTAGTAGAGATGAGGTCTTGCTATGTTGCCCAGGCTGGTCTTGAACTCCTGAACTCAAGCAATCCTCCTGCCTTGGCCTCCCAAAGTGTTAGGATTACAGGCCTGAGCTACCACGCCTGGCCTCAATTAAAAATTGTTTTTGTAGACACAGGGCCTACCTATGTTGCCCAGGCTGGTCTTTAACTCCTGGCCTCAAATGATACTCCCACCTCTGCCTCTGGAAGTGCTGGGATTATAGTGTGAGACATAGCACCTAGTCAGTAATTTTTTTTTTTTTTTAACTGGACTGTTGAATGTTAAGCTTTTAAAAAGTAGCCTATTTATTAGTTCGAATCTCATTAGAACATGTGGGGTTTGGACATTAAACCCTACATAAAAAGCAAGCCACAGGGCCAAGGTCTCTGTGATCCCACAGTGCTCTTGAATAGTATTATGAATCCTTAATTCTTGCTTAAAAATTTACCACATAGGGGCCAGGCACGGTGGCTCACATCTGTAATCCCAATACTTTGGAAGGCTGAGCGGGGGTGGATCACCTGAGGTTAGGAGTTCGAGACCAGACTGGCTAACATGGTGAAACCCTGTTTCTACTAAAAATACAAAAAACTAGCTGGGCACAGTGGCGTGTACCCATAATCCCAGCTACTCGGGAGGTTGAGGCAGGAGAATCACTTGAACCCAGGAGGCTGAGGTTGCAGTGAGCTCAGATCATGCCATTGCACTCTAGCTTGGGCAACAAGAGCGAAACTCCGTCTCAAAAAAAAAAAAAAAAAAAAAAGAATTTACCACATATGAATTTTCTGAAAAGCTATCAGTTTTATTAGAGGTCTTTAAAGGCAGAGCCTTATTCTTTACAAGATGTACCTTTAAAACTGAAGACTATCCCTGTCTCTACAAAAAATACAAAAATTAGTCAGGTGTGGTAGCATGTACATCTAGTCCCAGCTACTCAGGAGGCTAAGGTGGGATCCCTTGAACCAGGGAGGTAGAGGTTTCAGGGAACTGAGATCACGCCACTGTACCCCTGCTTGGGTGATAGAGTGAGATTCCATTCAAAAAAGGAAAAAAAAAAAAAAAGCACGGGCTATTAATTGCATGAAAAATGGTATGTCAGATGGCTGACACGATAGAAATTCACTTTCAAAGACTTTATGAAATCATTTAGTTCACTTTTGACTATGTTAAAACATGCAAAGAAATACAACCCTAAATATTTGTGTTAATTTGAGGGCAGATTCCTGAGAGAAGGTCTATACTCATCTTCTTCATATTTATTACTTCTCAAGTTGTTTCTAAGGTTACATGTATTTTCTAAGACCAGAGCAATTAGGGAATAAAATTGCTTTAAAATTTACTTTCCCAATAGCATGTGGGCTAAATTCAACATGGTTTTTATTTTACTTGCTTCATCAAGATTTCTCAATTTATTAATTCTTCAAATTTTCTCTAAAATTTTACTTTCAGCTGAGTACTATTATTAGCAGAGGCTCTGAAGCCAGACTAGAAGCTCTCAAACCTTTACTCTACCTCTTATGAGCTGTGCAAACCCTCATGCCTCGAGGTCATTATCTGTAAAATTCATAGGTTGCTGAGATTAAATGGAACAAATGTGAAGTATGTAGAACAGTGCTTTGCACAGACTAAGTGCCTAAATTCAACAAGTCTTCTCATTTTATTCTCCTTGGGACTTGAGTCTAGATCCGTCCTGCTAGGCCCTCTGTTCAGCTTCACACTGCTATGAAGACAAGAAAGGTTGATGGGTATGTAAAACATTCCAACAAGTTTATGTGACGGTCTGTAATAGTCATTCTGGACGTTAGTTTCTCACAGTTGTTTTCTCATTTTATAAGTTCCTGTATCCAGTGTTATAAATTTCAGTTCCACACTGGAGAATGTAGAAATAAATGATTACATCTGTAATGATCACATTACAGATACAACCAAAGATATAACCTATATCCTGGAAAAAAAAGACAGAGCTTTTTTTTTTCTTAAATAGAGATGGGGTACTGCTATGCTGCCCAGGTTGGTCTTGAATTCCTGGGCTCAAGCGATCCTCCAGTCTCAGCCTCTCAAATATATCCTCTTGGGGTGTAGGCCTTTATCACTAACTGTCCACTGTATCTGAATCTGGCAATGACACCCTCATTATACATAGATTTTAGAGATCTGAAAAAAAGCTCCAAAAGGTTTTTATCACCATCCATATCATCGTCTGATTAAGGCCACAGCTTGCTTGCTAAGTTTTCCTGTTAACACTTCTATCAAGGCCTTCTCAGGAGGATATTTGGTTGAAGCTGTGAATGTTGCAGGAGCTGCACAGCCACCAGCACAAGGGACAGAGGTCACACATTCCAGCCACCAACAATAACCAAATTGTTCTGCAAACTGAGTGACAAATGTAATAGTATGGCATAAAATTTGTGAGTTATCTGATACTTGTCTTCAAGTTGGCTTTTAAGTTCAGCACTCATGCTGTTTTATAGAAACAAGTCCATGAACATGAAGGTTTTTAGCATTTACCATTTGTAGTTATGCTCACATGACAGATTATCTTATAAATGTGTATGTTTCTCCTTCCCTTTCATGCTTTCAGGACTATATTCCCTCTATTATATTCTCCCTAAATAGGACTTCACATACATCCTTTTCTTCTTTGCATAGGTGAAGGTGGGAGCTCCTGCACGATAGAAATCATTGCTTACAAAGAAGATATCATATATAGGAAGAAACCAAGTAGCTAGTCCTGTTCCCTCCATGAACCTTGCTCCTGTAGCAAAAGCCACCACCACCTTTCACAAATAATTACTTCCCTCTGGGTTTTCCCTGATACTGAAAAAAGAAATTATAGCAACTATGGTATGAAGAACATTGACTTTCCCTTTCAGGGTAGGAGATTCCCTTTTATTTCATGCCCATAGCTTAGAAGTAGTGATCAGTGAAGCAATCTCAGACTAGCGAGGCAATTTCTACAAGTCCTAGGTTGTGAGAAAAACTACAAGCCTCGGCCGGGCGTGGTGGCTCACGCCTGTAATCCCAGCACTTTGGGAGGCCGAGGTGGCCAGATTACGAGGTCAGGAGATCAAGACCATCCTGGCTAACACAGTGAAACCCCGTCTCTACTAAAAATACAAAAAATTAGCTGGGCGTGGTGGCGGGCGCCTGTAGTCTCAGCTACTCGGGAGGCTGAGGCAGGAGAATGGCGTGAACCTGGGAGGCGACGCTTGTAGTGAGCCGAGATTGCGCCACTGCCCTCCAGCCTGGGTGACAAAGGGAGACTCTGTCTCCAAAAAAAAAAAAACAACAACAAACAACAAACCTCAATATTATTAAAAACACAGGGAGGGAGGGTCTTTCTTGATCTCTACTGTTCAAGTATTTATTTCAAGCCTCTAAAAATATGTTTGACTGAAATAATTCAATTTTGTTTTCTCACCAGTGACAATTTCATTAATGTTTGTTTCCAAAGGTAATAGGATATTGGTGGAGAAAATTTCTAGTGCTTGTTCTGTGTTCAAAGATTAAATAAGGGAAAAATAATCTGAATCTATCAAGTTCCAAGGAAATAAGGAACAGAAAAACTCCAAAGAGCCAAGAATAAAATGTTGTTTTGCGGGGTAATTTGCTGCTTTTATTTTTATTTTTTAAACTTTTGGATGTCAGACAGTTTATTTCAAGAGTACCTGCCATAGTAATGTGTAAAAAGTATGTGTTGGAAACTTAATCCCTAATGCAGAGGTGGGGCCTAATGTAAGGGTTTGGGTCATGAGGACTCCAGTAATCTATGAATTAATCCAGGAATAGACTAACGCTGATTACAAAAGGGCTTGAGGCCATGAATTGGATTTCTTGCTCTCTCTCTTTCTCACCATGTGATGCCGGCCTTCTGCATGTTACGATGCAGTAAGAAGGCCCTCACCAGATGCCAGCCCCCCAATCTTGGACTTCCCAGCCTCCAGTACTGTAGAAAATAAACCCCTGTTCTTTATAAATTAGCCAGTCTCAGGTGTTCTGTGATAGCAACATGAAATGGCTTACATTAAACAGCATCCTACATTAAAATAAAAAACAATGAAAAAGTATGGTATGGAGGCCTGAAAACATGCAAACACATGAAGATCATTTAAAAGCAGATAGCAGATTCTAAATATAGTTTGGTTTTCCAGACAAATGTAGTATCTCAAGTGTAGGAAACAGAAAACTAGCCCTCATTATCTTTCTAGAGAGAAAAGAAAATAAAAATGGTGCTTCTGAAGTTTCTACAAGCAAAAGAACAAGAGGCTCCATGGGAATAAATGTGCACTGGCGAGGCAGGATTCTGTGACAAGCACAGCACTGGAGAGGGTGGATGAAAAGAACCAACATGACACTGGAAATGTTTCTAAGATGGTGTTCAAAGAATGAATGTGGCTCTCCTAAAATTCCTGCCATGTGACCTCATTCTCCTGGGAGGCAATGGCATGATATGTTTGATGGCTTAAAGTAACTGGAACAGGAGGAATCTTTTCCTCAGTCACTGACTGCATTTTCCCCAAGGTTCTTTGCCACCTGTCCTCCAAAGAGCTGTTTAATTCAGCTCTGCACCAAGATATTCAACATAAACCTCTTTCCAAAATAACTCCCAAATGTGAAAATTAGGCCGAGGCAATTGGTTAGACCCAGAGCTCAGAGTTTAACTGCAGAGGCTGTCACATTAATGAGGAAGAGGACAAAGGAAAATGATCCTAGCACCTAAAAGGCAAAGACAGAGGAAAGACATTGGCTCCCGGTTATGTTGCCTAGAACGGTGTATTAAGCATGTCTTTTTATTTATGTATTTTTGATTTTAGGCATCTTAAGGCCTTGTTGACACTGACAGGACTGCCCCTCCCAGGGTTATCCAATTCCTAGAGAGAATAACACGCCTTCCATGTGGAAATCAACCAATTCAGAACTCACACCTGCAGTCACCTCCTGTACTCTTACTCTCTAGGCCACTATTCTCTATATTCTCTATTCACTATATTACCTGTGAAAGAAGTATCTCCTGTACACTTACTCTCTGGGCCACTATTCTCCTGCCCCAGTCACCTCAGGGCCAGGACAACAGACCCTAAGCCCGGCCCCTAAGCCCTAAAGAAATTATTCCATCTAGCCATTCCTAATCCTGATGCTCTGTCTTGCCCATTCCTTCCTGCAGAAACCACAATAAAGGTTCTTGCCCACGTTTTCTGCTTGCTCCTCTGCCTCCTGATGCTGGTGCTTTCCCACTGCTCTCCCGCTTCATATGCCACACCCCCACCCCACCCCGATTTGCCTTTCTGATGGCAATCATCTGATCTTTTATAACAGACCTCTGAAGAGGACTCTGAACCCTAACATGACTCATCCTTGTTTTCTATCTAGCTCTCTATATTACCTGTGAAAGAAGTACTGTTGAGCAAAAATGAGAACTTTTATAGTGAATCTGGTAAAAATACACATTTTTAAATTATGAAGATATTCACATACCATAAAATTTACTCTTTTAAAATGTACAAATCATGGTGTTTAGGATATCTGTAAATTGTGCAACTATCACCAATTCCATAACATTTTACGTCTCTAAAAGGGAACCTCGTATCCATTTTCCATTCCTTGCTAGTATTAGGGAACCACTAATTACATCCTGTCTCTATGCATTTGCTTTTTCTGGACATTTCATATAAATAGAATCATACTGTATATGGTCTGTTGTAACTGGCATCTTCCACTTGAGACAACATTTTAAGGTTAATCCATGTAGCATTTATAAGTTTTTTTTTTTTGTTTTTTTTTGTTTTTTTTTTTTTTGAGGCGGAGTCTCGCTCTGTCGCCCAGGCTGGAGTGCAGTGGCCAGATCTCAGCTCACTGCAAGCTCCGCCTCCCGGGTTTGCGCCATTCTCCTGCCTCAGCCTCCCGAGTAGCTGGGACTACAGGCGCCCGCCACCTCGCCCGGCTAGTTTTTGTATTTTTAGTAGAGACGGGGTTTCACCGTGTTAGCCAGGATGGTCTCGATCTCCTGACCTCGTGATCCGCCCGTCTCGGCCTCCCAAAGTGCTGGGATTACAGGCTTGAGCCACCGCGCCCGGCCGCATTTATAAGTTTTTATTCCTTTTTCTCGACATATAATATTTCATTGCATGAACATACCACATTTTGTTTATCGATTCAGTTGATGGACATTTAGGTTGTCTCAAATTTTTTGGCTACTATGAATAATGCTGTTATGGACAAAGATGTACAGGTTTTTGTGCAGACACACATTTTCAATTTTCTTGAATTATAAAAACTTGGAGTAGAACTAGTGGGTCATATAGCGACCAAATTCTTTTAAAAACATGACTGATACAAAAAGACTTTTAAAAGTTTGTGGAAAAATGGAATTAAAAGAAAAAATTTTATTTCAACCTAAGCTCTACCAAGTTCAATTTTATAATCAATGATAGCAGTCATTTAATCCATCCTAAAGAACTGAGGGTCCTGAGAATTTTACCATGGCAATGCAGTAGTTTTTACACTCTTAACTGAAGAAAATGGGTGTCCTTTACAGATTCTTTAAGATTAGGAAACAAAAAGAAGTCAGAGCCACCAAACCAGGACTGTAAGGTGTATGCTTAATGATTCTCTGCCAAAACTCTAAAAAAATTGCACTTGTTTGATGAGAATAATGAGCAAGAACATTGTCATGGTTTAGAAAGACTCTTTGGAGAAGCTTTCCTGGGTGTTTTTCTGTGAAACTCTTTGGCTAGCTTTCTCAAAATCATCTCATAATAAGCAGATGTTATTGTTCTTTGGCCCTCGAGAAAGTCAGCAGGCATATTGTTTTGAGC